>NC_133139.1:20627680-20930680 GCF_048418815.1 Hemitrygon akajei | reverse complement strand
CTTTTTACTTTCTTAAAGTCATTTGTCATTTGGTTGATAAATTCAGCTACATTAGCCCTTCTTTTTGTAATCCATAGCTCCATTGCCACTCATGTGCCCGCCGCGCCCCCCCCCCCCCCCCCCAGTGTGTTCCACCATTTCAACCTATTGAGAGACTTCCCAGCAGACTCGGCCCCTTCGTCTCCAGTAGTAGGAGGATAAGACTGCAATTTTTCCCCGCAGAGACTTTGCATTGGCTGCACTTTACACTTTCAAAGCATGGGAGGGGATTGTTTTCTTTTGAATTCCTTGAAAGCACGAATGGGGTGCTGGCAAACATTGCTGGTCAGTGGCATTGTGGCGAGCAGAGCAGAAGCTGAAGGGTTAAAATCGGAACGGCAACACAAAGAAGAGCACAGAAGGCGAAGGCTGCTCGTCGAAGTCCCAGGCACGCTTGTCAGTCAGACACAGCTAGGCATGGTTGATGGAGTTCAGCACTTCCCAGTCAGGAGCTCAGATCACCGTAGCTTTGTGTATCAGGTGCAGGAAGAACTCAAGCGAGCCTGCTGCCAGATCAACACGCAGTGACACTGACAGAGCTGCTGACAACTGCTCTGGTCCACCAGGTTCCACACTCCTTTCGTATGCACCATGCCGCCAGGAGTAAGGGTCAAACCGGAGGAAGCACAGCGCTGCTTTCCACTCAGGTGTCATTTTGTGCGCTTGTCAAACTAAGGAGATCGGAATAGAAAGCCATCCCGGTATGAGTGCTGAATGTCCACATTAGGTACAGCACAGTTAAATTCAAAATAAGCTTTCTTCCATTGTTTTAATAAATTAAATCCATACAAAGGAATCTTGTCCCTCCTTTTTTAACTGGGCCCACCAGGCACACCAACGACTCTATTTCATTAAGAGTTTGAGGAGATTTGGTATGTCTCCAAAGATTCTTACAAATCCCTGTGGATGTATGGTGGAAAACATTCTGACTGTTTGCTCCAATGCACAGGTTCACAGAGAGTTGTAGACTCGGCCGCCTCCATTACGGCAGAACCCTCCCCACCATTGAAGACATCTTCAGGCAGCAGTGCTTCAAGATGGTGACACCCATCATGAAAAGCTCTCACCATCTGGGACAAACGTTCTTAATATTATTGCCATTGGTGAGGAGGTACTGGAGCCTGAATACTTATGCTCAATGATTTAGCTTCTTCTTCCCATCTGCTGTCAGATTTCTGAAAGGTCCAAAACCCATGATTACTACCTTGTTGTTCCTTTTCTCACTTTTTTTTGTAATTTATAGACATATATATCTTTGCACTATACTGCTGCCTCAAAACAACAAATTTCACATCATGTAAGTCAGCAATAATAAATATATGATGCTGATTCTGTTCCTCAATGTTCCCTTTTAACAGAAACATGACTCTCATATTGTTACAGAACACGAATCCTATTGACTAAAACTGAGCCACACAGGAGCACTAACTGGGGAATATTCACACAGCGAACCTTCAGGAGAAAGAAAGTCCTTAACACCGTAAGACCAGAAGACATAGGAGCAGAATTTGGCCCATTGAGTCTGCTCCAGCATTTCATCATGACTACACACACAAAATGCTGGAGGAGCTCAGCAGGCCAGGCAGCACCTTTGGAAAAAACTACAGCCAAATGTTTCTGGCCAAGACTCTGCCGAAGGGTCTCGGCCTGAAACTTTAACTGTACTTTTTCCCATTGATGCTGCCTGGCCTGCTGAGTTCCTCCAGCATTTTGTGTGTGTTGCTTGGATTTCCAGCACCTGCAGGTTTTCTCTTGTTAGTCATCATGGCTGATTTATTGACCCTCTCAACCGCATTCTCCTCCCTTCTCCCCGTAACCTTTGACACCCTTACTAAACAACCTCCGCATACCCAATGACTTGACCGTTGTGGCAGTGAATTCCACAGATTCACAACCCTCTTGCTAAAAAGTCCAGGAGAATCCAAGAGGATCTCACTCTCCTGACACAATGTTTTATGCTTCTTTAACACGACGATAACAGTAAACAATTAACTACAGTTTCAATTGCTATAATCACCTACTTAAGTTTAATTTAAGGTAAATTTACAAAATTAAGTATTTACAATGGCAGTACATCCTAACTAGCAGAACCTCTTTGAATATTCAATACTGTTGTCTGTTCCAAAAGCCTCTTTCAGTTCAAATTCCAGACACCCAAAGTAAATGACTTTGTTAAGACATACAAAAAAGCTGGATGAACTCAGCAGGTCGGGCTGCTGAGTTCATCCAGCTTTTTTGTATGTCTTGATTTGACCACAGCGTCTGCAGTGTACTTTGTGAAATGACTTTGTTACAGTGTTGAAGGATGGCTCCATGAATACTGTATATAACTAGAAGTTTAAGTGACAAAACAGATCCGCCCTGAACTGTGCCTTAAATTACAGGGATGCACATCTAACATTGTGATTATGGCAGGAGGATTCATCTATTGTCTTTGCCTTTTGTCATTTCAATGAGACAGAATCCGAATGTCCCATATCCTCATAGTTGGTTTCACTAGCCATGAAGTTGTGAGTTAAATTGTGTACAGGTTTCATTCCTTGAAGACTAGTCCTCATTTCAGCTAATCCATGATTATGCTGTCCAAGATAGTCAGAGGCTTTTACCCAGGGCTGAAATGGCTAGCACGAGAGGGCATAGTTTTAAGGTGCTTGGAAGCAGGTACAGAGGAGATATCAGGGGTAAGTTTTTTTACACAGAGAGTGGTATGTGCGTGGAATGGGCTGCCGGCAGCGGTGGTAGAGGTGGAAATAATAGGGTCTTTTAAGAGACTCCTGGAGGGATACATGGAGCTTAGAAAAATAGAGGGTTATGGGTAAGCCTAGGTAGTTCTAAGGTAAGAACATGTTAGGCACAGCTTTGTGGGCCGAAGGGCCTGTATTGTGCTGCAGGTTTTCTAAAATGTCACAACTCCAGAATGATCCCTGACAATCATAACAAATCGACCATCATTTCTAAATACACATCAGTATGTCCTTTGTAGCCATTCTTTGCCCTTTCCCTTGGAGAAGGATCTCGCTCTTCCCCTTGGAACAGAACATTTACCCTCATTCTATAAATATGCCACGAAGGTCCTCTTGTTACAAATCTTCCCCTCCATCTGCCTGATAGTGCTTTAACCTATAAAGGATTAACCCAGGTGGAATGCTACCACTGAAGCAAGTCATTGTTCTTTGTCGAGACCCATTAATAGTTTTCTTTCAGTATCAGTAATACACCCACCCCCAAGGATATGTTGCTTCCTGACATAAATTGGCAATATATTCTGTCAGAGGGAAAAACCTTAATTTTAAGATTTCTTCTCTTTCAGCTTTTTAAGGTTTTCTGATTCTCCATTGGCCAATGCTATTTATTTTATTATTCATGCCAGGGATATGGGCTTCATAGTCTGGGCCAGCTGCTCTGTAAGAAAGTCTTGCATTTATTTAGTGCCTCGCATATCCCCAGCATGCCCACAAACATCTTTTTTTTCGACAAATAAAGGGCTTTTTAAAGTGCACTCACTGTTTTAATGTAGGAATCACAGCAGGAAAACTTGCTCATGGCAAGTTCATACAAACAACGTGTGCAATTGAATTGTTTTAGTGGAGCTTAAATTTTTATCACAGAATTCATTCCATTTCTTTTTGATATAATGCAATCAGGACTGAGAAAACAAGCAGGGCTTTTGGTTTACCAACCCAGTTGATTTTATGTTGAGGTGGGGTTTAAACCCACAACCTGGATATTACCTTTCCAGGCCTGAGAAGCTTAAGCCATTGATGCTGCCCATACCTGCATCTTCCATTTTTTTGGATATCCACACTCACCCCATCTTCCCTCACCTTAAGAGTGAATACATCCTCACCTACCACCCTATGAACCTCTGCATCAAACACATCATTCTCCACAAATCCCACCATCTTCAATGGAATCCCTACCACCAAACACATCTTTATCTCCTCCCGCTCTCTACCTTCCACAGAAACTGCTCCTTCCACGATTCCCCTCCCTAACAATCTTCCTCTTTGCACATATCCCTGCAAGCGACAAGACACCTGCCCATTCACCTCCTCCCTTACCTCCATTCAGGGCCCCAAACAACCCTTCCAGGTGAGGCGCCAGCTCGCCTGCAGATCTGTTGAGGAGTCGTCTACTGGATCTAGTCGTCTTAGTGCGGTGGCCTCCACTACATTGGTGGGTCCGGAAGTAAATTGGGGAATTGCTTTTGCTCAGCACCTCTGCTCCATTCACCAAAAGCAGAATTTTCCCAGTGGCCAACATTTTAATTCCTATTACAACATGTCGGTCCATGGCCTCCTCATTTGCCAAGACAAGGTTACTCTCAGGAGCAACATCTCACCCTCTGGATGGCCTCCACTTTGATGGTGTAACCATGGATTTCTCCTTCCTGTATTTTCTTCTTCTTCTATCCCTTTCTTGTCTATTCCCAGCTCTGATCTCCTACCTCTTCTCCTCACCTGCCTATCTCCTCGCCCGATGCCCCTCCTTCTTCCCTTTCTCCCATGGTCCATCCTCCTCTCCTGTGAGATTCCTTCTTCTCCACCCTTTAACTTTCCCACCCATCTGACTTCACCTATCACCTTCTAGATAATCCTCCTTCCTCTCCCCCCACCTTTTTATTCTGGCATCTTCCCCCTTCCTTTCCAGTCCTGATGAAGGGTCTCAACCTGAAACATCGACTGTTTATTCATTTCCATAGATCCTGCTTGACTTGCTGAGTTCCTTCAGCATTTTGTGTTTGTTACTCTAGGTTTCCAGCATCTGCAGAATCTCTTGTGTTTAAGGCTTACTGCTAACCTCAGCTTTCTAGTGCAGCAGCATGACCTTTCTGATGGGCCAGAGTTCTTAGCAACAAAGTTAAACTTCAAAAAAATACTTCTTGCTCAGCTACTTATTGTAAATTAAAAAAAACAGTCTTCAGTTCTGTAAGTATTAAATGTGATCAAGAACTATTTGTCTAAATTTAAACATGTACCATTAATTTAAAAACCGGCTGGTGGTGTAGTGGCATTAGCGCCGGACTTCAGAGCGAAGGCTCCCGAGTTCGAATCCAGCCGGCTCCCTCCCTTGCACGCTCTCCATCTCTGCTGGGTTGAGCGTCGAGCTAATAACTCGGCCTCGTAAGAATAAGAAAGCCTGCTAAAAATAAACATCGTCACGACGGCATCCTAATGACTCCACTCAGAGTTAAGGGCTTTCTTCTTCTTCTAGTAATAAAAAATAAATTATGTTTGAACTACTGCATAAGTTGGAAGTATCTCTTCCTTAGTAGGGAGGGGGCCCTACCACGCAGTGGGGGTTATTGGCAGCTAGACTTCACAATAGAGATTAGATAGGAAAGTAAGCTAGTCCTTGAAGAGTGGATACAATATAAAACCATAAGACCATAAGATATAGGAGCAGGATTCAGCCATTTAGCCCATCGAGACTGCTCTGCCATTTCATCATGGCTGATCCATTTTCCCGCTCCTGGCTTCTCCCTGTACCCCTTCATGCCCTGACTAATCAAGAATCTATCAACCTCTGCATTAAATATACCCAATGACCTCCCCATAGTGAGGGTACCTGTAGATATCTATATTGGAAAAGGCTTCAAATCTCCTTTTGAGTTTAGGGCTTTGCAGACAGTGGATCAGATGCCATTACAACTTATGGGCATGAATGCCAGCACCTCAGCTGCAGCTGACAACCGCTGGCCCTTTACACTAAGGATAGGCACCTGAGTCTATCGCCAGAGGTTAACCGGGACCCAATAAAGAATGAAGAGGAGTTGTCTTCAGAAGAGTAGAACAGCAAGAAGGAAATAAAAGGCAGTCACATGGGCAGAGTAACGCACACAAAATGCTGGGAGATCTCCGCAGACCAGGCATCATTTATGGAAAGGAATAAAGAGCCGATGTTGTAGGTCACATGGTCTTCATCAGTGAAATGGCCTATGAGCACAACATGATTAAGGTATGTATTGAAAAATAGGTTATAACTTTAGGAAAACAAACTCTTCATCATTTACTTGCAGAATTCATTATTTTTCTTCAACCAGGTTCTATTCTGACATCATGCCCATTCAGATCTGCACCATAAATTGTGTATGGACTATTAACTGAGCCCAGCTGTCCACTGGATGTAATATTCAGGACCATTACAGCAGTGAAAAGCCCAGAAGAGTAAAGCTGCAGTCAGAAATTAGGACAAGAAACCAAATGGTGTGTCCACTTGTGGGAAAGAAAATAAAAATGTTGCTAAAGGTTGTTGAGTCTGAGTTTGTATCACCCAGCAGAAACTTTGTGAACAGTTTTCACTATTTGTGGACTCTGAAGCTTATGTTCTCAGTATTAATTATTTACTTTTTTATTATTTGCAAAATTTGTCCTCTTTTGCACATTGGATGTTTTCTTGGTCTTCGTTACATTTGGCTTTTCATGGATTCTACTGTGTTTCTTTATTTCCTTGTGAGTGCCTGCTAGAAAATTAATCTCAAGGTTGTATGTGGTACACACAAGAAAATCTGCAGATGCCGGAGATCCAAAGCCACACACACAAAATGCTGGAGGAGCCCAGCAGGTCAGGCAGCATCTATGGAAATAAATGAACAGCTGACGTTTTAGGCTGGGACACTTCTTCAGGACTGGAAAGAAAGGGGGAAGAGGCCAGAATAAAAAGGTGGGTAGACCGGAAGGAGGATAGCTAGAAGGCGATAGGTGAAGCCAAGTGAGTAGGAAAGATTCAGAGCTGGAGAGGAAGGAATCTGGCATAGATACTCCGATGTTAAATTTACTTTGAACATTGATTGATCCATGTAGCTGGCAGCTAACCATTAAAGAAAACTACAGAAGCATTATGACTGACAAACTTACTTTCTGTGCTAAGGCCACTTCATGAAGATGGCAAAGTCACTTTACTTTGACCACCCCTCCCCACCACCCCCGCAGTGTGTTTGAATGAAATGTAAACATGAATGGCAAATCCTTTAACCATTTAAAAAAAACCAAAGTCTCTTAAAAAGTGCTATTCCTCCAAAATCTTGGTGAGCATTTTATAACCCACAAAACAACTACATGATGTACTTTGTAGAATACACGCCCAAACATTTCATGGTAGTTCATAACTCAATTTGTTATTTTAATAGAACTGCACTTATTAAAACCCAAATGTTTATAATTATTATAAATATGCTATTTGTTGAACTCAAATAAAAATAAGCAAACACTCCCAACACAACCCAAAACTAACGAACAAAAGAATTCAAGTCCTCACAATGAACTGTTGCTTTATGCCAGTTTGGAATATTGACTCCTCTAAGTCTATTTGTCTTTCTGAACCCCTAACCCTACTCCTATAGTTCAAGTACCACACCCTGAACTGTGATGAAATTGAAGAACAGAGACATTTGTGTGCCCCCCCCACCCCCCCGGCTGTTAACAGATTAATCCAGCCCCAACATGAATATTTAACATGCCAGAAATATTTTGGCTAACTGGCCAATTAAAGGCTATGCACTACTTCCAGGTCACATTGACATATGTCAGCTTAAACACAGGATTCCACCTTGTAGGCTGCCTTGCGGACACTCTGCAGTAACAGGCCCCGTCATTCATCTTCCCTTTGGGAATGTTTAACCTGTTTCTAATTGTAATAATTATTAGTGCAGAACTCATTTTAACAGGAATTCAAAGTTGGAATATTCCACTGGGTTCCCTGGCACACACAGAAGATTCTGAAGGCAGTTATTTATTCAGAAAACTATCGCACTGTTACTCCAGTGAAGCGCTAGAGTGTGGGGCCTATGAAAGTTTCCAAATTCACGGAAAAGAATGCCAAATCGTACAGCACAGATGGGATCATTCAAGCGATTATGTCCCTGTTGGCTTTTTGCAGGAGCTGCCCAATAGGTTCATCCCTCTGGTTCATCCCTTTTAACTCTTCAATGCCCTTATAATGATTTATTAAATCCCTTTCTGCCATTCTTTCAGGTAGTGCGTATCCATTCACGAGGTCACTTAAAAAATCCCAGAAGTAATGCAAAGAAGTTATTGTTGCAAATTTATTTTTTCCCCTTTTGGATGATTGAACCAGTCTAGTAAATAGCCTGGCTCCATATTAACAATTAGGTCTTATACCTCTCATATGATGCAATTTTTTTCACAGTAGGGAACTGATCAACTCCTTCTTGGAGGTAGTTACTACCGTACCAGTAATACACTCCAGGACCTTACAAAATCTGCATCGTACTAGCTTGTCTGTTTCTACACTTACCTGCTTTTAACTTATGTTTCTCAATTCTCCACAATCTGGCAAATTGGAATGACCTATCATCAAAGCCCACCCTAGGCTCTGGAACACAGCAAGCAGTTCTGGTCAATGGTCTTTAGGAAAGAAATATTGCCCTTTGGTGTAGATTTAGCAGCAGGATTCCTGAAAATCAAATTACATGGAAAGGACTCACAAATTAGGGCCATGTACATATTTAAGCTCAAGGGGTATTTTAATTAAAGTTTTCAAGGAACAGCAGAGAAACTATTCCAAATAGTTAGAGTGTACAGGACCTGAGGCACTGTATTAAAACTGGATCCAGGCCTGTCAAGAGAAAAGTTAAGAAACATGCTCACATGCAGAGGGAGGTCAAAAGATGTCATTTTTTCTTGAATATGGCAATTGATCAAGGGTCAAATGTTAATCTAGGAATGGCAGTTATGTAACATGTTCTCACTGAGGAACAGAAGATGCTTGAAAGAAGGCATTGCCTTATGTGTAGGTGCTTCTTCCAGGAAAAGGTAAGTATTGGTGTGGGGATTGTATCCAAAAGCAAAATTTGCAAACATTTTAATTCAAAATTCCCATTCCCGTTCTGACATGTCGGCCCACAGCCTCTTCTTGTGCCAAGGTTACACTACTTTCAGGGTGGAGGAACAACACCTTATATTCTGTCTGGGTCGCCTCCAACCTCATGGCATGAATATTGATTCCTCCTTTTGGTAAAAAAAAATTACCTCCCTTTCCCCTCTTCTTCTATTCCGCACTCTGGCCTCTTGCCTATCACCTCCCCCTGGGTCCCCTCCTCCTTCCCTTTCTCCTATGGTCCACTCCCCTCTCCTATCAGATTCCTTCCTCTCCAGCCCCTTTCCTTTCTCACCCACCTGGCTTCAGCTATCTCCTTCTCCCTCGCTGCCTTCACTTTTTTATTCTGTCATCTTCCCCCTTCCTTTCTAGTCTTGAAGAAGGCTCTCGTCCCAAAACGTCAACTGTTTATTCATTTCCATAGATGCTGCCTGACCTGCTGAGTTCCTCCAGCATTTCTTGTGAGATGCTTAAAATTCCAGCTAGAAATCTGAAATGAGGTAGAAAATGCCGCAACTATTCAGCAGGATCTATGGAGGGAAAAATAGGTTTCCCACTGATGACCTTCCATCAATGAAAAACTAATGCACTGAAAAGTTAACCCCATTCTCCTCTCTATAGATACTGACTGACCTGGTGAGTTTTCCCAACAGTGGGAGAAAGGAGTAGCAGATTGTACTGATGAGGTTGGTTACGGAGGAGCAGGGGATCTTTTGGTGAAGCAGGAACAGTGGAATGGATCAGTTGGATTAAATAGTTAGTTCCTGTCTTGTTAATTTGATGTAAAATCTGCCTCTTCTCATATATTTCTAGTATTTCTGTCTGGCCTCCCATTATTTTCTTGTTTTCGGTCAGGTCTTTGGATCTCTGCTATGACACGGCTTAAGATCTTGAAGAGTCTTAACAGCAAGGGAAGTGGGAGGATCTAAAATCGAGGATTTCAGTTTAAAAATAAGAGACAGCATTTTGTACAGCGGTGAGTTGCTACTTTTTTTCTGAGGAATATGTGAATTTGGGACTTTCTTCCTCAAAGGACAGTGAAAACAGAATCCTTGACTATTCTAATACAGAAGTTTCTTGATGGGCAAGTGGATGAAAGATTAAAGATAAAGATGAGCCTTATTTGTCACATGTACTTTGAAATGTACAATGGAATGTGTCGTATGCATCAAGTCAATTCAACGAGGATTGAGCTGGGCAGGTTGTATGTATTACCAAGCTTCCAGTGCCAACATCGCACACCCATAACTTATAACCCTAACTGTACTTCTTCGGAGTGTGAGAGGAAACCCGGAGCTCCCAGAGGAAAACCATGCAGTCACAGGGAGAAGGAACAGACACCTTATAGACAAGAGTGGGAAATGAACCCCAATCTTACAGCCATTGTTGCAAAAACATTGTGCTAGCCAATGCAACCCTATATCGCCCATTCACATTTACTGATGAAACCCCGCTGGTTTCCTTGGCTGTGTAAGTCTAAGGACTACACAGTCCGGTTCCGCCAAACCCGTGCAATTGACACCCCAACCCACCCCAAACCCTGGTTTATGTAGATGCTGTGTAATTTGCTACCCTGTTGCAACTCAGTGCCAAGAAATAACAGACAGTGTATTACATACGGTTAAAGGAATTATATTTATGAATCTCAGCTGAAGGGTTAGTAAAGAAAGAAAAAAACAAAAAGAGCCCATTATACTTAAACAGTCAAATGTGCACAAGTTGGAGCTCAACTCTTCCAGAAGTCGCACGTATTCACTGATCCTCGGTAGACTCCAGCACCTTGCTCCATCGAAACACAGTCCCCCAATGGGTTGAATCCTACAACCAGTTCTCTCCGGCATCTTCTCTTTTCATCTCCCGCCAAACAATGGACCCAAGACTATCCTTAATGTCCTTCACAAAGCCTCCCAGCTCCGTCATCCCAATTTGATGACACACATTCCTCGGCATCCCTTATCTTCAACAATGACTGTTCAGGCTGAAAGCAGAAAAGACGGCTCTTACAGAACTGCTAAAATGAAATACTTACAGCACAGCAGTAAAAATGTGAACCAGAAAGAAGATAGGAATGCAGAGTTATTATCAGACTGCCCATGATTTTGTTCAGTAAAGGAGCTGGTTTACTCCTAGGAGTGGTTTACTCCTATTTTGTCTGTTCATCAGTTAAGTAGAGGTTTCTTAATTCTGCAATCGTCATTGTGATTCTCTGCTAAGTCTCTTCATAATTTATTGTATCATTTACCTAGTAATGGAGGCTAAAACTAGATACCTTTTTTCCAGATGCAATCTAATCAGCAACTGATTTGACAGAATAATTACGCAAAAATAATTTTAAATCAAAATATTAACACTGTGCAGTTTTTGGACAAGTGTTCTTTATACCATTCCTTTGCATAGCAACAAGCATTTGCAAACTCAAGAGACTGCAGATGGTGGAACCTGGACCAACAGACAAGACGGTGGAGAAATTCAGTAGGTTAGACAGCACCTGTGGAGGGAAATGGACGTGTTGAGATTTTGGGATGAGACCCTTTGTCTGGACTGAGAGATGAAGGAGAGACAGCCTGCCTAAGAAGGTGGAGGGAAGCAGTGGAGCAAACGCCTAACTGATTCTTATGAGGTAATCCTAACTAGTTGCATCACGGCCTGGAATGGAAACACCAGTGCTGAAGAACAGAGGAGTCTACGGAAAATGGTGGATACAGCCCAGTCCATCACAGGCAAAATATTGAGCACATTTCCATGAAGCACTTCCATGAGAAAGCAGCATCTATCATCAAGGACTCCCACTATTCAGGCCATCCCATGCCCCCTTCTTACACTACCATCGGGGAGAAGGTACTGAAGCCTCAGGTCCCACACTAACAAGTTCAGGAACATCTATTACCCTATTACCATCAGCCTCCTGAAAAGACTAAGTTAGCTTCACTCACCACAACTCTGAACTGATTCTACAACCAGACTCATTTTCATTATCTCAGTATTTTTAAAAAATTTACTTAATTTGTTTTCCTTTTCACATTGGTTATTTGTCAGTCTTGTTTATGCAGAGTTTTTCATAAATTCTTCATTTTCCAAGTAAGTGCCTGCTAAAAAAGGGAATCTCAAGGGAGCAACATGAATTCAGTAGCCACTTTATTAGATACCTCCTGTACCTAATAAAAGGGCCAGTGAGTGTATGTTTGTGGTCTTCTGTTGGTGTAGCCCGCCCACGTCAAGATTCAGCGTGTGCGTTTAGAGATATTCTTCATTACGCCACTGTTGTAACATACAGTTATTTGAGTTAATGTTATCTTCCTGTTCACTTGAACCAATACGCTGGTCAGCTTTGACTGGTACCAGTACCACAGATACACTGCTCACTAGATCTTTTTTTGTATTTTGCACCATTGTCTATAATCTCTAAACACTCTTGTGCATCAAAAGCCCAGGAAACCAGCACCTTCTGAGATACTCCAACCACCTTGTCTGGCACCAACAACCATTCCATGGTCAAAGTCACTTTTATCAGATTTCTTCCATATTCTGATGTTTGGTTTGAACAACTGAACCTCTTGACCATGTCTGCATGCTTTTATGCATCGAGCTGGTGCCACATGGTTGGCTCATTAAATATTTGTATTAATGAGCAAGTGTGCCGGTGTACCTGACTAAGTGTCCACTGATTGTTTGTCAGCATGCACCTTCTTGCGATTCATAATACAAAAGTTTGTAGATCTCTCATACCATAAAGATGAACCCTTAATCTCTTGGTTACCTCTACATGATCCTTGCAACTTACTTGTCTGTCTGCACTGTAACTGCAACACTACCGTAGATTTCGCACTACAGAGCGCACCTGATTAAAAGCCGCTGGCTCTAATTTTAGAAATAAAATCAATTTTGTACTTGTACAAGCCGCACCGGATTTTAGGCTGCACCGGATTTTCGGCCGCACCGGATTTTCGGCCGCAGGTGTCCCACGTTGTAATATGAGATATTTACACAGAAAGATATTACATGTGAGGATTTTTTAACTTTTAATTAAATCCATATGGTAACATAAACAAATACATATTGCAAATGCTTTTTTTCGAACCGTGCCTGTAACGCGGCTACTTTTAAATATACGTTGCGTATACTTTTTTACTGAACAACATTCCAATATCTCCTAATGACTGGTAAAAAATATATATACTGCAGCCTACCAGGAAAAGTTATTGATCGCCTTTAACTTAAAAGCAGCGTTTTGGCTCCGCCGCTCCGCCGCTCGCCCCCCGCCTTCCCGTTTATCGCAAACCGGTATATTTCCCACAAGACGCGGCGAAACCGGGTGTGACGTCATAGCATCCCGGGATGTAGTACAGAAAACAAATATAGTTAAAACACTTCTAACTTTAACTAACAAATGAATTACTAAGCGAAAATATTATAAACTAAATAACTGCCATAAAGGCAGCACAATGCTTTTCTTCGAGTGTTTTCCATGTTGATGAGGGTGAGTACAAATGACTGATTTACAATAATTTAATTGTGAAAGTGCGCTTGATTTATCGTACAATTTCATTGGACCTCTGTGAACTACTCATCAATTTTATTGGTCTACTGTTACGAGGCAAAATGTTTTTGGCGGCATGAAAAAAAATCATGCATTAGCCGCACCGTAGTAAAGGCCGCAGTGTTCAAAGCTGTTCAAAATGTGGGAAAAAAGTAGCGGCTTATAATCCGACATCTACGGTATATGCTGCATCCTGATCTCTGTTTTTCCTTTGGTATTACCTTGATATACTTTTGGATGGACCAATCTGTTTAGATGGCAATGCAAGCAGAGCTGTTCACAGCATCTTAGTAAATGGACAATAATAAACCAGCTACTGATCAGTAATCAGAAATTTATTATTGTCACATGTACTAAGATCCAGGATCCTAGATTAACATGTACTGTCCTCCAAGATCCTAGATTAACACATTTATTTGAGGCTAGACTCCCCTGTCACTGTGGAAGGAGCAGTATCTGGCTCTCCCTTGTCAGTGAGAGAAAGAGAGACTGCGGAACAGGTTTCCCCCGCTATCCGAAGGTAGAGCGTTCCTATGAAAACGTTCGTAAGCCGAAACGGCGTGAAGCAAAGAAGCAATTACCATTAATTTATATGGGAAAAATTTTTGAGCGTTCCCAGACCTGAAAAATAACCTACCAAATCATAACAAATAGCACATAAGATCAAAAATAACACTAACATATAGTAAAAGCAGGAATGAGATGATAAATGCACAGCTATATAAAGTAGAAATAATGTATGTACAGTGTAGTTTCACTTACCAGAATCGGGAAGATTGAGCCAAAACTGATTTGTAGAAAAAGATCGGCACGTACACGCATGCGCACACACCTGCCCGTGCAAGGCTTCACGGTCATGGTAGTCTTTCTTGGGGTAAACACAAGTTTAAAGCGGGCGTCTTTTTTCATAAAAGTGAAAATCCTCTTTTGGTTAGCGAAAACAGGTATTAATGCAAGTCTTTCGTAAAAGCGAAGTTGCGTAAAGCCAACGTTCAGAAAGCGGGGGACACCTGCATGTCGAAATGTCGGAGTGGACAGTGAGTTTTTGATAGACTGTACACCGTGGTCTCTCTTTGGGAGCTTTGCTGCTGTTTGCATGGTGGGTTGTGCGAATGCTGATGCTTTCTGCTAGAGCAGTTGGGGGAGGGGATGCTGCTTGTGTGTGGGAGGGAGCAGGGGGCTTTAAGGCTCTTATGGTTCTTTCTGCCATTCATTCTTTGGGGTTTTTCTTCTGTTTCGAGGATGTCTGTGGAGAGTAAGAATTTCAGGCTGTATATTGCATACATTCTCTGATATTAAATGGAACAATTGAACTATTGAACTAAAAATCAGACTCTCTACTCTGAGCTCTCTACAGAGATGAGGTTGCCAGGCAGGTAGAGGAAGAGATGCAAGATGCGCTCAAAGTATTCTTGAAAAAGTGCGACATCCCCACTGACACTTGTGAAGCTTTTGGTCCATGATAAGCGCAGAGAAGCAGCACTGGATCGGAATCACAATCAGAATCAGGTTTAATATCACCGGTATATGTCATGAAATTGGTTGCTTTGCAGCAGAAGTATATTGCAATACAAAATAATAAAAACTATAAATTACAATAAAAAACATATATAAAAAAGAAAATTACATTAATTAAGTAGTGCAAAAAGAGAGGAAAACAATAAACACCGAGGTGGTACTCATGGGTTCATTGTCCATTCAGAAATATGATGGTGGAGGGGGAAAAGCTGTTCCTGAAATGCTGAGTGTGTGTCTTCAGGCTCCTGTACCTCTTCCTTGAGGGTAGCAATGAGAAGAGGGCACGGTCTGGGTTATGGGAGTCCTTAATGATGGATGCCACCTTTTTTGAGGTACCATCTTTTGAAGGTGTCCTGGATGCTGGGGAGGCTAGTACCCATGAGGGAGCTGGCAGAATTTACAACTTTCTGCAGCTTTTTCTGGTCCTCTGCTGTGGTTCTTCCATATCTGACGGTGGTGCAACCAGTTAGAATGCTCTCCACAGTACATCTGTAGAAATTTGCAAGTGTCTTTGTTGCCATAACAATTCCCCTCAAAATCCTAACGAAACATAGCCTTCTTTGTAATTGCATCAATATATTGGGCCCAGGATAGATCCTCAGAGATGATGACTCATGGGAAATTGGAACAGCTCACCCTTTCCACTTCTGTTCCCTCAAACACACTGGTGTGTGTTCCCTCGACTTCCCCCTCCTGAAGTCTACAACCAATTCCTTGAGTGCAAGGTTGTTGCTGCAATACCACTCAACCAGGTGATCTATCTTGCTCCTGCACGCCTCCTCGTCACCATCTGAAAATCTGCCAACGATGCTTATGTCATCAGCAAATTTATAGGTGGTGTTTGATCTGTGCATAGCTACACGATCGTGGGTGTAGAGAGAGTAAAGCAGTGGGCTAAGCACGTATCCTTGAGGTGTCAGCAAGGAGGAGATGTTATTTCCAAACCACACAGACTGTGGTCACCTGGTAATAAAGTCAAGGATCCAGTTACAGAGGCCCAGGTTGTTGATTCGAACTGAGGATATGATTGTGTTGAACCCTGAGCTGTAGTCAATAAACAACAGCCTGACACAGATATTACATAGGTAGGTATGACGCAGTGTGTCCAAGCCGCTATTCCACTGCCCCCCCCCCCCACCCCCGTCTTTAGAAAAGTCTGCTGCTCCCACATCAGCCTCATTGGTAACCTCGCAAAACTAGAGTCATATTCCATCCTGAGCTACTGCCTAAGAAGAAGAATTTCTGAAGGTTTAATAATACTATTTTTTTTGCCTCCAGCTACTCCTCCCCCAAACAATCCTTTACCAAAGCTAACATTTTAATAACTCAGAAATGAAAGCGCCCAAAGAATCTGAAAAAACAATACTATTTCTTCAGTGTCAATGTTATTTGTCTCCCCATGGTGCCCAGGAGATTAATCTGTAAATCTTAGAGACTCCAAGATAGTCCCGGTGATTTTTTTATTTATTTTGCAGTACAGCTGGGAGTAGGCCCTCTGGTTTTTTGAACAGTGCTGCCCCAGCAACCTCTGATACCCTGATTTAACTCTAATCTGATCACAGGACAATTTACAATAACCAATTAACCTACCCGGTACATCTTTGGAGTGTGGGCTGAAACCGGAGGTCCCAGGGAAAGCACAGGGAGGACATACAGACTCCTTAGAGAGGACGCTAGCATTGAATTCCGAACTCTGAAGCACTGAGCTGTAATAGTGTCGTGCTAACCACCACACTACCGTGGCGCCCTACCCCTGAAGTGGCTTGCTTATAGTTCGAAAAATAATCAGAGGCATCCCGGAGGGAATAAAAGGAGTAGGTTATCTTCAAGGAATCTGGGAAAAAAAACATGTTGAAATCGCCAATTCTGACATTAGTCCTATAATTGCACACTTACTGCTCGTGTAAATGCAATTGCCCACGGCAATTTCTGAGCTTTAAAGCTTATAATTTTTTGACAATGTTTTGGGAAAAATCCCTCACTCTTCAATTAAAATTTTAATTGGAAATGGCACCAAAATCCATCTCTGTCTGAAAGCCCAATTGGATACTGAAACGT
Source organism: Hemitrygon akajei (assembly GCF_048418815.1). Lineage (NCBI taxonomy): Eukaryota > Metazoa > Chordata > Chondrichthyes > Myliobatiformes > Dasyatidae > Hemitrygon > Hemitrygon akajei. Next base: position 20,913,690 of record NC_133139.1, on the reverse strand, counting down.
TTCTCAAAATGGAGTATCTAATTATTCATCACATGCTACAGATTGAGATACTGTCAGTAGAAAATACATTTTTTTTACCGTTTCTTTTACCTTGTTGTTAAAATTATGAGTTGCAATTTATCCCGCAGAAAATCCACTGTGCAGGAAAGCTCCAGTGAGTTTCCTTCAACAGACAGCATCAGCTCTCTAATGTACGGCATCTTTCATGTCCTCAAAATTCTCCAAGTTGTTTTGCAATGAAGTGTAGCCAATGTTTAATGTAGAAATGTTTTATATCAAAATAAACTTTATTTACAATAAAAAATAATTACAAGAATAAACCGTCTCATGACTTACCAGTCTTTACAGGCATGGTCAGTGCTTTTCATACTGTTATAACAATGCCACCACTCTTGTGATCCTCTAGGTTTTTACATAGAATACTACAAAAATTGAGGGCATTCCCCCGCCCCCCCCCCCCACCTGGCCCCTCCCTCTCCAGTGGGAGAAGAATCCTCAACCGTGGTCCTTCCTCACTGAGCCCTTGCGGTGCTGCACCAAGCTTCAATGCATCTCTCAGCACGTAATCCCGCAGCCCGGAATGTTCAGTGGGTAGCTTTCGTCCATGGACATCTCAGTGTGCTGGTAAGCCAACAAGTTTCAGGCCAACCAAAGAATGTTGTCATGTAGGAACTTCAGTAGCTAAGTTGCGCACAGCAAGCTCCCGCTAAAGGCTGATCTATACTTGTGCGTCGCATCTACACCATAGGTACCACGTACCCTATGCCGTAGGGTGACGTGCACCTCCCCAGTAAAGTAACTCACGCGTCGCGGCGACGCGGAGCACTGCAGCTGTGACTGGTCCGTTTGGTAGCATTGCATTTCCGGTTGCTTCTTCTCCGCCATGTCTGTACAGCGAAGTGAAATAGATGAACCGAATCGTCAAATCTACCTGCCAACGTGCGAGAATGTTTGAAATGCATTTCCTCGTCCGTGTCTCTCGCGAAGAAACCGTGGCATAGAAACCCCACCGCCAACTAGCGTTTTGGCACACACCAATGCATGCTCGCTATGGCTTAGACCGACGTAGAAGTGAAAATCGGGGCTACGGCGTAGGCTGCGGCACAGCCCGTACGCACAACTATAAATCAGCCTTAACAGCAACAATTTGGGCAGCAGAGTAGCGTAACGGTTAGCATAATGCTTTACAATGCCAGGGACCCGGGTTTAATTCCAGTCGTTGTCTGGAAGGAGTTTGCACCTTCTCCCTGTGGTTTCCTCCCACATTCCAAAGATGCTTGGATCAGTAAGTTAATTGGACAGTGCAGGCTTGGTCCAGAAGGAGCTGTTGTGGTGCTTTATCTCTAAGAGAATAAATAAATAGATAAATAAATATTTCTGACTAGAAGTTAACACCTCTGCTTCAGTTTAATGCCTCAACCCAAAAATAGCAATTCTAGTAACCTAGCGGAGGTCAGTACTGCACTTGACATGTCAGACCGTAGTAACAGAGGCAATGAGCAGGCTAAATACAACAAAGGCGCGAAGTGCAAGGAATTGTGGAGTCTCCCAGCTTGTTGCATGTAATGCACATGGGAACTTTAGTAATGAAATGGACTCAATTGCATCCCTCTGAGCCCCATAATTTGTGAATCCTTCATTGTAAAGTTCCTGTTTAAGGCATCATGTTGTTTTGTTCCAATTGTGTTGCCTGCGCATTGAGAGTTGTACGTATTACGGGAGGTGAAGGTAAGTTGCTAATTAATATGGCCACCACATGTCAGCTGGTGGAGGGATTATAAGGACTGATAACCCTGTCAGCTGATAGACTGCAACCTTTCCAAAACTGCCCTGATAACCTTGTTCAAATAACCCCTGCTGAACAATCACTGTATGCTACATTCAGAGCCGGTGGGCTGCAGATTACTGATACGGATGCTTAACTATTGAGATATCCTTTCCAATCATACAAGAACAGGAGAGATGAATGTCAGTACACAAAGATGGAAAAAATACCAGGTTAAATATAATGGTATAGAGATTTGACACTAGCATTTGCAATCATTACATTGATATAATGTGGAAGTGGGTCTTTCAGCTCAATTGCAGTTAGATATTGGAACATTATATCAATCTAATGATGCCTCCACACTATCCGTCACAAACGGGACTTCTCAATGGCCAAACATTTTATTCTGGTTCCCATTCCTAGTCTGATGTTTCATCCCTGGCCTCCTCTTGTGCCAAGATGAAACTATCCTAAGGGTGGAATAGCAACACCTTATATTCCATCTAGGTGCCCTCCAACATGATGGCATGAATATTGATTTCTCCTTCTGGTAAACAAATATTCCACCCGCCATCCCCACTCTGACCTTCTACCTGCCTAATACTTCCCCCTGCGTCTCGTCCTTCTCTTTCTCCTATGGTCCACTGTCCTCTCCCATCAGCTTCCTCTTTCTCCAGCCCTTGACCTTTACTGTCCACCTATCTTCAACTACTACTTTCTAGCTTGCCTCTTACGCCAGCCCCCCAACCTTTTCATTCCGCCATCTTCCCCCTTTCTTCTCAGCCCCGGCCTGAAACGTCGACTATCTGTTCATTTCTGTAGATGCTGCCTGACCTGCTGAGTTCCTCCATCATTTTTCATGTGTTGCGTTGTAACATTCTGTATCACTGTGTGGTATGGAAAGTGCACAGGGGCGGACAAGGAGGTTCTGCATCAAATAGTTAAAACTGCCCGACACATCTCTGGCACAAGCCTACCCGCCACCAAGAATGTACACAGCATACTACTTTGATAATAAACTTGACTTGACTTGACCTTATCACAGCGAAAGAGAAGCTGTCCTTAAGCACTTCCCCAGCTTTTGTATCTTGTTCCCGTGGGAAGTGGGGAGGAGGCAGAAGCACCAAGCAGCGAGAAGTGCAAGCGACACACACCAGCATCTGCATCTGCAGCTTTTCTCAGCAAGAAGTACAGACAGAGTCGATGGTTTTCACGACAAACTAGGCCACTATTCCCTACAATTTCTGGCAGCCTCAAGCAGAGTGTGTACCATACCAAGCCGCAAACCATCCAGACAGGATGCTTTCTACAATACATCAGTAAAAATTGGTGGGAGTTGTTGGGGAACTGACAGATTTCTTTAGCCTTCGGAGGAAATAGAGGCACTGGTGTGCTTTCCTGGCCACAGTGTCCACATGGCTAGGGAGAGGACATCAGCTTGAGGGAGGACATGATTCACAAAGTACACTGCAGATGCTGTGGTCAAAGCAACACGTACAACACACTGGAGGAACTCAGCAGGTCGGGCAGCATCCGTGGAAACGAGCAGTCAACGTTTCAGGCCGAGACCCTTCGTTTCGGCCCTCCTGACGAAGGGTCTCGGCCCAAACTGTTGACTGCTCGTTTCCACGGATGCTGGCCGACCTGCTGAGTTCCTTCAGCTTGTTGGACTTGATTCACTGTTGGTAGGCAGTCGAGGATTTTACCTGTGCAGATTGCCTGTTGCTCTTCAGGGATGATATCCATGCTCATGAGCCCCTGGAAAAGGAGTACACATTATCCATGGGTACAATGGGGGAATTACAGAACCAGAGGGCACCTCAGGGGCTCAAGTGCATTCTGCATCGCGATGACCACATTATAATTTGAAACAGTAAATAGTTTTTCCAAATTAACTATTGATTTTTTTTAAAGCATATCCCTTGGTGTGCTGCAGTTCTCTGGCCTTGTTCTGAGATGTGATTGTTTGTTCTGAAGTATGACTGTTGGAGCCTGCGATTTATGGTTTGGAGATCGATTGAGTGATCTAGCGCTTGGCTGTCTCTGAGAAAATTCCAGGAAGCGAGCACGGGCTGAAGCTTAAAGATGGGCCGTGAGCCCATGATTGACTCCATTCCACCACCATTTAAAGTATCTGTTAATCGCCAAATAAAGCATCAAGAAAGACTGAAGCGTCAAGGAGAATGCAGAAGGCAAGTGAGTATTCCATGCCGGCTACCAGCCTCCTGTTCGCTGCTGAGGTGGATCTTTCACTGCCACTGGTGAAGGTGTCTGTGTGTGATGGCCTACCACCGCTGAGTTGGAGTAGTCTCTCTCTCTCTCTCCTTCGATGCTGTCGGACGATGTTACTGAAGTTCTGTGATTTATGGTTTTTATATTTCGTGTTTTCGCCAGTTCTTTCTTGTTGCCATTTGGCACAATTTGGTACTTTTTTTTGTGAGGGGGTGTTGGGGCTTAATGTTCTTACTGTTTGCATGATGTGTTTTTTAGTGCAGAGGACAGGGGTTTGATGCTTTCCTTTGTGCGGCTTACATTGTTTTTTTTTTGTTTTGTAGCTATCTGGAGAAGACAAATCTCAGAGTTGTATACTGCAGACATACTTTGATAATAAATGGACCTTCGAATCTTTGATTCATAACATCTGCTACAGAAGCAGGTGAGTCTGAGGCCAAGGGTTGGATGGGGAGACAGTCGAAAGGGAAGTTAGAGATCCTGGCAGTGTGAGTGGATTGGACAATCCAGCCTATTGCAGAATTCCCATTTTCTGCAAAAATTGCATTGGCCATTTGTATACAGTATTATGCACTAATTGTTGCTATTTGAGTGTCTAAACAGAAAGTGATAAGAGAAAAGAAACAGATGTTGGAAAAGCATCACTATTCTTCAGCAAAATTGTGTGATGGGATTTGTGTTTAAAAGGAGGAGCCTTGGTTTAAGTTCACATCCCAGGGGACAACCCCTCAGGTAACCCAGCAATCTAGACGTGCACTGCAGGTCACGCTGGTTTTCGGCTTGAGTTTCTGGAGTGAGTCTTGAACCCATGAACTTTTGACACAGTTTAAAACCCTAAAGCTGGAAAACATAGCAGAGGGTGTGTGCTTTGGGATCTGTCCAACTGAATGCTTTTTATACATGGGAGGTATTATGAAGCTTTTGGGTGTGTGCTTTAACTTGGCTTAATATAATGCCTCCTCTACTCCCAATGTTGCTGGGAACTCAATATCTTTCTGCCTGATACCCCAAGGCATCTTCCCATCTGGTCCAGAGTGCAATAAGAATTTTAGTCCAATGTTACTGGTGTGCAACAGCAAAGATTTATTTGATACTGAGTACAAAATTCTGTGATTAATAATGATGAAAATTGACACAATGGGATAAATTCTGCTTATGTTTCACTCTGTCAAGTATGTGACATACAGCATGCATTTACATTCCAGCAGATGTTACACTTACACTAGGTGTTCCCCAAGTCACATAAATGAAGTGCACAGGCATAGCTCCACTCAGTGGCCACTTTATTAGGTACCTCCTGTGCCTAGTAAAGTGGCCATTGAGCGTATGTTCAAGGTCTTCTGCTGCTGTAGCCCATCAACTTTAAAGTTCAATGTGTTGTGCACTCAGAGAGATCTTCTGCACACCGCTGTTGTAACTTACATTACTGTCACCTTCCTGTCAGCTTGAACCAGTCTGGCCATTCTCCTCTGACCTCTCTCGTTAATGAGATGTTTTCACCCACAGAAATGCCTCTTCCATCTGGTCCTTTTCCAATTACTTTAGAACTGTGACCTCCTAACAGAGAAAGCATTTTCTGCTCGTTTAGTTACATTACTTCCTTACAAACATTATCCAAACAATGGCCTTACAAGGCAACCAAATAACACATACACTCAGTGGTCACTTTATTAGGTACACCTATACAACCACTGGTTAATAGAAACATAGAAACGTAGAAAACATACAGTACAATACAGGCCCTTTGACCCACAAAGCTGTGCCGAACATGTCCCTACCTTAGAACTATGTGGGCTATACTCATAGCCCTCTACTTTTTCTAAACTCCATGTAGCCATCCAGGAGTCTCCTAAAAGACCCTATCGTTTCCACCTCCACCACCACCACCAGCAGCCCATTCTATGCACTCACCGCTCTCTGTGTAAAAAACTTACCCCTGACATCTCCTCCATACCTACTTCCAAGCACCTTAAAACTATGCCCTCTTGTGCTAGCCATTTCAGCCCTGGAAAAAGCCTCTGACTATCCACACAATCAATGCCTTTCATTACCTTGTACACCTCTATCAGGTCACCTCTCATCCTCCGTCGCTCCAAGGAGAAAAGGCCGAGTTCACTCAACCTATTCTCATAAGGCATTCTCCCCAATCCAGGTAACATCCTTGTAAATCTCCCCTGCACCCTTTCTATGGTTTCCACGTTCTTCCTATAGTGAGGCGACCAGAATTGAGGACAGTACTCCAAGTGGGGTCTGACCAGGGTCCTATATAGCTGCAACATTACCTCTCAGCTCTTAAACTCAATCCCGCGATTGATGAAGGCCAATGCACCATATGCCTTCTTAACCGCAGAGTCAACCTGCATAGCAGTTTTGAGTGTCCTATGGAATCAGACCCCAAGATCCCTCTGATCCTCCACGCTGCCAAGAGTCTTACCATTAATACCATATTCTGCCATCATACTTGATCTACCTAAATGAACCACCTCACACTTACCTAAGTTGAACTCCCTCTGCCACTTCTCAGCCCAGTTTTGCATCCTATCAATGTCCCGTTGTAACCTCTGACAGCCCTCTACACTATCCACAACACCCCTAACCTTTGTGTCATCAGAAAATTTACTGACCTATCCCTCCACTTCCAGGTCATTTATAAAAATCACAAAGAGTAGGAGTCCCAGAACAGATCACTGAGACACACCACTGGTCACTGGGCTTCATGAAGAATATAACCCATCTACAACCACTCTTTGCCTTCTGTGGGCAAGCCAGTTCTGGATCCATAAAGCAATATCCCCTTGGATCCCATGCCTCCTTACTTTCTCGATAAGCCTTGCATGAAGTACCTTATCAAATACCTTGCTAAAATCCATATACAGTACACTACATCTATGGCTCTACCTTCATCAATGTGCTTAGTCACATCCTCAAAAAATTCAACCAGGCTCGTAAGGCACAACCTGCCTTTGACAAAGCCATGCTGACTATTCCTAATCATATTATGCCTCTCCAAATGTTCATATATCCTGCCTCTCAGGATCTTCTCCATCAACTTACCAACCACTGAAGTAAGACTCACTGCCCTATAATTTCCTGGGATATCCCAACTCCCGGTCTTGAATAAGGGAACAACATCCACAACCCTTCAATCCTCCGGAACCTCTCCCGTCCCCATTGATGATGCAAAGATCATCGCCAGAGGCTCAGCAATCTCCTCCCTCACATCCCATAGTAGCCTGGGGTACATCCCATCCAGTCCCAGTGATTTATCCAACTTGATGCTTTCCAAAATATCTTAATATCTACATTCTCAAGCTTTTCAGTCCACTGCAAGCCATCCCTACAATCGCCAAGATCCTTTTCTGTAGTGAATACTGAAGCAAAGTATTCATTAAGTACCTCCGCTATTTCCTCCGGTTCCATACACACTTTTTCATTGTCACACTTCATTGGTCCTATTCTCTCGTGTCTTATCTTCTTGCTCTTCACATACTTGTAGAATGCCTTGGGGTTTTCCTTAATCCTGTCTGCCAAAGTCTTCTCATGGCCCCTTCTGGCTCTCCTAATTTAATTCTTAAGCTCCTTACTTCTAGCCTTATAATCTTCTAGATTCATATCATTACCTAGTTTTTTTAACCTTTCGTAAGCTGTTCTTTTCTTCTTGACTGGATTTACAACAGCTTTTGTGCACCACAGATCTTGTACCCTACCATCCTTTCCATGTCTCATTGGAACGTACCTACTCAGAACCCCACACAAATATCCCCTGAATATTTGCCACATTTCTTCGGTACATTTCCCTGAGAACATCTGTTTCCAATTTATGCTTCCACGTTCCTCCCTGATCACCTCATAGTTCCCCTTACTCCAATTAAACATGTCCCTAATTTGTCTGTTCCTATCCCTCTCCAATGCTATGGTAAAGAAGATAGAATTGTAATCACTATCTCCAAAATGCCCTCCCACTGAGAGACCTGACATCTGACCAGGTTCATTTCCCAATACCAGATCAGGTAAAGCCTCTCCTCTTGTAGGCGTACCAGATCAAGTACAGCCTCTCCTCTTGTAGGCATTCCAGATCAAGTATAACCTCTCCTTTTGTTAATGCAAATATCTAATCAGCCAATCAGGTGACAGCAAATCAATGTATAAAAGCATGTAGACATGGTCAAGAGGTTCAGACCAAACATCAGAATGGGAAAGAAATGTGATCTAAGTGATTTTGACTGTGGAATGATTGTTGGTGCCAGATGGGGTGGTTTGAGTATCTCAGAAATTGCTTACCTCCAGGGAGCTGCACGTATAACAGTGTCTAAAGTTTGCAGAGAATGATGCAAAAAAAATCCCGTGAGAGGCATTCTATGAGTGAAAATGTCTTTTTAATGAGTGAGGCCAGAGGAGAATGGCTACGCTGGTTGAAGCTGACAGGAAGGTGACAGGAATGTAAATAAACCATGTGTATATCCTGACCTGTGTATGTTGCTCCAAATGCCGGTCATCTTTCTTCAAATGCACATCCTGATGCTTTTCAAATGTGGTAAGGCTCTGATCCTACCACCTCTTCAGGCAATGAGTTCCAGGTTTTTCTCATCTCTCTTCAAATCATTCTACCAATCACTAAATCCATGAGTTCTGGTTTCTGCTTCCTCCTATTTAACTCATCTAGATCTTCATAATTTTGTAGAAGTCCATTAAGTCTCCCTCAGCCATCTGTTTCAAACAAAACGGCCTCAGACTATCCAACCTTTTCTCAGGGCTAAAACATCCACTTGGCAACATCCCTCGTAAATCCCTCTACAGAAGAGTCACATCTTTCTTGAAATGAGGAGATTGAAGCAACTCGCAGACCTCCAGCTATGGTCCTACCAGTTCCAGTGTAAGCTTCCCACTTTGAGATTCTGTTACGTAAAGGAAAGAATTCCATCTGGGGTCAATCAGCTGCTCTGAATATGCATCCCCAGCGTGTGTGGGTGAAGGGTAGAATTTGGGGGAGGGTGGAGTCGATGGAAATGTGGGGCCGATGAGGGTCGGAGGTCAAATGGGACCTGGGGAAAGGAGGGAAGTGGGCAAATGGGGCTGGATGGAAACAACTGGCCGAATAATCTCCACTGGAGCTGTCCTCTCCTTACTGGAGACTATGCTATGGGGTGGCACGGTAGCATAGCAGTTAGTGTAATGCAACAACAGCATCAGCAACCCTGGATCAATTCCTGCTTCTGTTTCTAAGGAGTTTGTCTGTTCTCCTCATGATTGTGTGGGTATCTTTCGGGCGCTCCCACATTCTAAAGACATACAGTTAGGAATAGTGAGTTGTGGGCGTGCTATATTATTACTGGGTGCGTTTCAACACTTATGGGCTGCCCACAGCACAATCCTCATCGAATTGATTTGTCGCAAAACTATGTATTTCACTGAATGTTTCCATGTTTTGATATCTATTACAAATAAAATATTTATCTTTATTTTTATTGATTTATTATTCCAATCAACAGCATCTAAGAAGTGTGAATGTGGTCAAATATGACACTTACAGGCTGTCGCCAGCACAATTCTCGGGCTGCTTTAGCCGTAGGTGCAAAAACGATGCAGTTCACTGTGTTTCGAGGTTTTGATGTACATGTGACAAATAATGCTAATCTTAATCTGAATAAAACACCTCTTGCTATTGTACCAGAAGTTCTTAGTCAAATATTATGTGTCATAACTAAATAGAAATAGAAACATGTGAAGCTTACCACCACAGGAAATAGTTTAGGCAAAGAGCAGAGGCGCATTTAATGGCCAGAGTGGATAAATACGAGAGTGAGTTTTAAGTGAAGGGCTCTGTCAACAAATGAATGGAACAGAAAGACTTGCACAGAGCTTAAACATTGCTGCGTGCTTGTTACTCTGAATAGCCTCTTCCTTATATTTTGTTATATTTATAACAGATGTGTGTTGAAGCACTTTAGGAAAGGGCAACATTTCATATGTATTTGTATGAGTTAAGTGCACTGAAAAATGCACAAATGTTGCAGGTTAATTTATTTTCATCAAGACTGAGGCAGAAGAATTTATAATGAAGAATAAGGAAGTGGCAGAGGAATTAAGCAACTACTTTATGCCTGTCTTCATGGTACAAGAGAGAAAAAAAGACTGTTAGAAATACCAGGGCACTAAGAGCCCAACAGGAACAAAGAACTGAAGGAAATAAGTATAAGAAAAAAATAAAGTACCAGACAAATTAATGAGACTTAAAGCTGATAAATCCTAAAGAAACAGTGGCCTGCATTCCAGGTTTCCTTTAGAGCTAGCCGTAGAAATAGTGAACATTCTGGTTATCATCTTCCAAATTTCTATAGCTTCTGGAATCGTTGCTTCAGATTGCAGGAGAGCAGATGTGATTGCACTAGTTAAGAATGGGGGAAATGGGGAATTAAGGAAAATAGGTACAAGAGCTTGAAGGCCCACACTCAACGATTCATGAACAGCTTCTTCCCCGCTGCCATCCGATTTCTGAATGGACATTGAACCCATGAACATTACCTCACTACGTTTTTATTTTTATTTTGCACTATTTATTTAATTTAACTATATCTTTACAGTAATTTTGTAAATAAGTACTTACCGTACAGATTGAGTCCTGCTGATAGGTATTGGCCTGAAACGTCGACTTTTTATTCCCATCCATAGAAGTTGCCTGAGCTGCTGAGCTTCTCCAGCACATTGAGTGTATTGCTCTAGATTTCCAGCATCTGCAGTACTTCTTCTGTTATTACTTACTGTAATTCACAGCTTTTTTTCTCTATTAGTATGTATTGCATTGTCCTGCTGCTTCAAAGGCAACAAAATTTGCAACATATGCCAGTCATATTAAACCCAACTCTGATTTAGGTTAGCCTAGTAAGTATATCGCCAATTGTATGGGAAATGCTGGAATGAAGAACAAAGGACAGAATAACAGAATACATTTTTAAACAGTGACTGTGCAGAATCAGTGTTTCTTAGTGAAAGGAAAACCGTATTTGGCTGCTGGAGTTTTTTTTGATGAGGTGACCAGGAGAACAGGAAAGGGAGATGAAGGGAGTGCAGGAAATTGGCATTGAGGTACAAGATCAGCCTTGAACTTCATGAATAGTAATGCTGGAAAGCTAAGTAGACTAAATCCTTTTCTGTTTATGTGCTTGAATGCTGTCTTCCCTTTGTTTTTCTGGCCACTTTATTTGATGGGAATTGCTCCATTACTTGTGATCAATTGCACAAGATGCAAATCAATGTTTAATATGGAAAGCATGGCGATCACAAAGTCAACCAGCCAAACTCCAATAGATGCTGAACATGTTGTAGTACTAACAAAGCACAACTCAGTCCAATCCCAGGTCAATCATTCAAGTTTTTGTACCGTTTCTAAAAAAAAAATTTCTATCGATTTTTTTTTATGGCCATTTGTTAAACCCTATAATCTGGAAACCCAGGTTTAAAAGGTTTATCTTTCAAGTAAAGATGCAGAATGTTGGGAATATTTTAGCTGGGACTTAATTTATTTATTTTTTTATTTGGAGATACAGAATTGTAACAGGCCATTCCAGCCCAAAGAGCTTGCACAACACTTTACACCCATGTGACCAACTAACCTACTAAACCAATACATCTTCGGGATGAAGGGCGTGGGGAGAAACCGGGGCATCCAGAGGAAACTTATGCAGTCATGGAGGGAAGATACAAGCTCCTTAGAGACGGTGGCGGAATTGAACTTGGATCACTGGCTTTGTAATAGTGTTAGGCTAAATGCTCTGCTACTGTCCCACCCAACAGTAGAAAGGGGGCCAACCTTATCAAAACACAAGATTCTGGAGAAGTTTGACAGGGTAAATGGTGGGACAGTATTTCTTCTCATGGAGAAACCTAAGCCCACTTGGTATTGTTTGAGAATCTGGTGATGAAGAGGAATAACTCTCCGGAATTATCTGCTCCAGAGAGCTGAGGAAATCGTGTCATTAAGTTTATTTAAGAAAAAGAATTGGACCAAAAAGATTTTGAGAATCAGGCATAAAGGTGAAGGTCAGGCCAATGACTGTATCAGCCCTGTGAACGTCTGTAGGACAGGAGTGTAGCTTTACCATAAGCCATTTAATGCCGCAGTGTGATGCAGCCAGTAGAGCTTCTGCCTCACAACTGCAGCAGCCTCCAAGGCTGTCTATGTGGAGTTTGCATGTTCTTCCGGTGGCCACGAGGGTATTATGTGCATACTCTGGATTTCTCCTACACCCCCAAGATGTGCCAATTGGTAGGTTAATTGCCATGACAAACTGGACAGTGTGTAAATGAGAGGTAGAAGCTGGGGAGGAATTTGTGAGAAGGTGGGGAGAATAGAATGAGTTAGTAAAATAGGACTCATGTACAAGTGTGTGGTTGATGGCTGGTGCAAATCCATTGGGCTGAAGGACATGTTTCCATGCTCTATCTATGGCTCTATGATCCTATTGTACGGCAGGGAAAGCTCAAGGGGCCGAATGGCCTATTCTCATTCCTATTTCTTAAAGCCTCATGCGCTTTGGTGACAGCAGAATTAGATTCAGTCCTGCGCAGCAAGGTGAAGTTTGTGGAGGCTGAGAAGTGAGACACGAGAACCGTGTCCGGAGTTCACAAAGGTACGAAAGAGAGATTTACGTGGCGGGTCTGCGGTACAACGGGACCTGGGCAATTTAATGGCCAGTGGAAAAGGTTAAAAAAAAAGAGTACTGAAATTTTTTTTAAAGGGATGTATCGCATGAAGAGAGAATCAGACATATTACAAACTTCCAAACTTGAAGCCATCTTGATATATGGCACTCAGCATTAAGTGACTTTGTATATCTTTTAGCTCCGAGAGCACATTCCATCTGGAATAATGTCAACATCTGCAAGAGTTTATTTTACCTTGACCAGTGAGTTTGTTTGATGGTTTCGAATCAGTGAAAAATCCTTGTTTTATTTAAGGTGATTAGAATAATGAAGGGGTAAAGGTTCATGTAGACAAAGGGAGACCAACACTTGAACTCTAGCTAGGGATTAGTTTTGACATTCCCCTTATTTCATGCGGCACCATGTTCACGTTTTGTGAAGAATAAGCTTATGCTTAAGGCAATTGCTGCTAAAGTGGTTCTCAATTCTGGTTGGTTAACCCATTCACCCTGGGAGTACAGGATCAGAAAACTGAGTCTGTAATAGCAAAGTGGGTTGAATTCTTAACTTCCTTCTGAAATGGCATAACAAATCACTCGGTGGCATGAAACAGTAAGAATAAGATCAAACGTGCCACTCAGCACAAGGCGGGACACCGGATTCAGGAACTGTAAACCCACCGCTCTTCGTTCCTGTCACGGTTGTCGCTGGCAGGACTGGACCCAGGTGCGGAGGAACGGCCGGCTCTGTCACAGCGAGCACTGGCAACGACTCAGCCCAGGTGCGGAGGAACGGCCGACTCTGTCACAGCGAGCACTGGCAACGACTCAGCCCAGGTGCGGAGGGATGCAGAGTCTCCGTGAGGAGACGGAAACAAGAGGTTGGACATGGAAACACCAACGGAGCGTCAGAGGCAGAGCGACATCACGAGACGAATCACCCTCCACAAACACAAGGACTCTGCTGCAGTGCTAAACGGGGGTCTCCTTTAAATAATCGTAGAGTGTGGGAAACTCGTGCCAGTCACAATTAACTTGACAAGATTGAACACAAGGGATTATTTACTCTAACAATTAGTAAGCACAAGAAACCCAGAAGCCCAACGCTCTACTGCAAGCCACAAAGGCCTGCAGAGCTCGAGACAGTTCAATCCATCCTCTCAAATATCTGGGCATGTGCCCCAGATGGGAGAGCTCTCCCACAGACTAGTATTCATTGGCAGCACCTAGCAACCACCTGCATGCACAAAGGCAGCGGAAATGTGCAAGCACCACCACCTATGAATCAGGACAAAGAGCAAAACTCAAGTTTATTTATCATGCACACATCAAGCCTTACAGTGAAATGCATCACCCGTGTTAACAACCAGCACACTCGATGGTGCGCTGGAGGTAGCTCGCATGTGCTGCAATGCATTCTGCCGCCATGCCCGCAATATTCAGCAGAACAAAACGGAACACGACAAGCAACAAGACAACAGCAGCGACACAAGCCCTGTTCCTCCCTCCCACCCATGCACATACATAGTCCTTTAACAGGAGGACAGGCCTCCAGCCTTCAGCTTGAGTCTGCAGACATCAGGCTTCGACCTGCGCAGTGAACTCGCAGAGATTCACAGAACGGCGCGGCACAGCACAGAACAGGCCTTCCAGGCCATGATGTCCTGCTGAATTAATTAAACTAGTAATTAAATTCCTAACAAAGTTTATCTTTCTGCCTACACAAAGACAATATCCCTCCATTCTTTGCACATTAACGTGCCCATCTACCATATTTGCCTCCACTTCCTCTTCTGCCAGTGCATTCCAGGCTCCCCTTCAATGCAAAAAAACTTGCCCTTTGAACTTTCCCCCTCTCGCCTTAACTGCATGCACTCCAGTATTAGATGTTTTTGACCTCGGGAGATGGTCTATTATACCTGTGCCTCTGATAGACTTGTAAACCTCTATCAAGTCCTCCCCTCTGCCTTCACTACTCCAGAGAAAAGTTTGATCAACCTCTCCTTGTAGCACATGCCCTCTAATCTGGACAGCATCCTGGTAAATCTCCTTCTGACATGTCAAAGTATTCCAGGAAGACTTACTGTACAGTGCTACTTCGATTCCTTTGCACAAGAGATCCAGACCAATATACGCAAACACACTGGAAAAGTTCCCACTTCCTTTCCCGTCCTGATGAAGGGTCTCAGCCTGAAAGGTCAACTGTTTATTCCTTTCCATAGATGCTGTCTGACTTGTTGAGTTCCTCCAGCGTTTGTACGTGCTGGCCCTATTCCCATGCTTTCACTGAGCCTGAAACCCTTTCGAACAGCATGGAGAATGGTTTCCCACCAAACAGAATGCATAGTGAGGGTCACCTTCAATTCTTCAAGAATGATTAGACACGGGCAATAGCTCTTTCTCATATCTTCTGTGTTTGAATAAAAGTAATTACATACCAAGTCGTGTTCCCTTTCATCCCCTTTCTTTCTGTCTTCAACTATATTCTTTAAAGCTCTCCTCAGAGGGATGCAACTATAATAAGGCAGTTCACGTACAGCCGGCAAAACATTACCAGCCAATCACAAACCAGCAATGTGCTCTCCAGCATGACATACAGTACTGTGCAAAAGCCTTAGGCATGTGTATATATAGCTAGGGTGCCTAAGACTTTTACTGCAGTAATATTATGCATTGCACTGTACAACTGCAAAAAAAAAACAAATTTCATGACATGTGAGTGATGATAAACCTGATTCTGATATGGGTCTCTGTTGTGGAGTGAGAGTGGGGAGGGAGCAGGGAGAGGGGAATCATGGTTGGGAAAAAGGGAAGGGAGAGAGGAGGGAACGGGAAGTAACAGAGAGAAATTCTGTAATGATCAATTTACCAATTGCTTGGAATCAAATAACCTTGCCTGGTGTCTCAGGGCTGGGTGCCCCCAGCCCCTGACACTCCTTCTCTGCAACCTGTCTCACACCACTCCACCCTCACCATTCCCACATTCTTTGCTCCCAGCAGGTTTAACAATGCTCCATGTTGGTAACTATGGTATACTGTGCAAAAGTCTTAGGAACCCTCTAGCTATATACTGTATATGTGCCGAAGACGTTTGCACAGTACTGTCAATATTCTATTTCATTCTCCACACATTTCTCAGAGTTCCTTTGTTTTAAAATTATGATAAGTCATTTCAAAGAAGTTTTCTTTTTTAGGGTAAGATTGATGCAATGATAAAAATGTATTGCTCGGTGAAGCCACAGTTTTGATCTTTCAATGGCCGTTTTGAGGTTATCACCAAGTCTCTGATTATTCTGGACATCAGAAGGATCCATGGCAGGTTGATGCATAGATGTGTGGAAAGAATAAGATTTCCGGCCTATCCTGCCATTCAGTCAGGAAATGGGCAGCAAACACTTTTAAATTTCTGGTTTAAAATGAACAAATGAACTAACAAATTTATGAGCTCCCAAAACCGCTGACAAATGGTTATAGTTTAAACAAACAAAAGTCATCAGTGCTGCTCCACTGGGAGGTTTCGAGAACATGTCCAGTGAGTAGTTGATCTTCAGCGGCCTAGTCTCTCCTGAGGCTCAACTGAACTAACCTTGCAATAGTTAGCATCCTCAGTGATATCCAATTTCACTTCTGTAAGGTCTGGCTCTAATTTCTAGTCCAAGCTCTCTTGTCTCAGTTTCCTCCCTATCACAGTCTAAATATCCCATTAACTTGCCCATATTAAATCTCTCACTGCTATGCTTCTATAGTTTAAAGATTTAATGATTAAAGATTAGCCTTATTTGTCATATGCACACCTAAATACCAAAACATGTAGTGAAATGCATCGTTTGCATAAAGAATGTGCTGAGAGCAGTCCGGAACCGTCTCCATGTTTCCAGCACCAACATATCATGCCTACAGTTTACTGACCCGAACTTTCACAGCTTTGGAATGTGTGAAGAAACTAGAGCAACCATGCAGTCATGAGGAGAACGTACAAACTGCTTACAGACTGCAGTGGGAAGTCTGCACAAAGTATTACGCTTGCTGTGCTGTGGTGCCTCACCTGTCGGGAATGCAAGTTGTAATGGACTCTGGACTGTGGTAATTAGACTTGCTTCATTTGTTTAGAGGATAATTTGACAACATTGTGCAAGGGTCTCCGTTACTTCATCCCTGACTGAACAGCAAATGCAGAGTCAGCAGTGGTTCACCCCTTAAATCAGAAGCTGTGGGTTCAATCCCGTATTTTCTGGCAGGACTGAGAGAGAGCTGCACTGTCAGAAGTGTCATTCAACCCTGATCTCATCGACTCTCCCAAGTGAACATAGTGGCACAATTATGAAGAAGAGTGAGGAGGTTATCCTAGGTGACTAGGCCAAGCTTGACCCCTCCATAAATATTTTTGAAAGGCTTTGTCACATTGTTAGTTAGATGTTTTCCAATGCTATGATTAAAATACACCAGGGTTTCATGACTGCAAAAGGCTTTGAGAAATCCTAAAAGTGATGTGAAAGGCACTATCTACATTTGGCCATAGACCAGAGGGTGATCAGATTGTACAGGTGGAGCTTGCTTCATCAAGAAAGCAGAGGCGACAATGAGAGTTTTTCCCCGAGCCTCAGCTCCCACAGGGATCAATGACTCGAGGGAGGAATTTTTTTGTCGAATAGTGCTACAGCTTCCTCACTAACATCCCACCAACCCCTTCGAGTGGTACAAAAGAGAAACAGGCTCTTCTGACCACCTATGCTGACCATCGAGAACCAGTTTGCACTAATCCGACCGTAAATTAATCCTATTTTATTCTCTCCACGTTTCTTTTAATTTCTTCCAGTCTTTCCCATTTGCCTATACACTAGGGGCCATTGGCAGTAGCCTATTAACCCACTAACTCAAGCACCTTTGGATCGTGGGGCAAAGCGAGAGCACCCACTCTCTCAGGGTGAGCATGCAGCAGCAACCTCGCAGTCAGCGCAAGCAAGGCCAAGAAACTGAGTGTCAACTTCAGGAAGGGGAAGTCGGGAGAGCATACACCAATCCTCAGTGAAGGGTCAACAGTGAGCTGCTTCGAGTACCTGGGTGTCGACATCTCAGAGGATCTACTCTGAGCCCAACACGTGGACGGGGTCACGATGAAGGCAAACCAGCGGCTATACTTCATTAGAAGTTTGAGGTTATATCACAAAGGCTCCAGCAAATTTCTACAGATGTACAGTGGGAAGCACTCTGACTGGTTGCATCACGGCCTGGTATGGAAGCGCCAAGGCGTAAGGTAGAAAGAGGTCACAGAGGGCTGTGGACTCAGCCAAACCCATCACATGCTCAAGCATTGAGAACATCTTCAAAAGGTGGTGCTTCAAGAAGCTGACATCCATCATTAAGGACCTGCACCACCTGTGGCGTTCCCTCTTCTTATTATTACCCCAAGGGAGGAGGTACAGGAGCCAGATGACCCACACTCAATGGTTTAGGAACAGCTTCTTCCCCTGTGCCATCAGATTTCTGAATGGTCCATGAACTTACCATTCCCATTCTGCACTACTTATTGATATATTTTTATTGTAACTTAAAGCATTTTTTAATGACTTGCACTGTACTGCGCCCACAATATAGCAAATTTCACAACCTATGTCACTGATAATGAGCCTGATTCTGATGCTGGTTCAGAAACGCCACGCAGGAAGCGTTGAAACTGGGTCATTGCGGCTGTGGGGCAGCAGCTATCCCAGCTGCACCACTGTCCTGCCTATGTATTCCATCTACCAACCACCCCACCCATCTCTGCACCACCCACGGAACATAGGTGACTTGAGTGAACCCTTGTTGTCATTATGCCGTGAGAGAAGGACGCTCAAAAGGAGAAAGAAATGTTAACTATCACAGAAACCAGTAGTTCAAAAATGACACTATTCAGTTCTTTCAGTATAGTTCTAGCCCGTGCATGCTCACATTAGTTTTTGAAAAAGAAATAAATAGGATGAACAGTTAAAAAAATGTGAAAAAAGGATTTATTTTTCTGCACTAACACTTTAAGCTGACAATTTGAACAGGGCATGTTAGGACTGGAAACAGCAGGAGTAGCATTTTAAGTCTCTCCTGTCATTGCTACGGAATTAAATTGGTTTTCTTAAGTGCCTAGAGTCTTAAAAGCAGTCTGGAGCTTTAATATGAGATGATTGACCCCTTCTCCTTAATGGCCACACTCTTGGTTTAAATAGTTCCCTCTGAAAGTGATGAATTTTTATTCATTTACCTCCTGGGACTGGTCAGCTCTTTTGAATGTGATGGAATAGCTTTACAAGGCTGGGCTTCCAGACAGGAATTCTGGTCTGAGACAGGACTTCTGCAGTCACAAGATATGCTTCTGACTGCCTGCTTAACTTCTGAACTCTCATGGAACTCCCTTGTGCCTTATCGTCTGGAGAAGGCGGCTGAGTGAATCTGCAGAGTTGCAGTACCAATATGAACCACAAGCAACGCAGATGTATGAAACCTGAGTTAAAACAGAAAGATGCTGCCTGACTCGCTGAGGTTCTTTGTGTGTGTTACTCTGGATCTCCAGCACCGGCAGAATCTTCCATGTTTAAAACAAAAAGTGCTGATAATAATCAGCAGGTCCTTGGAGAGAGAAGTGGTTCCCTTTTTATATTGATCACTTTTCATCAGAACTGGAAAAATTATTTTGTAAGGTACAACAAGTAAGGAGGAATGGAGATCAAAAAGGAAGGTTTATGAAACCAGGAGGGATTACAGAATAGAATGGATGTTGGTGTAAGGAAAGAAGTGGTCATGAGAGTGAAAAGTACCAGGAAAGAAATTGTAATGGCATTTACAATTATTTATTTATCCACAGGATATGGGGTGAATTCTAGAATCAGAAGTAAAAATGTCAGGGCTGGCTGATGACCTAATGAGGAATCTAAGAGGCTGTAGTATATCTTGCACTGAGCCTGCTGTGATTTCTGTTGGGAACGTGAGGACAGAGAGGCCAGAGCACATCAAGACAGAAGAATAAAATGACAGGAAATTCAGAGACACTCTCACAGATTGAACTGGGTCTCGTCTCCCTAGTATAGCGATCAGCGAACCTGGTGAACTAAATTATAAACACACGGTAAGTTGATGCTTTGGTTCTTGGTTCTTGGTCCTCCAAAATATTCGACATGGAATTTAAAATGGGGGTGGCAGAGGGTGGACTTAAGAAGGAGATTTTTGAAGAAGAGGAGCTGTCTTAAATTTGATTGGATTTGGTTGTGTGACTATGGTAGGATGAAGATTATTCCATGCTTTAATTGTGCGGGGGAAGAAGGAATTGCTGTACACGTCTGACTTGGTAGGTAGTATTTCAAATTGAAATGAGGGTGCACCTCATCTGTTCCTAATAGGTTTGGGTTTGGTAGTCCATGTCAAGCTGATCATTTAACATTTTGTAAAAACAGGTCAGACGGTGTGCTTCACATCTGTCTTGGAGAAAGTTCCACTTTAATGAATTCAAAAGTTGGGTAACTCTCACTTCTCTCTCATAGGTATTTGTGACAAATCGGGCTGCCTGCCTTTGGACTCGCTTGATGGAAGTAGTGTTTTTGTTTGTGTATGGGTCCCATGCAGGAGCCCCTTATTTCTTTACCTGAAAATAAGTCTTGGAGCCCTGAATTGAGGTACTTAATTGCTGGAGATGCAAGAGTAAACTAGAGCACTCCAGAGGGAACAGTTTGTGGTGAACTACATATACCTGTCTGGACACGCCCCCCCCCCCCCCCCCCGCTGACTGCTCCTGTGGCTCCTCCCACAGACCCCTGCTGACTGCTCCTGTGGCTCCTCCCACAGACCCCTGTATAAAGGCGATTGGAGGCACTGCTCCTCCCTCAGTCTCCAGGATGTTGTGTGATGGTCTCTTGCTGCTAACGGTGCTTTCTTCCAGCTAATAAAAGCCTATCTTGACTCACATCTCCGAGAGTTATTGATGGTGCGTCACAGTTCTACTGGAACTCTGTAGAGGATCTATTGATAACATTAAGGTGGATTTGACAGAAATAGCAGTAGAAGTTGCTATGAGAGCCCCCTCTAAGCTTGCCCACCACAATGGCCTCCATCCATTTCCCCCTATCTCCACACTGCCCCAGCTGAACCGACCAAGAGTTCACATAACAGCAACAATAAAAACAAAAGCTTTGTTTATGGAGGCAACATCTGTGAATTGAGGTTATGTTTTCGTTACGTGTTATGAACTATAGTGACAGGAAACTTGCTTTACATGTTTGTGAAAAATGGGATATCTCTATCTTCAGGCAGGTTTTCCTGCTCTTAATATCCGGTCTTATTGATAATATTTATACAGAATAAACCCTAGTTTCTCAGAGATATTTATATATTTATGTTCCCTTCTTTTCCTTTATTATATACTTATATGGATACAACTTCTTTTGGGGTATTTTATGCCTGGAATGCTGATTGCAAATCAGCATTTGGTGAAACACCTACTTCTGCCTCTGGTTGTATTAAACACATTACAACAGGAAAATTTGCAACAAGCTCTTTTCTTGCCATTGAGTCACAGAGTGATACAGCAGCAAAGGATGCTATTTGGCCCATTGTGCCTGTGTCAGCTCGCTCTTTAGTGTGAGCAATGCAGGATTAACAAACGACAAAGCAGACTTGTCCCACATTACTCTGCAGTCTAGGTCTATGGCTGCATAAGGCAGTTCTTGTTACAGCAGTGTTACTGAGAGTGGCTTCAGAATGTACTATGAGCCATTTTTAAAAGGCTATGAAATCTCAGCCAGATCATGAGTTAGAATTGCATAATCTTCAGGTAAACAAAGATCCTAGAAAAATGAAAATTAAAAAAACTGCAGATGCTGGTAAACTCCAAAAAACATATAAAGCTGGAAATGCTCAGTGGTCAGACAGTATTGGTGCGGAGAAATAGAGTTATTGTTTCAGATTTGAAACTGTTAATCAGATCTGGAAAAGTGGGCAATCAAGTTATTCTTAAATTATAGCAAGAGTGGGGAAAAGATGGAATAACACTGGTAGGGTGATACCAGGCTTCTATTTACCAAGCTATTTGGTTGAGAGATTAATGATAATAAAAATTAATGGAGAGGGAGTAAGTGGTGACGGCAAAGAGAGAAAACAAAGGGACTTACAAAAGCTGAAAAAAAACTCTACAACTCATATTCTTAGTATTATTTATTTATTATTATTATTAATATTTGTTTATTTTGCATTTTGCACAGGTTGCCTCCTTTAGCCCATTTCTTGTTTGTCAGTCTTCATGTGCAGTTTTTCTTTGATTCTATTGTATTTCTTTGTTCTACTGTGAATGCCTGCAGGAAAATAAATCTCAGGGTAGAATTTGGTGACATATATGCATCTTGACAATAAAATTACTTTGAACTTTGGACTTTAAAATGCAGAACTGTTCCAGAGAGTACTGTATCTCTCTCTACAGACATGTAATTTTCCAAAATATTAGACGTTGTTTTATATTCTGGTATGGGCGGTATTTCGATGTGATGAGATTAAGAGGAGAAATGATAGCAGTGGCATTGCTTTTGTAAAGTGCAAAGGTCGATACTGTTCCTGGCTGCAGAAGAGGAATCAGGTTACGGTGGCAGAGAAATGGAGACGAGAGGAGGTAACAATTTTTTATGCAGCAAGTTGCTTTAATCAAGGATTGATTGGCTGTGGTGGTGGAGTTGGATTCATTTGTGATCTTCAAAGGGCAAACGTGACAAATATTTAAAATGAAAATATTTGTTGGGCAATGGGGAGAAAAAACATGTGGCGTGAGGCTATCTGAAAGATTCTTTAATGTGGCCAGTACAGACTGGATGGGCTGATTGGCTTTCTTCCTTGCTGTACAATTCTATTTGTTAGGTTCTTCTTTTACCCAGAAAAATCGGTTTGTATGGGCACTCGCAATACTGTTGACAAAATCTTGTCATTATTGGGCTGCCTCCCTGTCCATCTCCATCCATTTTGGAGGCCAGATGTCTTGTGTTAACATCCGACAACATTAAAGTAATTCAGGCAAAATTGAATAAAATTTAATAAACGGTAACACACAGCACACAACAGCTGCTATAAATACCTTAAAGTAAATTTATAAACTTTGTCATATATTTTCCAAGCGGCTTGAGCTCAGTCACATTTCAACCCACCTACAATATCCTGGATTACTGTGTTCTAAATGGAACACAATTTAGACCAAGTCAACTGTGACTCTTTTCAAAGCATTAATTGTGCATTTTACACGCCTTGAACTAAAATGGATTGTCGTATGATGAGAAGCCATCCAATTAATTGCATTTAAATCTGAGATTTAGGATGTTACCTGTTAACAGCAAAATACTATATTTGGCCAGTAACGATCTTTCTATTTAAGCTCGAGTGTTACAATAAAACTCTAAGGAGTCAATATGAATGTTTCTAGTTGTTCCAAGAAATTCTGCTCATGTCAATTAGCTTCCAACAACCAACACATGTAAGAGAGTAGTACAACAGAGAGTTGGAAATTCAGACACTTTAATAAATTAAACTGTAAAAATGTGCAATTATATAGTACCTTCCATATCTACAGAATGTACAAAAGTGATTCACAGCCTATAAAGTTACTTCAAAGTGCACCTGCACTCAGTTATGTAATGAATGAACACTTATCATTCACAGAAATTATTTTCCTCCTAAAACTGTTTTAGAGTGAGACCGATGTGAAAATTTTCCTTGTCCTCTACCATCAAGGACAAGTGCATGGGCACACCATTACCTTCTTCAGGTCTTGCCCCACATTATGCTCTGTATGGACTTGACAGATTAGCCTGTCACACACTCAGGGACTTGTGCTAATATTATTTGTGACTGTATGTGCTGGATGGGTAGCAGGGTGGATATACAAAGGAGATGTAAGGCGTTCCTTCCCTCCACGAGCCTGTAGGTCACCTTTGGGCAAGGTGTAGCACCTGATTAGCCACCCTCCCCCCCCCCCCCCCCCCCACCAAATCAGGGTCACATGAAGCCACGGGAGCAGATGTTGGATGGACCAGTGAGCAGCTGGTGCATATCACAAGTCCTGGTTATGCAACCAGTACGGCAGGTAGACAATCTCTGAAGAGTATTGATAATGGCTGGGGTCACCCGTCTTGTAAAGACACCGCCCAGAAGAAGGCAATGGCAAACCACTTCTGCAGAAAAAATTGCAAAAAGCAATCATGGTCGTGGAAAGGCCATGATCGCCCACATCATACGATGTGGCACGTAACAAACGAATGGATGTGCCGGATCATAATTATATGTGCTGTGTGTGACAATACATACTGTGTTTTGTTCCTTGTCCCTAGAGAAATGATGATTCATTTATTTGTATAGATGTCTATGGTTTAATGACAATTAACATGAACTTGAACTTGCAATGTTCCTTTATTAACATGGGTTGTCTACCCCACAACATCGTGGGAATACCTGCGCCAAGAAGACTGTGACAGTTCAAGCAACAAACAAACCATTACCTCCTCAGGGGTAGTCAGGGTTGAACATATTTTGAATACATAAAAAATTATAATGCATGCCGATGTCTTTGAATTGCAAACTCTGGGATATCCAGAAATGTTTGTGTTTTTATGCCATGGATGTCCATCATTATTTCTGCCTTTGAGCTGTTTGGAGGCTGTGCCCCCCAGATAATGACACTGAAGCCAGAAGGCATCATGCATTTCATTACAGACAAGGCAGCACAGGATTAATGGGCAGAGATATTATAGCATCTGAGCTACAATAGCATGATATCAAACTAGTGACCTGGGACAAACTGATTCCAGTTCTTGACGAGCCTATTTCAGATTAATTTACACAAAAATGATATTCTTTCTCAACAGTCACAGGAATTAGGAATAAAGTCTCATGCAGTACAGGACACCAAGAGATTTATTGTTCCACCCGAATACTTCTAGACTATGGAAGGGAAAATGACCATGCTCTTGCTGCTGACCACTGCCGATTTTAAACTAGAGTCATTGAGGTAGGACCAGAATGAATGTTCTCCAATGACTACATGAGCTACTGTCCTCTAGAGAGTGGGGAAATGCTTGCACAACTTCCAATGGACTGCGTTGCTTAGACAATGTTCCAGATCAGGATTTCTTGAAATTGTTGACTGGCTGACTAGATTTGCAAAGGTGGCCACTTTATTGACTAAATGGCGGTCTAACTTGCAGAGATGGTGGGAGCTGGTGTCAGAATTTGACGTCCATGGGAGCAGAATATTAATTGGAATACGAAGGAACAAAATCGACAAAATGGTCTGAATTACCCTAATATCTCAAAAGTTAAGGCAAGACTGAGGGTCTCCTCTCTGCAGGACCTTGTCAACAATCCCTCACCATGGAACATTCACCCTTCCACTTCCCCTACACCACCGTGAGACACATTCTAATGCATATTGGGAGACATTGCAACTGCAATGAATATTTTTCCTTCTATCCATTCAGAGTGTGTTTGATTTTAACATCTTGCAAGTTTATTTGATTTTAAAAGAGAAATTAAGTGAACGTGGATGGGGTTGGAGAACAGCATAAATTATAGATATTCAATATCTAGCTGATTTGTCTTTTGGCATCCTGGCTTTAAATAAGTGTCAAAACAGAATTTGCTCAATTAAGTAAGATTTGAGATGGCACAGGCCTCTTGGCTGAATGTCTACATTTTGCCAAACAAAAACGGGCACTAGATTTTTTTTTGTTTTAGCATTAAAGAGATGAATTCATCTTGTAGCTTCCCCCTCTGGCATTTAATCACAGCATCAAAGTTTAATTGGGCCTTTTCATCTCTCATGCAGGAAAATAATTGTAATGAGAAAGAACAGATCTTAAGATCGCTCAATTTCCCTGGCTTGGTTTCTTTTCTGCCTGCCCTTGCAAGAATATTGCTCTTCACATCTGTAAGACATTACTAAGGAGAAGTGAGATATAAAAAAAACCCTTGTGGAGTCATGCCACTGCTGTTCAATTCAGCTCGAGAATTTCACTTGAGTAGCTCTGTGCCACCGACAAAGATACATTCCTGGAATTAAAACCACATTGGTTCCAACTTTTAATGACATTTGAAGCTGCTTTGATCATAAATTAATGCCAGTTTGTCCTTCAACACACAAAACAATAACATTTATTCAAAATCCCCAAGCTTGCCTTGTAAATATTCATGGCTTTTCTTTAGGAGCTGCTAACAGTAGTTTATTAACATTGCAAAACTAAATAGGTGCCTTCCGTATTACTGAATGTTCCTGACTCTAAGAATGTTCGGAACACAAGGTCTGTATGTATGGTTTCATATGCTGCATAGATTAAAGTTGCCATTCTGGTCTTTCAGTTATGTGAATTATCATCTGCCATACTGCAGAGCAAGATGTATTGGATTTCACTGGAAATGTAGCATTTACATGGTGTACGCTCATTACTGACGATGAAAGGAGGTAAGACAAATCTTTCTCTTCCTTTCTGCTGTCAGGGAGCCAGAAACTGGCAAGAGTGGCCTTCAGCAAGGGAGCAGCATTATAAATATCAACAGTCTGCTGAATCAAAAGGAAAT
Organism: Hemitrygon akajei; assembly: GCF_048418815.1. Classification (NCBI taxonomy): domain Eukaryota; kingdom Metazoa; phylum Chordata; class Chondrichthyes; order Myliobatiformes; family Dasyatidae; genus Hemitrygon; species Hemitrygon akajei. The sequence goes on along the minus strand of NC_133139.1, from coordinate 20,887,485 downwards.
CATGGCTGTAAATGTGTGTCATATTACACAGGAATGGGAAATTCACTGGCACTGGCCTCTGTAGTCCCAGAACATGAGGGTGTGTGATAGAGTAGATGCTGAAAAGATGGGCCTCCTTGTGAAAGTATTTATAATTGGGAGCTTAATCTGAGAATGTAATGTAGACCATAAGACCAAAATTAGATCATTCTACCCATTGAGTCTGTTCCGTCATTCAATCGTGGCTGATTTATTTTCCCTTTCTACCATATTCTCCTGCTTTCTCCCCGTAACCTTTTATTAATCAAGAACCTATAAACCTCCACGTTAAATATACCCTATGCTTTGGCCTCCACATCCATCTGTAGCAGTGAATTTCACATTTTCACCACCCTCTGGCTGAAGAAACTCCTCATCTCTGTTCTAAAGGGACGATCTTCTTTTCTGAGTCTGTGTCCTCCGGTCCTAGACTCCCCTCTATAGGAACATTGAGATGAGGAGGAATGATCTCCCACAAAGGGTTTTGAATCTTTGGACTTCTTTATCCCTGAGTGCAATGGAAACTGTATCACTGAGTACAAAGTGGATATATTTTTGGGCTGAAGTTATGGGGGAACAAGTAAGATCAGAGCATTCATTACTGGCAAGATAAGCTAGCAGGTCCTTATATCTGACATGTTCTTATTTCATTTGTTTTTAAATGGAAAATATACCTTAATCCTTCACTCTCAGTACTCAATAACCTCCAACACAGATAGTCAACTCAAAACAACCAAGGTCAAAGGGCTTCTATTAATTTAATGATTTAAAACATGCTTCTGTAAATCTGGCACTTTCTCATCAAATTCTAAAGCACCCTGCAACCAATTTAACTTTGACTCCAGGTGGCATGAATTTAAAAATTACCACCTATCCTCTTCCACAAACTGATGAACCAGTGCTCTCCATTTTCAGCCACACTTTGTAGGAGCTATTGATATTGGTGACTGTTCATCATCTCCAATGTTGAGAGGAAATACGTGCGGGAAAATTTTTTAAGTGCACTGGGGCAGTTCCACTCTCTTGACCTCAGAAGTCCAGGTCCAGTGGTCCGAACAAGCGTCACAAACCGGGGTCTTCCTTGGTTGCAGTGGGTGATCATGATATCTTCATGCTCTTCTCTCTCCATGAAGCATTGCAGAACTCCCTTCCTGACCGTTGGGTCTCACTGTAGATCTCATCCACCCAGAGAACCAGAGCTGGCTTCGCATGCTAGGTGAAGCATGTCCCTATCTCACCAGGGTGCGAGGCCACCAGCTACGTCCACCTGGTTTAGCCTGCTTGGAGAAGCGGTGTGCTAGGTGTGGCTGCTACTTGGAGACAGCAAGCAGCTACTTGGAGTCACAGGTGAGAGCTGAGGTGCAAAGGTGAGTGAGCTGCCCCAGAATGGATGCAACAAGCCCCTTCGCCAGAGGTGCTGCCCCTCCTTGAACACTCCATACACCCCACTCTGAATAAGTGTTGAAGCAGAAACAAAGGCACTGAAATCCATGGGATGAAGGTCCTTAGTGTTCATCCTAAATGATCAATGAGGATGTTGGCCAAGTCCTGAAGGAGACAACTGCCACATTTCCTCTGCAGAATGTAGTTAGTGAGAGAACATGAGGAATAATCCAACTAAACCTTGTCTTCACCGACCTACATGTGCCAGATGCACCTTTGGTAGAAATGGTCACTCCACGGTCCTTGAGGAGACTCGGTGCTGTAATCACACAGAGGACAGCTCTCATTCATGTCATGTGGCACCTCAAGCTAAATGGGATAGAGTCAGGAAAAAATCTGGCATCTTAAAGCAGGACATCCACGAGGTGCTACGGACCATCAGCAGCTGCAGGAATGCATGCTATTACAATCTGCAACTTCATGGCCTGGCATATCTATCAACTCTGCTGTCAGGCAGAAGTAACAAAAACATGCCGGGGCAGCAGCAGTGAAAATGTAGCATTTCTCCATTCATGTGGAAAATCGCTCAAATATATCCTGTGCATAAGAAAAAGGACAAATCCTATCAGCTAATTACTGATACTCTCAATCATCAGTAAGATGATGGAAGCTATCATCCACAGTGTTGATAATCAGAATCAGAATCAGGTTCATTATCAAGTTTAAGAATAAGACTAGCTTTATTATCTGTTACTCTGTGTTACATGTGTGTTATGTGTACTACTGTGCTTTACACCCTGGTCCAAAGAAACATTGTCTCATTTGGGGGTATACATGTATATAGTTAAATGACAATAAACTTGACTTGACTATTTGTCACATGTACATTGAAACACAGTGAAATACAACATTTGCATCAATAACCAGCAGAGTCCATGGATGTGCTGGAGGCAGCCTGCAAGATTTTCCAAACTTGCAGTGCCAACACAGCGTGCACACAACTTACTAACCTTAACCCTATCCCTAACCAAGCTGGCATGGTCCTTCTTTGATTCTCTTATAATTATGAATCTATTATGGATTTATTGAGTATGCCCACAAAAGATGAATCTCAGGGTTGTATAAGGTAACATACATGTACTTTGATAATAAATTTGCTTTCAACCCATATGTCTTTTGAATATAAGAGGAAACTGGAACACCTAGAGGAAAGTGATACGGTCACAGGGAGAACATACAAGCTCCTTACAAACAGCAGGGGATTGAACCCGAGTTGCTGGTGCTGTAAAAGCATTATACTAGCCACAATGTTACCATGAATATTGGAGTAGAATCAGCAACGGGACTACATGAGCATGGATTATGCAATTACTCATCAATAACCTATTTGCCCAAGTCCAATTAGGGTTTAGTCAGACCACTGTACTCCAGACCTCATCACAACCTTGGTCTAGCATGTGCCAAAGAGCTGAAACCAGAGATGAAATGCGAGCATTTGGCCTTGACTACAAAGCGGCTTTAGACTGAATGTTGCATCAAGGTGGCTTGGTAAAACTGAAGTCAATGGGACCAAAAGGTAAATGCTCCAATGGTCAGAGTCTTACATTGCACAAAGGAAGGCGGTTTTGATTTTTGGATCTCAATGAAAGATGGAATTCTTCGGAAGTGCACTCAGTGTTACAGTGTCAAAAATGTGGCAGCTAACTTGCAGAAAGGAAGCTCTCAGTAAGAGGAACATAACAATAATGCGAATGGGGGCATTAACTACTAGCAGATCAGCAGGATTAACTCCCCTGTCAAAGGATAGAGGAACAAGATATTGCATTTCAAAATTCCACTTTTCGATTCATCATGGGAGCTTTCACATCTCAAGTAAAGACAGAAAGTTCCAGGAATATGCAGCAGGTCATGGAAGAGAAACAGAGTTAACATTTCTGGTCAAGGACACTTCATCAGAACTGCTAAGGAAAGTAAAGAAGCTGGTTAATCGGCAGGGATATCGGGAAAGGGGGATGTTGCTGACTGGGTAAAACAAGAGGAACCATTGGGACAAGGGCAAACAAAGTTATCTGGTCACGGATTGAATGGGAGCAGTTAAGAGAATGAGAACGTAGACAAAGGATGTCAGAGTGGTGAAATGCAGAGCAGGAAGACTTGCCTGGAAGGCTTTTAGCACCTGTTTCAGAGAGCAGAAAAAAGTTTAGTTTGACATCACATTCTAAAAACAGCAGCAGTTCCAGCAACACACACCAAATGCTGGAGAAACAGGAATGCCAGCTAAACTTTTCCAGTTCAAGTCTTTAGAGTATGGAGCCATAGAGTCATAGAGCACTACACCACTGAAACAAGCCATTCAGCCCATCTTGTCTATGCCAGTCTGTTGTACCTAGTTCCATCAACCTGCATCTGGGCCATAACCCTCACATCCATATACTTACCCAAACTTCTCTCAAATGTTACAGTCGTCATTGTATAGGAGTCTAACAGCTATGAGACACCACCCTCTATATTACACTCCTGAATTCCCCAAAATAAGATGCCAAGACAGGACTAGGATCTAATGAACACACACTAAACTCAGCAGACCAGGCAGCATCTATAGAAAAGAAGACAGTCGACTTTTTGGGCCGAGATCCTTCAGCGGGACTTGGAGAAAAAGTGTTTCCTTGTCACCCTGATCTTGGCTCTTCATAATGGTCAATCAGTTTTAATCTCAGAATGACAAAGAAGGAAACCATTGAACCTCTCAGGGCCAAACTATCTTAATCCTCCTGCTTATTTCCTTGTACCCCTACAGCTTGTTCACTCGCACACACACTGATCAATTCAACCTTTTCACTTTATTTGCCTTTACCCTACCAGCACATCTCTGTGATGTGGGAAGGACATGGTGAAAGCCCGAATGCCCGTTCCACAGAGACAGCATCCAAGGTCAGGATTGAACCCAGGAACTGGAGGTGTGTGAAGCACTTACTGCAGCACACCAGCAGACCACTTTAGTTCCATGATACACAGGGGGAGTGGGAACAGAAATTTGACATGGGTGATGGCATAAAGCCACTAACTTTCAATGATCCCATTCTTCAGTCTATGCCCCAGCCTTTATTCAAGTGCTTTGAAGTTGTTAGAACAGAACATCAGGCAGTGGTATGATTATCCCAGGGATGTGTCTTTGCCATGGTTTATATACTTCAGTTCTATTCACTGATACTGCTCAACTCCGCTGCCCAGCAATAGTTATGGAACTCATCATTATGTTGAAAACATACAGACAAACGAACCAGCGGTAAGAATAGCAAAACGGGATGTTCAGATGGCACTAGTGGTGTTTGCATTTATATTTTCACAGAACATTGGAGCAGCAGTGGAGGGCTATAGGTTGAGAACTGAGAACTATTTGATGGTGTGAATTGGAAAAGTATAGAGAAAATTTAAAAGCATAAGACCATAAGACATAGGAGTGAAATTAGACCATTCAGCCAATTGAGTCTGCTCTGCCATTCCACCGTGACTGATTTTTATCCGTCCTAACCCCATTCTCCCGCCTTCTCCCCATAACCTTTGATACTCTTACTAATCAAGCACTTGTCAAATTCCGCTTTAAATATACCCAATGACTTGACCTCCACAGCCATCTGTGGCAATGAATTGCACAGATTCACCACCCTCTGGTTAAAGAAATTCCTCCTCATACTCCGTTAGGGATGTCCTTGTATTCTGAGACTGTGCCCTCTGGTCCTAGACTCTCCCACTACAGGAAACATCACGTCAACTCTATCCAGGTCTTTCAATATTCATTAGGTTTCAATGAGAGCCCCTCCTCATTTTTCTAAACTCCAACAAGTACAGGCCTGGAGCCATCATTTCCAAAGATTCAGGGCTTGAGGATCTGAGTTTAGGGAAAGGCTGAATAGTTTAGGACATTATTCCCTGGAGTGTTGGGGAACGAGAGGAGAATTGATAGAGGTATATCAAAATTATAAAGGACATACTGTAGCTAGAGTAAATAAAACAAGTTTTTTTTAACTCAAGTTGGGTGAGACTAGAGATGGAGGTCATAGGTTAAGGGTGAAAAGCGAATATTTAAAGGGAACCTGAGGGGGATGTTCTTCACTCAGAGAGTGGTGTGAGTGTAGAATGAGCTGCCAGCAGTGGGTGGATACGTTTGACTTCAACATTTAAGAGACATTTGGATAGGTACATGGATGGGAAAGGTATGGAGGGCTATGGGTCAGGTGCAGGCCAACGGGACTAGCCAGAATAACAGTTTTGCATGGACCAGATGGGCCAAAGGGCTTGTTTCTATGCTATGGTGCTCGATGACTCAAGGAGCACTCAACAGTGAGCAGCGCCTTCCTACGGAGAGAGGTTGGCTATTCAGATTGGTCATCCTTAATCCCGCACAGGGGGTGTCTTTAATTGGGAGGACAACTGCAACCTTCTCATAATCTGCCTATTTGTCTCAGAATTTCCCAGGTAAGCCGACCAGCTGACACCACCGCGAAGGAGAAGGGATATCACTAAATGAGCTCCTGGTCGAAATAGCATGCTGGTAGCAGACACTAATGGTGAGATCCCTGCAGTGTACCTGCACAAACAGAATAAAAAGCATCAGGGCCTAAAATGGAGATGCCCAGAGGTACATGTTTTGCTTTGTACTGAAAAAGTACAAAATGAATCACCCAATCACTCCACTCCATATGGAACAAATAACTTGCAGACTAATTATCATTAATCTTACTATGCCTGCTAATACCAGTTACAAGACCCACGAGAATGTATTTGAGGAGGAAATGTGTCAAAGTATTTCAGCAAACCGATTTCAAACAATGACCAATTAGCCTTGGCGAACACATGTTTCTATCAGAACACGAGAGATTAGCAAATATGTCAACTTCACTCAAAACAGCTTGTTGAGTGAAACTTCAGCAAGTTCAGGCCTGAGCTTGCCATATACATTGGGTCAATAGAAAGCTAGCTATTAGGGTTTTATGCTTGCTAATAGCTGCTCTGTTAATAGAGAGCTTTTTCTTGAAGGAATTTTATTTATTGACAGTACTGTGCAAAAGTCTTAGATGCATCAATGTAGCTAAGAATTTTGCATTGTACCGTAATTGTCAATATGGAGCAGAGAGCAGGTTTGTAAATCAGGCAGGAGCAAAGGATGTTGGGAATGGCAAGGGTGGAGGGCTATATGGGGGAGTGTGGGACAAGTGGCAGTGAAGGAGTGCCAGGGGTGGGGGGGTGGGTGGTGCGGGTGCAGGCACACCCAGTCTCTGGACGTTCTGCACCAGATTGCAAAATGTCTCTCTGGTGCTTCCCGCACCTTCTCCTCTTTTCCCCACCATGATTCCTCTCACCCTGCCCCCCTTCCCACTCCCAGTCCACAATAGAGACCTAAATCAGAATCAGGTTTATCATCAATCACCTATGTCTGAAATTTATTTTTTTGTGGCGGCAGCAGCACAATGCAAGACATAAGTTAATACCCTAGCTAAATATACGTGCCTAAGACTTCTGCACAGTGCTGTATTTGTTCATTTATTTAGAGATATAGCACAGAATAGGCTCTTTCAGACCAACGACACCCCCCCCCCCCCACCCATTTGAACTTAGCCTAATCACAGGACAATTTACAATGACCAATTAACTTACTCACTGATATATGTTCGGAATGTGGGATGAAACTGCAATATCTGGAGGAAATGCACGTGGTCACGGTGAGAATATAGAACTCTCATTCCCTGAGCTCTAATAGTATCACATTAACTGGTACGCTACTGTGGCATGCTAAAAGCTTATTATTTTCAATTTTATTGACCATTGATTCTATTCCCTGCCTCTCTATCACTCTTTCCCACCTTTTCTCTGCTCTCCAAACTTTCATTTTACTTAGATTCTTCTCGTTCCGCAACTCTGACATGGACGGTTCCAAGCCCGGCTGCGAAAGGGGGACCTGGCATGGGGGCTAGCAACGGGTTTCTGGAGCACTGTAAAAAACCCAGTGCTGCAGAAATGCCAGCTAAAGCTCCAAAGACCTCAAACCTGCGAGAGGACGGAACTTCTCCTAAAAGATGTACGACATGTGATGAAAGCTGCTAGTGTACGGAAGCGACTGGGCTGATCGACTTTCTATCATCCAAGACTACCACCAGACTGGCCCAGGACAGAGGAATTTAGTGAGCTCCTGTTGACAGCCTATGCCCCTGTAGGGGTGACAGACTTAACTCACCAACTAGCTTCTCATTCTACGGGCTGCAAACCAGCTGTTTCGATGACCAAATGAGAGCGTGGTTTAAAAGAAATGCTCAAGTTCAAGGACTGAGATCATGAGTACGAACAGAGGTCCTTCCCACTGGCGGAGGGTCGCAAGCCCAAAGGACAGAGCTTTCACCGAGTGGATCGGCCTAGACCTGCCCTGTGGCACAGACTCATCAGCTGTAGTGCCCGCCTGCCCACCTTAACCTGTTCTGGATGCAGAGGGCCAGCTGAGGTGACCTTTTGTAAGCAAGAGGCAGCCTGGTGTCATAGGCTTTCGGAACTGTTTTAAATGTCTCCAGTAGTCAGAGACGCTGTAAAACTGTTTACATTGACCTAAATAATCAGAACAAAGAATGAAAATGATTTACAAAAATCAACTTAATTAAAAAGACCTTGAACTAAAACAGTAAAGTGAACAGCTCATTTACCTTCACAGCACTTTTTTTTCATACGCTGGTGACCCCATTCATTTGAATGAGGTCTCTGTTGGACATAGCTCTCCCTGCCCTGTAGCTAAGGGCTCGATGCAAAGCACATCCACCCACACTCCGCAGCATGTCAGTGATCCACGCTAGGCTCAGCGTCGGTTCAGGAGGCCGGGTCCTTGGGAACTGGCCTTCAGTGTTCTTCCTTTCTTCTGCATTTAACCTGCAATTATAGAGGTCAGGTGGGAGCCGAAGGAATGAGGCTAGCTGGATTGCTCACGCAGAGAGCCAACATTGGTTCAGAAGGATATGGGTGTTCCTGTCGAGAGCAGCAGTAATTAACCACGCAATATTATCTTTGCGAAGTTGATCGTGAACAGCATGTTGAAACGTCGCTGTCCTCGTGCAGGCCCTCCCACTGTGCCGTCAGGTGGGGAGTTTCAAGATCTCGATATAACTGGGATGAATGCAGGGTAAAATTCTAAGTCAGGGTAGTGTGTGATTCGGAGGGGAACCTTCATTCTGAGTCATTTCCCAAGCACCTTCAGACATTATTTTTTGGGCAGCAGAATTAGTGGATTTGGGAAGTGCAGTTAAGAAGGTCTATTAGGGTACTCTGGTAGAGAGATTGAATGTTTAGGAATGTGAATGAGATGCCATTCAAGCCAACTGTGTTGTCCTTGATAGTGTTTTGAGTATTATAGAAAACCAATTCATCCAGCCAACACAATGTGCACTGCAGATGCTGTGGCCAAAGCAACACGTACAAACAAGCTGGAGGAACTCAGCAGGTCGGGCAGCATCCGTGCAGTTTCCACGGATGCTGCCCGACCTGCTGAGTTCCTCCAGCTTGTTTGTATGTGTTGCTTCATCCAGGCAACGGCCTCTGAGCTCTGTTGTAATGCAAACAAAATCACAGGAGAGACACACCTGTTAGATATAAAGTAGTCTTTCATACGACAAAATATGACACTGTCTGAAGGAAGAGACCTGTTCAACCCAATATTACATGATGTTTTATATGCTGAAGATCAAAGGGCAATTCTATATTTACAGTGTATCTACAATGCTTCCTTTGAATTACATGTGACTTGCACACTTCCTTCTTCGCACCCACACTCCGGACACCTGAAATGAATGTTAATCAGTATTGTCTAGTTTTTCAATTAACTGCTGTTCACAGCTTTTGGAAACTATTGCCCAGGGGTGCATCTCAAACTTAATCTACAGTCCACGTTCAGGTCTAAAGATTGGTTCTGAAGTTAGTTGCTGAAGTTAATATTTTGCTATATACCCCGAGTCCAGAATGTGCCCTAATAGCTCCAACAAGTCTGATTGTTCCACTTGTAAGGTGCTTGAGATGCAGTTTGTCAACTAAAACTCAATCTCCCAACCCCTTAATGGCCCCAGGAGACAACCCTTCAATCGGCACCTCAAGCTCAGACAGGTCAAGTCAATAATTTATTTTCCCGATCAGAGGCTAAGCGCAAATTCTTGATGCGCACAGCTCAGCATATCACAGAACCCAGCCTCTCTTCTGTGGACTCTATCTATAATTCCCCAGTAAAGCAGCCAGCATGAATAAAGGCCCCACCCACCCTGGACATTCTCTCTTCCCCTTTCTCCTGTCCACAGAATTAGGTTTATTATCACTGACGTATGTTTTGAAATTTGTTCTTCTGTGACAGCAGTACAGTGCAGTGCAAAATAAGCTGCACATACTACTTTAATGCAACAAAAATGTATTACCTACTTTAAAATACTATAAACTACAATAAGAAAGATTTTAAAAAATAAATAAGTAGTGCAAGAAAAGAGCAAAACAGTGAGGCAGTGCTCATCGGTTCATGGACCGTTCAGAAAGCTGATAGCAGAAGGGAAGAAGGGCGTGTGTCTTCAGGCACCTGTACCTCCTCCCTGATGGTGATAATGAGAAGAGGGCATGTCCTGGGTGGTGGGGGTCTTTAATGATGGGTGTCGACTTTTTGAGGCATTGCCTTTTGAAGATGTCCTTGATGCCGGAGAGGCTAGTGACCATGACGGTGCTGGCTGAGTTTGCAGCCCTCTGCAACCTTTTCTCAATCCTGTGCATTGGCATCTCCATACCAGTTGGTGATGTAACCATTTAGAATGCTCTCCATGGTAGAAGATACAATGAAATAACATACCACCAAACTCAAGGAAAGCTTCTAAGCTGCTGTTAGCAGACTCTTGAGTGGACCTCTTGTGCAATTGTCTTGGCCACACAATGATCTTGCACTTCATCGTTTGCCTGGGCTGCACTTTTTTGGTAATTTTTACATTTTATTCTGCATTGATATTATTTCAGCCCAATGTACTGTGTAATGATTTGATCGATATAAATAGTATACAAGACAAGTTTTTCAAAATATATTGATATACCAACAACAGTACCAATGTGTTTGTAGAATCCGGTATTTCTGTCTGCTGAGGAAATAACTGAGGTACAGCTACTGACAAAATATCCTGTATTGAAGGCCATAAATACCTTCAACATATGTGGCACAACATTGGATCAAAAGTCATTGAATTCTCAATAGACACACTCAAACATACTATAGATCTCATTAAATAATTTAAAATCTGCATTAATATAGTTAGACGTTCATTGAATGAAGTTAAAAACATAAGATTGTGATGAAAGGTCCTTTAGCTGATTTGCTATCACTGTTTCTGTCTCCACAGATCCTGCCTGACCTCGCTGCCCTTTGACCAGGGACGTGATCAGAAACTCCTTTCCTCTGTTTTTATCAGGTTTCCATTTTCTTACTTTAGCAGCTTCTTTGCATTGCCATTGTTCCAAACCTACCAATGCTTCATTACGTTTTTTTGTCCTTCCTCTTCAACATTTACCCCCTGCATCACTAATTTCCCCATTTATATCTCTGGGCTTTGAAGAATAAATGTACTTAAAGTATAAACTTGAAGCACCTTCAACAGTTATCAACAAAGCTGGATCAGGCGCGTGGCCAAGTGGTTAACCAAGTGGTTAAGGATTTGGGCTGGTGATCTGAAGGTCGTTAGTTCGAGCCTCAGCCGAGGCAGCATGTGTGTCCTTGAGCAAGGCACTTAACCACACACTGCTCCTGCATGTTTATGGCCCAGTGGCAGTGGTTGGTGCAGTATGGACAGGACAGGACAAGACAAGTTCATTTATGTAGTGGAGTGACTACAGGGCTGAGTGTCAGTATTGATATCCCTTTCACAGAGGAAAACACAGTGGGCACAGAGTATTTGTCTATCAACCTCAAGAGCCTCCCTGGAAGCCAAATAGCTGGCCCCAATTACACTCAAGAAGTTTGTCCAGTGCAAGGTAGCCTTTTTGATTGGCATCCCCCGCCCCCCAACCCCATGAAGCATCCCCTCCACTCCAAGTGCATTTTTTTCTGTATATTACAAGGAGCGTTGAATAATTGCAAGCTACTAAACACATGCAGCGCAAATAGATGATAAAGTGCAAGACCATTATGAGGTAGACTGTAAGGCCAAGAGTTCATCTTACTGTACAAGAGTCTATTGAGGACTCTGATAGCAATGGAATAGAAGCTTTCCTCGTGCTTGATGGTACGTGCTTTCAGGCTTATGTATCTTCTACTGCAGAGAGCATTCTGACTGGTTGCATCCCCATCTGGTATGGAGGCACCAAAGCACAGGATCAGAAAAGACTGTAGACAATGGTAAACTCAGAAAGATCCAAGACAGTAGCCACATTGGAAGATCACCACCTGAATCATCAACTCAGGAAATACAACCTGCCTCAGGAGCTGCTGACTGCTAGAAGCTAGACTGGACTGCCAACACAGATGCCTTGTGCAGGAAGGCAAAGAGTCGACTGTACTTCTTTAGAAGGTTGGCGTCATTCAATGTCTGTAGTGAGATGCTGAAGATGTTCTATAGGTCAGTTGTGGAGAGCGCCCTCTTCTTTGTGGTGGCGTGTTGGGGAGGCAGCATTAAGAAGAGGGACGCCTCACGTCTTAATAAGCTGGTAAGGAAGGCGGGCTCTGTCGTGGGCAAAGTACTGGAGAGTATAACATCGGTAGCTGAGTGAAGGGCACTGAGTAGGCTACGGTCAATTATGGAAAACCCTGAACATCCTCTACATAGCACCATCCAGAGACAGAGAAGCAGTTTCAGTGACAGGTTACTATTGATACAATGCTCCTCAGACAGGATGAAGAGGTCAATACTCCCCAATGCCATTAGGCTTTACAATTCTACCGCCAGGACTTAAGAACTTTTTAAAAGCTATTATTAATGCTTTTTGAGATAGTGATTTAGATGCATATCATATTTTTTACTGAGTTAAGTATTGTATGTAATTAGTTTTGCTACAACAAGTGTATGGGACATTGGAAAAAAAGTTGAATTTCTCCATGGGGATGAATAAAGTATCTATCTATCTATCTATCTATCTAAGAATAGACTCCAAAGAACCGTCAGGGCTGTGGAAAGGATTATTGGTGTGAAGCTGCCCTCGATCCAGGACTTATATGCATCTAGAGTCAGGAAGCGAGCAAGCAGCATTATTGTAGACCCATCACACCCTGGACATCACCTGTTCCAACTCCTTCCTTCTGGTAGGCACTTTAGATCACTGTATGCCAGGACAAATAGGTACAAGAACAGTTTCTTTCCGTATGCCATCAGTCTTATGAACACTTGAATTTTAGTCTGTTATAAATCAAGTCCACCTGTACATTCAATGAGGTGGACCTCATTGTATATAGTTTATAATTATTTGCACTATTGTTTTTGTTTGCTTTTAATTCTGTACAGAGGGAGCTCAGGGAAACCGGCATCAAATTCCCTGTGTGTGTCCTCATACTTGGCGATAATAAAGTAATGTAGTGGTTAGCACAAAGCTTTATAGCACCAACGACCCAGGGTCAATTCCCATCGCTGTCTGTAGGAGGTTGTACCTTCTCCCCGTGATCGTGTGGGTTTCCTCCAGGTTCTCTGGGTGCTCCGGTTTCCTCCTACGGTCCAAAGAATGTTGATAGGTGAATTGGTCAATTTAAATTGTCCCGTGCTTCGGCTAGCGTTAAATCGGACGTTACTGGGGGGCATGGCTCAAAAAGCTGGAAGGGCCTATACTGCGTTGTCTCTCAGTAAATGAATCAAAAATCCAACATCTCTATCCCCCTTCTACTAAGAGCAGGTATCTGGAACCTGCGACATAAAAGGAAGTAAATTGAGAGCAAGAAGAGGGAGGTAGACAGATGGTTGACTTATTGGATCTGAAAGCCTGGACTCTTGATCTGGAGATTCAAGTTTGAATTCCACAGTGGCAGATTGGTAAATTATATTAAAGGAGTCAAAAATAACTCCGGAATTATAAAACCAGTCTCAGAATGGTGACCATTAAAACTATTGGATTCCTGTTAAGAACCTCTCAGGTTCAATAACATCCTTCAAGGGAGGAAATCTGTCATCCTTATACAGTTGGCCCAATATGTGACTCCAGATACATCAGTAACATTGACTCTAAATAGTCCAATCAAATTAGCTATTAATTTCAGAGGCAGTTAGGAATGAAAATAAATGCTGGTGACCTCCATATCCTATGAATGAATAATTAAAAAAGAATCCCCTGAATGTACCAGTTTTATCTGGGTTGAGTGAAAAGATTCTTAGTAGGTATCCAAGAAACTGAATGTCAGAAAGTCACTTGATTTGGACAGATGTAGTGGACACATTTGATCTGAGCCTTATCTGAGCTGCACAGGCAAGAGCTACTGGATAAGAATCAGGTCTGCAACATTTCCTCATATTCTTTTCTTCCAGTTTACTGTGAGCCATGAGTGTTAACAGCTGTTGTCCAACATTGACTCTGCTCAGGTCAAAGTGCCGTGACAGGATCTTTCTGCATGGGGAAATGCATAGTGGAAGAAATAGGCAATGGTTGATCTTCTCTCATTCCTGTCCCATGGCCTGTTGCCTCACCAAGTCTGCGCCAACTATCAAACACACGTTTACACTGATCCTACACTAGTCCTATTTTGTTAAAGATGAGGATGTAAAGATAAAGATCAACTTTTATTTGTCATGTACATTACTCATTGAAGTGTACAGTGAAAAGAGTCATTTGCATTGAACCAAGTCAGCAAAGATTGTGCTGAGCGGGGCACAAGTGTCGCCACACTTTTGGTGCCAGTGTAGCATGCCCACAGCTCACTAATTCTAACCATTTGCCTTTGGAATGTGGGAGGAAACCAGAGCACCAGGAGGAAACCCACATGGTCACAGCAAGAATGTACAAACTCCTTACAGAAAGTGGCTGGAGTTGAACGTTGATCTTACAACTGTCACTGTAAATCATTGTACTAAGTGCTATGCTACCAATCCATGCATCTCTTGATGTCCAAAGGACCAGAACGCCAAAAGAAACCCCCACACAAGCAGAACACACCAACTCCTCACAGATAAGAGCAGGGAGGACTGAACCTGCATCAGCGGAGCCGGGAGGCAGCTGTTCTATCAGCTCACTTACTAATCCACTATACACGCCTATCCACGTAGCTTTACAACAGACAAACTCATTATTTCAAAATTCAAAGTAGATTTATTATCTAAGTATGTATATGTCACCATATACTACCGTGAGATTCATTTTCATGCTGGCATTTACAGGAAAATAAGGAAATACAAAGGAATTTGTGAAAAAGCACACATGATAAAGACTGACAAAATCCAACAAGAACAAATCATGCAAATAATATATAATGAAACATAAATAAATAATATTGAGAACATGAGTTGTGGAGTCCTTGAAAGTGAGTCCACAGGTTGTGGAGTCAGTTCAGCTTTGAGGTGAGTGAAGTCATGCATGCTGGTTCAGGAGCCTGATGGTTGTAAGGTAATAAATGTTCCTGGACGTGTTGTTGTGGGACATAAGGCTCCTGTACTTCCTGCCTGATGTTGGTAGTGAGAAGAAAGCATGGCATGGATGATGGGGGTCCTTGATGGATGCTGCTTTCTTGTGACAGCACTTCTGGTAAATGTCCCTACATACCTCAAAATGTCAAAACATTTTTGTTTTGAATTATTGAATTAGCTTTCCCACACAAACAGACACCAGAGATGTGTCATTCTTTCATCTTTGGTGCTTTGTAATCCAGACAAGCTTGCAAAAGCACCTCTTCTGGTAAATAGAGTAATTAAACATTTTTATTATCCACACAAGTGGACCTATGACACATGAAAGGCTTGGGGATAATATAAAATGCATTAGTCTAATTAAATCTGTCACATTTATACTAGCTTGTGATATGATTATATTTAGTAAATAATTTCTATTCATTACAGAAACTAAATGAATACATAGGGATATTGGGTCAGTAATTAGATATTCACATCACAATCAAAGCTATCAGAGTCACAGAAAGCCAATTATAACAATAATGTAGGCTACATGATAAACAATTTACTTTTTCTTTTAAGTGAGGTATCAAACACTTCTGTGCTAAAGTGGATTTGTCATTCGTTGCTGTCTCATACTGTGCTCATGTCGAAACTGATAAGGGTGGTTGTTGTTGTAAAGTCTAGTCAAATGGTCAAGACTTTCATGGTCAAGGATGCTAACCAATTAATATCAAGGACACAAGATTGAGGTTTAACAAACCAGCATGCTGGAGGAAGAAGGAAAGATCAAAGAATTTCTGAAGCGTCAGGAGTCATGGCTTAGCTGCGTTTCCTGAGTCTACTGTGGGGCAAGCGCATTGGAAATAGAAGCAGATGTAAACCAGTCAGCCCATTGCACTGGATCTGCTCCCCAAAATGATCATGACTGATCTTGTCCTGGCCTCAACTTCATTTCCTGCCTGTTCGCCATAATTTTTGACTCCCCCCTGACATCAAAGTCCTGATTATATATAGAAACTCCACACTCCTCTGCAATGAACAACTCTAAGATCCCCAAATGTCTGAAAGAGGACATTCCTCTCATAGAAATTCCTTTCTATCATAAACCCACTTCAGTGAAGTTCAATTCTGAATGCTATTTGCTTACTTTTATTATTTGCATAATTTGTTTTATTTTTCTCTGCATATTGGGTGTTCAACAGTCTTTTGTTTAAATGGGTTCTATTGGGTTTCTTTGTCTTGTGGCTGCCTCTAAAGAGACACATCTCAAGGTTGTATAAAATACACATATTCTGATAATAAATGTAGTTTGAACTTTGAACTTAAATTAGTCGCCTCTAATTCTAAGTAATTACACACTAGTTCTGGACTCCCCAAAGGTAAAAATATTCTTGACACCTATCTTGTCAAAATCCCCTCAGAAAGTTTTTTTACACTTAAGAGAACTCTTTCAATTTTTTGAAGAATGAAAGCATCATTGTTTCTAAGAATTACAATCCAATCTAAGAAAGTAAACTTAGAAAACAGTTTAAAAGCCCAAATTCTTTGAGCCTACTCCCAGCTGCTCCAGAGTTCAGGTCTGAGGGCTCAGTTTTTGGTTTAGATTGTTGTTATGCACTTTAATTGTTTGCATCATCTGTGGGTTTTTTTTCTTCCTCTTGTGTATCGGGTGTTGGTCTTTATTTTTTATTTTTATTCTTTTTTTTCTTTAATTTGGTTCTTTCAGCTTTCTTGCTTTGTGGCTACGTGTGAGCAAACAAATCTCAAAGATTATATAATTTATAAATTCTTTGATAATAAATGTACTTTGAATCTTTGAATCTTTCTTTGAAATTTCTGCCTCTAAATCAAAAAGCTGGTGGTTCCAGTCCCACCCCAAAACTTGCACACAGAATCACAGTCAGATACTTGGCACCAAGAGATTGTTGGAGATATTGTTTGAGTGATTTGTTACACTAAGGTCCTTCCTGCTATCTTCATGTGGAAGTGAAAGCTTCCCATTGTCATCATCATCATCATGTGCCATGTTGATTGACGTACGCAGACGATCATGGTCTATGACCGTGACTGTTCTTGGCAAATTCTACAGAAGTTGTTCGCCTTCTTCTGGACAGTGTCTTTACCAGACAGGTGACCCCAGCCATTATCAATAATCTTTGAAGATTGTCTTGCTGGTGTCAGTGGTTGCATAGCCAGGACTTGTGATGTGCAACAGCTACTCATACGATCATCCACCACCTGTTCCCTTGGCTTCACGTGACCCTGATCAAGGGGCTAAGCACGTGCCACACCTTGCCCAAGGTGACCTGCAGGCTAGCGGAAGGAAGGAGTGCCTTACACCTCCTTTGGTAGAGACGAATCTCCACCCCGCCACCCATTGTACAATTTTGATTCGATTTATTACTGATACCCTACCTAAGAGTTATTCTTCGCACATCACTAAAATAAGCTATCTGATCATTATCAGTCTACTGTGAACAAATTGGCTCCCTCAGTTACCATACAACAACAATAACCTTTTTAATATATTTCACAGGCTGTACAGAATTTCAGCACTTGCTGAAAAGGATGTAAAAGATGCCAAATAACCTGTGAGATGCTACAGGATTAATTTAACAGACTCTCCTTTTGTTTGTACAACACACCTTTTATGCTTTAGTCTGCCCTTTTTCTGTTCAGTATCTTAGGATTCAGTCATTAACGGGGTTGAGAATCGGCACCATGGAAATGCAAAATCACATACATAACCCTGAATCATTTTCCTATAACACAGCATGTGGGAATCCTTGCAAAACATACACCCCATGGCATTTCAAGGCGGTTCGAGCAGAACAATAAAAAAATCCTTTTTGAAATTGAACAAAGCTTGGGTGATATCATATTTTATACACTTTGGGTTTCTTACATCGATTGGTATCTGGTGATCTTATGAAATCTATGAGCTTCTGGAAGGACTTGACAGCGTAGACATTAAAAAGTTGTTTACCCTCAGGAGAGAATCTAGAATGGGGTGGCATTGTTTAAGGATGAGGTCCATTTGAGATGGAAAAAAGGAGGAATTTCTGCTCTCAGATGGTGATGAAGCTTGTAACTTTCCACTCTGGAGAGCGGTAGAGGCTGATTCGTTGAATACATATAGGCCTGAAAGAGAGATGTGGTGACCAAGCAGAAAAATGGGGCTGGATGGTTAGCCATTATTTTGTTCATTAGTGAAGAAGGCTTGTGGAGCCATACAGCCTACACGTCCCACTATACGTTTCTGTGCTTGACTAACAGTCTACCTGCCTTAGATTCACTATCCTCACATGAAGAAATTTTTTTTTAAATGAGGAAGAATGGTCCAAATCCACAGCAGTTGAAAGGAATGACAGAGGACCTCACTGAGACATACAATGTTCTAAGAGGGATTGAGAAAGTACATGTTCAGAGGCTGTTTCCTCAGAACAAAGAATCTAAAATCAGGAGAGCATAGTCACATGATAAGGCAATGACTGTTTAGGAGCAAAATGAAGATGAATACCTTTAGTCAGATGTCTGAGCGCTCGAGACTGACTTCGCACTGTGGGGACCAGTCAGGAAAGTGGAACTGAGTCCTAGGATCAGCTTGATCTTATAGAATGGTGGTGCTAGCTGAAGGGGATGAATGGCCTACTCCTGCTCCTATGTTTTCTGTTTTTCCATTTAAACATTTAAATATATCACACAGAATAGGCCCTTCTGGCCCTTCAAGCTGCGCTGCTCAGCAATCCCACAATTTAATCTGAGCCTAATCACAAGACAACTTACAATGACCAATTAACCTACCAACCGATACATGGACATGGACTCTGGGAGGAATCCGAAGCACCCGAAGGAAACCCACGTGGTCATGGTGAGGACATATAAACTTCTAACAGGCAGTGGCAGGAATCGAACCCGGGTCACCTGTACTGTAAAGCACTGTGCTTACCACTACGCTACTGTGCCGCCCCAAACATTAGACTCTGCTGCTCTCGAGCATTACCAATGGATTTAAAATGCTTAAATAAATCTGTGATGTGAGTTGAACGTGTGTGTGTGTGTGTGTGTGTGTGTGTGTGTGTGTGTGTGTGTGTGTGTGTGTGTGTGTGTGTGTGTGTGTGTGTGTGTGTGTGTGTGTGTGTGTGTGTGTGTGTGTGTGTGTGTGCCGTAATTCTGTAACTGAGTCTATGTGCATAAATTGCAGGTTAATATATTCGCTGTAAACATGCTGTTGAAAATGTTTATGTACTGAGTTTGCATGTGTGTGTACGCGCACACATGTGTGCACGTGCATGCATTTGCAGGCCCACAGACAATCATAATATTCTGACATTACATATGAGGTTATTCTTCAAAGTATTTCACTTGGGACAGTCTAAATTTTCTGAAGACCCAATTCTTTAAGTACTTACTTCAAACTTTCCAACTCCAGCCCTGCGCCTAGCACTTATTTTCAAGCCAACCCCTTCCTGCTGTTTCTTGAATGAGCTATGCTTGACTTTCGCTTGCCTAATGCTGTCCAAAGTGTAAATGGAAATGGAATGGAACTCTCTGCATCGTAATATTCACTGATAATTCCAGTTCCCAATCGGTAGTGAAAATTACTCACATGGAGCTGCTGACATATCATTTGCACCATTACGACTGCTCCGAACAAACCTGCCAGTTCACTCACTACCTCCAAGGACGGGAGCTGGCTGCATTGTGATGACCCCAGTTCTAGAAGCAGTGTGGTGACCCTGCTTAATTAATTTATGGCTTACAGACACCATGCTAAAGGAAAACGTGTTAATGATGTGGTGCCTATAAAAG
The DNA here is from genome assembly GCF_048418815.1 of Hemitrygon akajei. Classification (NCBI taxonomy): domain Eukaryota; kingdom Metazoa; phylum Chordata; class Chondrichthyes; order Myliobatiformes; family Dasyatidae; genus Hemitrygon; species Hemitrygon akajei. Next base: position 20,867,704 of record NC_133139.1, on the reverse strand, counting down.
TTTTGCGTGTTCATTTAAAAAGCTGCAGTCGTTTAAAGTGAACCTTTTTTTAGTACTTGTAAAATACTACCAGTGCTGCACATGAATCCACTGATTACCTACGGCTGAACAGCATTTACTGCGAGTTTGTTTTATGACATTGTTCCTCAGTCCTTATTAGTTTCTGGCCGGAATATTTTAAACAAGAACTTAGAATGGCTTTCGCTTATTATCATGAACAGACTGCTAGAAAACCATAGCCGGTGCCTTCTTTTTGCTTAGCTAAGTTTCTGTCCTTATTAAAATGAGGGATGTCCATGCAAGTACATCGGATGCCAAGGTCAATGGAGGTGGTGTGCAGTTCTCCAGCCGCTAATCCATCTGGAGGGCCAGAACAATTTTTTGTGCGTTTTGTGTGAGGCTGATCCTCCAATGCAGTAACACAAGAAATTCTACAGATGCCGGAAATCCAGAGGAGCACGTACAGAATGCTGGAGGAACCAGAAGATTTTGATCGGGGTGGCCTGCAGATGATGAACAACATTGACCTAGACTGAACCAGAACTCAGCTGAACGGAATATGCCTGGACTCGTTTGATTTTGTGCTTTGATACTCTGCGTTTTTCGCTCGTTTTTTTTGCAGTTTTCACAATTTTTGTTTGCGCATGGGGGTCTGATGTTTTCCTTTGAATAGGTTCCGCAGCTTGTTTTGTGGCTGTCTGTGGGAAGATGAACCTCAGGGTTTTATGACGCATACATACTTCGATAATAAACGTACTTTGAATCTTTGAATCTTCAGGCCAGGCAGCACCTGTTGAAGGGAATAAACAGTCAGCATTTCATGCTGAAAGGAAGGGCCCTGATGGAGGGTTTCATCCTGAAACGTTGACTATTAAACTCCACTCCATAGATGCTTCCTGACCTCTGGGTATTTTTGTATTGCTCCTTCGGTACTGTGCTGTGTGGCTGGACATGAGCTATCCTGGCCACAGAGCAGTGCATTAAAGGATCAGCTATGTGAAATACAGCCTCAGCCCCTCTCATTGAACATCAAGCATTTTAACTGTTTGTGCGCATCCCTCTAGCGAATTTGTAGCTGTTGCATTGACACGGTATAATAGGACCCACCTCCTCAGCACTAGCTGAAGGAAGAGTGGAGAAACATGTGTTTTGTGTTCTATCCAGTACGCTGGCCGATATTTAAGCCTTGGCCAAAATAAGTCAGATAAAAATTGAACTGGACATTGGAGCAACAAATAATCTGCCAGAAAAGCTCGGTGGTTCAGGCAGCATCTGCAGAGGAAAGGTACAGTTGACATTTCAAGTCGAACCCTGCATCAGGACTGTCAATGAACTGAATACTATTAGACTAGGCTAGCTGTTAGGTATTTAATTTATTTATTGATTGGGATATAGTGCAGAATAGGCCCTTCAGGTCCTCCGTGCCATGTGCATAACCATGGGACAACTTACAATTCCCAAATTACCCTTCAACCGATACACCTTTGGACTGCGGGAGGAAACCCACGTGGTCACAGGGAGTACGTACAAACTCCCTACGGGCAACGACAGGAATTGACCCAGGTCGCTGGGTCTGTAAAGCGTTGTGCTAACCACTACACTACTGTGTCACTTGTCATCATCTAGAGTGCACCTTCATTCAGATTTACCTTGGGCTGGCTTGGAGACAATCTCACCAGGAAGTGAACTTTAGGCGGGCATCAGACTGCACACAGTGAACGGTGGCACGGCAATGTAACAGTTAGCGTATTGCTATTACACCACCAGCGATCGGGATTCGATTCCCACCGGCGTCTGGAAGAAGTTTGTACACTTTCCCCGTGACTGCACAAGTTTTCTCTAGGTGCTTCAATTTCATATGGATTAGGGTTGATAAGTTGTGGGCATGCTACGTAGGGGCCTGTAACATGGCAACTCTTTTGGCCTGCCCAGCACTTCCTCGGTAATGACGTATTTCACTGTTTCACTGTATGCCTCAATGCACGTGGGACAAATGAAGCTAATCTTTTAAATCTCCTAGTGAGGAGACTCTGACTCCCAAAAAGCCTTAGCTCTATTACGATGAAAGCTAAAGGCCATTTGAAGACACATGGTGGAGCAGGCTATAGAGCTGCCACCTTACTGCTTCAGTGATTGGACTCAATCCTGTTGTCTGGTGCTTTCTGTGTGGAGTTTTCATGTTCTCCTTGTGACCGTGAAGTCTTTGATTTCTTCCCACAAAGTCAGTTGGTTGATTCACCAAGCGTCCAGGTAAGCAGTATAATATAAGAATGTGCAGAGAATTCCTGTTTGCAGAACCGCAGACTAAAAGACATATAGTATTTTTAAAGGGAGAAGGGAGAGAGTGAAAATGAACTTGAAAGGCAATGTTTTCACCCTGAGGAGGGTCAGTGTGCGGAATGAGCTGCCAAAGGAAGAGGTTGAGGTGAGCATATCAACAGCATTTAAAAGACACTCAGACAGGTTCTTGGACAGGAAAGATTGAGTGGAATATGGGTCACATACGGGCAAATGGAAATTGCTCAGATGGCCATCTTCTTCAGCACGGACTCAGTGGGCCATGGCACCTGTTTCCTTGCTAAATGAATTTATTTTAATAGCTTTTAACATTCAGAAACATTTAAAAACTATTAAAATTGAAGTAAATGATTTAAACAAATTAAAATTATTTAAATGCCTATAAATAAAACATAAAGTTAATTAACACACATGAAATAGTTATAAATAATTAAAAATTAAGCAATTAGCTTTTAAAAATTATGATACCATCCCCATTGTTTCCTCAGTTTTTGTTCTCTAATGTCCATTAGTCCTGCCTGGTGTAGAAAGTGAAAGATGAATTCTCAAAGTAAACACTAATGGAACAGGGAGGCTTTCTCTTCCAAACCACGGAGGAAAGTCTGAAGGCATATCTGAGAGTGTGGAGAAAAAAAAAAGAAATACATATTTTTTCAAAAAATTGAGGTGTGGAGAAAGTACTAAGTAAATTTTATTACCACAGTACATACTGTATATGTCACCATATACAAGCCTGAGATTCATTTTCCTGTGGGCATACTCTGTAAATCTACAGAATAGTAACTATAACAGGATCAGTGAAAGATCAACCAGAGTGCAGAGAACAACAAACTGTGAAAATGAAAGGATTAAATAAATAGCAATGAATAATGAGAACATGAGATAAAGAGTCCTTGAAAGTAAGATAATTGGTTGTGGGAACATTTCAGTGATGGGATAAGTGAGCCCTTCTATTCAAGAACCTCAGTGTTGAGAGGTAGTAGCTATTCTTGAACCCAAGTCCTGAATCACTTGTACCTTCTACCTGATGGCACATCTAATTTTCATTTAGATGTGCCCAATGGTTGGGAAGGCTTTACCCATGGGACTGTGTTCATCCCAAGAAGATGTGTGACAGAGGACTGTCTGATTTATGGGCTGTTCCCAGGGACACTCAGAGTGTCAGACATTGAGTGCTGCTAGAAGATCATCAACTTGGTGAAAGACGTCCTTTAGTCTACCCGAAACTTGTTTGTCTGCCAGCACATTGAGAGGTCCGTAAAAGAGTGATGCTGACTTGCGTATTCCAGGCCGCAAAGCATGCGCTGAGGGATGCACTGGAGCTTGGTGCAGCCACCGCAAGGGCTCAGCTGGGTGAAGGCAACAGTACCGGGTTCTTCCACTACTGCGCAGGGAGGGACTGGGATGTGTGAGGAAGTCCCTCCGCAATTATGGCACTAGTGTACCTCCTCAGGCCTTCACATTAGTGGCAAGGGTGCTATTGGTAATAGAACACTACTTAACACCTTGTCTAAGAATGTAAGAATGAAAAGGCATTGCACAGTTTATTTCGTAAATTAGTTTTTATTATGAATAAAGTTTATTTTGGCAAAAAGAACATTGTGCAGCAGCCTAGGAGGCCTGGCTTTTGAAGCAGCTGACCACGAATGTTTCCAATTGGAACCTCAGCATGATCCAGTCATTATCCAGTTATTATCACATTATTGTATGTGGGAGCTTGCTGTGTTGAAATTGGCTGCTGTTTTTCCTCCATTACAACGGACTCCATACATCAAAAAGTGCTTTTGTGGCCATAAAGTGATTTGGGACATCCTGAGATGATGAAAGGAATTTCATATAAATATACAGTATAAAAGCAAGTCTGTCTTTATTTTGAAACTTGAGGAGTTGTAAAGAGCTCTGGGATGTCCTATAGAGTTGATGAGGTGCTAAATAAATTCAGCTCTTTTTCCTTTCCCTATAAATCCAGCTCCCTAATCCCAGTGGTAGGCACTTGAAAATTGGATCTAGTCCAGCATCTGGGAGAAGGAGCCAGATTTAGCAGTGTTTACTTAAAGAGACACAGTCTCATAGAACCAGAACTAAATAAGTATAAATGTTGTAAAAACACCATCTGAATTGACAGGAAGTGAGTTCTCTTGGAATAGAATGGAATTCCAGGCACCAAGGATGGAAGAAACAGAAAAAATAAAGTATTGAGAGACCTAGAGGGTTAAAGACACTGGTTCTCTAGAAGAGTTGCTGAGGTAATTAGCCTCAGAATGGTATTTGTGCACAATTTTCTTGCAACATTCTTCCTTCAACAAATAAAAAATCTGCCCATGTGCCTGGAAATGTTGCAGCTCTCGTCCTGTATTCCTATTGGTTTTCAATTGACCTCACTGCTAGTGAAATAAAGCAAGTTAAATCAGAACCTGTTCCAGTTCATAAAGGTCATTTAAAACTAATCGGATAAAAGTCTTATCAGAAACAAACCCTTCCCAAAAAGAAATGTAAAAATTCAGTGTTTCTTTCCCCATGTTTATAATACATTTTTCATTTTGACCTTTCCTGACACATCAGATAAAGGTTTGCCCTGGGGACTCTGCTTGGCTTCATCATTGTATCTTCTGTCAATCACCCCTACCATCGGTGGCCTCTGCTGTCACGTAATGTGTCATGCAGACACTGTTGTAATGGAATGGATCAGTATGGAACACTCAAGTTTCAATATGACACTGTTTGATGACTCTGAAAGGACACCTCACTTGACTCTGGACCTGTCTTACTGTCTATCCGTGCTTCCTACAACTAAGGAAGCAATTGACAGTTAAGTCAAGATGTCATAGTGAGGAATGAGGAATTGGGAGGAGATGTGGAGAAGTCGAAACTTTACATTTGAACAGTGGTAAATATGTGGTTAGTTGCAATCGACCTGTGGTCTAGATGATGTTAAGAATTTCATTTTGTGTTGTGGAGCTGGCTGAGTTGACAGGCTTCCAGGTATTTAGCGAAACCAATGGAGGTGACATGATGCCAGAATAATGAATTTTAAACAATCAGAACTCAAGATGCTGGGTAGTACTGAGACAGATATGAAAAAGGAAGGTTTTTGCATATCATCATAAATTTGCTCAGAAGAAAGGAGACCATTTGGCCCGTTGCATCCATAACAACCCAAAAGGGAATCTATTTAATTTAATCCCATTTCCCTTCTCCTGCTCAGTAGTTCTGTATATTTCAGCTCTTCATGTGCTCATCCAGATACGTTTTTGGATGTTGTGAGAGTGCCCGCCTCCAGCACCTTTTCAGGAAGACCCCATCATTCTTTGGGAAAGAGAATCTTTCTAATATTAAATGAATATCCTCCAACTATTGAGATCTTATTTTTAAAAAATTGGTCCTTCTTGCTCACTTTTGCAAGATCACTTTTATGTACAATCATGCTACATGTTTGAATTTCTAAATCCAAAATTCAAAGCAAATTTATTATCACACTATGTACTGTACATATCGCCATATACTACCCTGAGATTTATTTCCTTCCAGGCATTCACAATAGAATAAAGAAATACAATAAAATCAATGAGAAACTACAAAGACTGACAAATGACCAATGTGCAAAATAAGACAAACTGAACAAAATTATAATAAATAAATACATAACACTGAGAACGTGAGACGCAAATTTAGTGTTCCAACAGCCAGAGATCAGGCCAATTAATGTGCTTCAATATTTTGACTTCATGGTCCATATTTGCAGGAACCAAACAAGGCTGCAACTAAGTGTAGTAGGAGAAGGGTGGGGAACATTGTATATTTAATATTTCAGTAATACTTGAGTATTATTGTAAATATGTTGTTGACTAAGCGTTCTTTGTTTAAATAATTCATTGAGGATTATATGTAAAAGTACGTAAATAGCACACGTTATCATGCCACCACATCATACAAGCATGCCTCTCTTATAGTAAAAGCAAAACTAAGACCCATTCTCCTGTGCTCTTGTCTTTTTCTTGCAATTAGTTTTTTATGTTTTTGAGTTGGGCATGAATTGGAAGGGTATTAGAGGTAGCAATGATTTTGCTGCTACCACCCTCAACAGTACAGGGACAAAAAAAAGGGAGGAAGGTGAATTGAACCTCCCACCTCGGTCTTTTTGGTGTCAAATGAATCGTGCCTAATAGAGATGCCCATTGCCAAGAGCAGTGGTGGGGGGGACAACGGAACATGGTGGTATAATGAATAAAGAGGCTTCAATGGCATATGGATGATCTGGGTGAGTGGGCAAGCACACAGCAGATGAGATATAATGTGAAACAATGTGAGGTCATCCACTTCATCGCACAAACAAAAAAAAAGCTGAGTATGTTTTAAATGGTGACAAATTGAATAGCATTAATGATAGATGCGCTTGCACATGGCAGTGAAAGCCAAAACACAGGTGATAAGGAAGACAAACAGCATGTTGGCCTCGAAGACAGAGGAACTGAGGAAACTTCATTGCAGGTGTACAGAATTTTGTTGAGACTGTGCCTGGAGTACTATGCAGGGCTTTAGTCTCCTTAGCTTAAAAAAGGATATGTTTGCCAAAAAAAAACAGAACGCGGCAAAGAATCTTTGAACTAATTTCAGGGAAGGTGAGCTTCTGGTATGAGCAGTGATTGAATATAAATATCTACTTTGGCAAGTTCTACAAGAGGAATCCTTCGGTGTCAAAAGAATTTGGTTTTCAGATGTTAGGCTTGATCTTGAACTGGATAAAGGGATCTATCATAGGTAGGGAATGGCTTTCAACCGTACCTGACCATAAGAGCCCAACTGCATTTCTGAAGAAAACAGGAATTAATAGGATGGAAAATAATCAGTAGGCCCCATGTACTTCCCGGATGTTATTTTAACAGAGGCTTTTCAAAAGGGCAATCATCAAAGTGGTTGAGGAAATAAAAAATAAATGAATGGATAATATAGCTCAGATTTATTGGCTATTATTTAGCATGGGGATCCCAGCCTTTTTTATGCCATGGACCAGTACCATAAAGCAAGGGGTCCATGGACCCCAATTTGGAAACCAATATTTGTTATTTCAAATCATAATTCAAGTCAGAATAACTGATGCCAAGGTTAAGGAAGGCATTTTTGCAGGTCCACAAACCAAACAGGTCATCAATGACAGGCAAATGGAAGAACTTTTACTGGGACCGGAGAAAATCACATGGAAGGCATTCAAGGATGCTGCTGAAAATGTTCTTGGCAACTGCAGAGCAGCAAACTACGTGCAGCTGGTTGGCAACGTGCTTCAAGCGTACAGAACCATGAAGTGCAACACGTCACTGAAGGTTAATTTCTGCATTCCCATTTAGACTTCTTTCTTGCAAATCCTGATGCTGTCAGTACAGCGCTTTTTATAAAAGCGATCACTTTTGCTAACTATTTACATCGCAATTATATTGTTCACATCAACATTCCACATACAGAAAATATAACTCAGTCTATTGCTGGTGGCTGTGATTGAGGGGAGCCTTTAGGCAGGACATAGGCATTTCTCTGATAAGTTATAGTGGTTGGAAAAAATTGCTTTGAAATAAGGTGACAAAACCCCTTTCTCCTTTCATTCTACTGATACAGATTTAGACAATCCGTGGTTGCTGGGCTGTCTCCATAGGCACAGCAGTGGGACACGCGACCCCTAGAACTTGTTCTGCCCTTCAATTAGATCTTAGCTAATCTCTTCCCTCGGTTCCATCACTCACTTGGGCTCTAGTTCCATTGAAACCTTTTTAAACGACAATCTGTCAGCCTAGTCCTGAAAGTTCCAATTGTCCCAGAGCCCACTGCCTCTTGAAGGAGAGAATGCCACATCTGCAGAAGCCTTTGAGCGAAAATCTGCATCATGCTTTCAGTCTGTGCATTAGTGGGCAGGGAGATTTTATGCTCATCACACTCAAGGGGTTAATCTAATTCTATTAATCTGTCCACACTGTGGCTGATAGGACGATGGATAAATTGTTTCCATTCTCCCTCTGAGGACCCAGGGTTGAATCTGTTGCTGGCTGACATTTGAACCTGCCAGCCGCAGATTTGATGAGCTTTGTCAGTTCTTGGCCTGGTCATGCCGGTCAGCTCCCTGTGGATGTGCATTGGCTCCATGGAGGACAGGGAGAATCTAACAGGAGCTGTCTTATTCCTTATAACATGTGTGCTTTCTTTTGGCTGAACACAGCTTTACATGGCCAGCATCGACAGGGAGACAACAGGTCCCTGACTGGTCAGACTCATTCAGCTACAGGCAGTCCCGGAAAGGGAAGAATAACAAGGAAAAAGATAATTAAAAACAACTTTGCTGTCGGCAATGTGCTATAGGAGCATTGCTATAAAAATCATTTCCATATATACAGCATAACATCACAGACTGAGTAAAAAATGTTGAGCAGGGGCCTGGACAATTTTGAGGAATCATTTGTGTTCTTATACGAGACAGAGTGGGATCTTTGTCACGCAAGTCATTTGAAAGACAACGCTCCACTTTCCTCTCCTATCAGATTCCATCATATTTGCTATGTTTTGTAACTTCAGAGAATTAAACTAATTCAAAGGAAGATACGGGGCCTAAAATATGGGCATAACTTCGTCTTTACTTTAGGCGAGGTGCGCACGTACATGTGGTAACATGATGACATAAACAATTAACATATTTTTACATATAACACATTTAAAAGAACAAGAATGCTTAGTCAACCGATATATATGTGTGTGTATATATATATATATTGCTCAAGTATACCTGAAATGTTAAATATACAACAATATTCATCCCTTCCATCTACTTCCATCTAAAGCCTCCCAGCATCTGACGCCAGTCCCTTTCTCCCATTTTCCCTATCTTGCTATCGTTCCCTTCATACCCACCCTCATGAATCTCCTGTCACTCTTGCTTTTCCACTTCTTTTTACCGGCTGTCTCCTCTCTATCTTTCAAAGCAGATGTATGGTCTAGACCTGAGCATTTGACTGTCCATTTCTCTCCATCGATGCTGCCAGACCTGCTGAGTTCATCTAGCATCTTGTATGCTGCTCCAAATTCTGGCAGCCCCTTGTGTTTCCAGTTGAAAGACCATACCTCTAACCAGCAAGCTCTCAGCACAGCTCTCCAAAATCTCCAAAGCCAACTGAAAGTCGTGAATTCAAATGAAAGAATTCTTCAAATCTCTGACTACAAGTAACATTATCTTCCTTCTTCTCCTTGTCCTTCTCCCATTTGTCCACAGATGCTTGCATCGTTAAGTGTTTACACTGTACAGGTGCTGGTAACTCTCTATTTTTCATTTCTGACCATTGCAATGGATGGACTCTTTTATATGTATACAGTTGAGGTGATCAAAAGCTCTTTGCCCTCAGCCTTTGATAAGGTTCCATAGGGCAGGCTGTTATGGAAGGTTAGAATCCATGGGATATACAATGGACTGGATGATAAGGAGCAGGGGGTGATTGTAGAAGTTTTTTCTTTGACTAGAGGTGTCCCATAGGAATCAGTTCTAGATCCATTTTACTTGTCAGCTATTTCAATCAATCGGATGAGAAAGTACAAAGTATGGTTAATAAGTTTGCAGATACCACTAAATTTAGTTGGTATCATGGACAGTGAAGATGGTAATCAAGAAACACACAGGGATTTACACTTCTGGGTAAACGGCAAGCTGAGTTTAATTCAGATAATTCCAAGGTATTGCACTTTCGGAAGACAAATCAGGGTATGACTTTCATTATGAATAATGCAGCCTGGGTAGTGCAAGGTATAGAGGGACCCAGGAGTATGAGTATAGTATTCACTGAAAGTGGCATTGCAGGCAGACAGATTAATGAAGAAGGCCACACTGGCATTCATCATTTATGGCATTGGGTATAGAAGTTGAGTTGCTAGGCTGCATTTGGAATGCTGTGTTCTGTTTTGCTCACTCTGCTAAAGGAAAGAAGGCATTAAGCTGATAAGAGTGTAGAAATTATTTACAAGGATGTTGTTAAGAGTCGGGAGTCTGACATATAGAGAGAGGTTGCGCAGGCTAGGGCTTCATTCAATGATTCAAAGATTCAAAGTATATTTATTATCAAAGTATGCATTCAGTATGCAATCCTGAGATTCATCTTTAAGACAGACAGCCACAAAACAAAGAAAACCAAAGAACTCCATGGAACCCATTCAAAGAAAAAACATCAAACACCCCCCACCCAACATGTGGGGAAAAAACAAATTGCGCAAACGGCAAAAAACAACCAGCGGAAAATACAGAATATAAAACACAAAATATCAAAAGAGTTCAGGCATATTCAGCTCAGCTTAGTTCTCGTTCAATCTAGTGCTGTGTTACTCATTATCTGCAGGCTGCCCCAATCTAACACACCCAAAATAGCAACAAAAAAAAGGAGCAATCAGAAACATCATAACATGAACGAGAGTCCAATCCAAATGCCACATCGATTAAACCCCGCCCAAGATGTAGACACCCGGCACCATCCTTTGGCAGTTTTGAGAGAGAGGGAGACCATTCAAGCAGACGGACATTTCTCTGGGAGCAGCAACTGAGAGGGAAAGAGAGACTGTCACGTACAGAGACCTTCCTCAGGCAGCAGTGAGCGAGAGTCTGGTAGACAGCGCTCGCCTTCCGCTCGAGATGATTTCAATCTTCCTCAAGGAATCAGTGAGAAATGGAATCGACCCCACGCTGGTGCCCCGTCTCCAGGCTTCTTGGCCTAGAGGCCGCATGCCTCACCAAACACTCTCAGAGACAGCAAAAGCATCAGATCGATCAATCGTCCCAAAAACACTCCATTAAAATGTAGATCGCAGGCTCCAACAGTGGCAGAACCACATGTGAAAGAAAAAGAGGGCATACATTAAAGAAGTGAAAGAAGTAGTTTCATGAACCATCTGGAGGATGTCACCCTTGATTTTCTGGTGCCATATCTATTCATTGGAGTGTAAGGGAAAGAGGGATAATCTTATAGAGGTGTATAACATTATAAAAGGCATAAGCAGAGTGAATGCACACAGCCTTTTTTTCCAGAATTTGAAAATGAAGAACTGAAGAAGTATTCTCTGGAATTTAGAAGAATGGGGGGGGGGGGGGGAGAGAGAGAGAGGTTGGGCAAGGAAGAAATCTCATTGAAACCTGTCAAATGTTGAAAGGCTTGGATAGAGTGGGCATAGAGAGGATTTTCCTGTAGTGGGTGAGTCTAGGACCATAGGGCACAACTTCAGAATAAAGGGTTGTCCATTTAGAACGGAGATGAGGAGGAATTTCTTTTGCCAGAGGCCGCAGAATCTGTGGAATTCATTGCCACGGGTGGCTGTGAAGACCAGGTTGTTGGGTGTATTTAAGGCGAAGGTGGATAGATTCTTGATAAGCCAGTATGCGAAGGGTTCACAAAAAAGGCAGGAGAATAAGTTTGATAGAGAAATGGATCAGCTACAATCGAATGGAGGAGCAGACTTGATGAGCCAAATGGCCCAATTCTGCTCCTATGTCTAATCGTCTTATGGTCTAAAGGCCATGAGTTTAAGACTATAAGTCCATAAGACATAGAAGCTAAACTAGATCATTCAGCCAGCTAGTCTACTCCATCATTCGATCATGGTTAACATAGAAACCCTCTCAACCTTTCACTTTCCTGCCTCCTCCCCTTAACCTTTGATGCCTTTACTAATCAAGAACCTATCAGTCTCTGCTTGAAATATACCCCGTGACTTGGCCCAATTAAGGTAAGAGGAGAATGGCTTAATGGGATTCTGGGGGAATGAAAAGCCAGTGGAAGTAGTTGCAGCAGGTATATTAACGGTTTTTAAAAGGCACTTGGAAAAGTACACCAATAGGAAAGGTGTAGAGCAAGGGCTCCCAATCATTGTTATGCCATGGACCAACACTATTAAACAAGGGGTCAGTGGACACCAGTTTGGGAACTCCCTGGATATGGACCAATGCGGGCAAATGGAGCTAGCTTAGATAGGTATCTTGCTCGTCATGGATGAGTTGAGTCCAAGGGCCTGTTTCCATATTGTAGGAGTCTGTGACTCTTTAACTTGTCCATTCACCAAGAATGGACTTACATTTTTCTCAGCTTTTTTTTTATCAGTCCAGGAAATTTTTCTGCATTTCAAGCAGAAACATGGGAAGAAATGGTCACTCAGAGATTCTGGAATGTACTGTCCATTATCCCATATTGTTTGGGACACTTAGATCCTTTGAATTTTGGGTCATGGAGAACAAGCCTTCAACACTGCAGCTAATCTGGAGTTGGGGCCCACAAATTTTTTAGTTTCTAATGTGTTTAGCGATTTTTTGAAATCACAGTGGAGAGAACTGGATTTTTTTCTGTTAATCATTTCTGTTAATCATTTTCAGGAACTGACTTTTCTAGTGAGGCTGCCATTTATTCCCCATCCCTAATTTGTCTACAAGGAGGTAGTTCATGATCCACTGCAAATCTTCTGATTAAGAAACTCAACAATGCTGTTGGGGAGGGAGTTTCAGAACTTCGAACCAGCAAAGGTGAAAGAACAGAGATAGATTGCCAAGTCAACATGGTGTGTGACTTGGAGGAGAACCTGTAGGTGGTGGTGTTCCCCTATGCTGGTAATTCCTCGTTGGATTTATTAGTGAGTCTTAATGGCCAAAGCTCAGCTATGGTTGCAAACTGTAAAATGGCCTGCTAACATGAAGAATCTATGAGTGTATTTCTGAGCTAGTGAAAACACAGAGTTAATCTGAAAGGGAGTCTCTGCTTCACCGTTGTTAGATCTGAGGGCTGGAGGAATAAATCAAGGACATTGTTTCAGAAAGCCTAACAGCATAAGACTGTGACTGATCTGAGAAAACCATGCTTTAATCAATTATTCCAAACATGCTTTCAAAAATGGAAGTTTTTAACTTCAGCAGAGAAGATGTCAACAGCAGGTGAAGTAGGATTTAGATCAAAGGACAAGAGCTTCCAGATGTGAGGGGCAAGTGTTCAATTTCATATTGAGAATTGTTATCTCCAATTGCTCGTGCATTAAAAAAAAGCTTGTAATTACATACATCACCTTGAATCTTACCATCAACACTGCACATGAAAAGGGCATTTGACCTTTCAAATCAATGTTACCTATGTTCACTTGCATTTTTCAGTATTCCTGCAAATCTTTCTGCCTGTGCCTGTCCAATACCCTGACTGACTGTTTCCATCACCCCCGCAAGCAATGAATTATTCAGAAACATCCCCTACATAAACTTATTTATCTTCTTAGTATCTTCAGACCAAGATTTATAATATGTGCCTCCCCATCTAGTAATTGGAATATCTTCCCTTTATTTGCCCTAACCAAACTTGATACATCTTTATGAAGTCTATGTCAAACTTTCTTTACCCCAAGGAGAACAACCCCAGTTTTTCCAACCTAAGCTTAGAGCTGAATCCCTCACTCCGGGACCATTCCTGCAATAAAAACAAAACTTGCTGGAAACACTCAGTCATCAGGTTTCTGGCATTTACAATTTAATAACTTTTGATCTTTTCTGCATCCTACCTCCATATCCCACCTGAACCAGTAACACCAACTTCTCTTTCCTGTCACAGCGTTCGGATTAAGAGCATATCCCACCTAAACCATTAACACGAACTGAATTTATCTTTCCTGCCACAGTGCTCAGATTAAGAGCAAGCTTTGTTTATTAAAAGCATTAAACCTGCTATTCTGCACGTTTTCCCTGCATTATGTAAATCCAACTCTTAACTTCCAGAATTACCATGAAGATACAGCAGTCTCACTTCTAAATCAAAAGTTTAGCATATCTAACTCCAATGATACAGAGGTAAAATCAACACTGACTTCTTTGCATCAGGGTGTTGCGATTCCCACTCCAGGGATTTAAGCACAAAATGACCTATTTGTTGCAAAAAGAGAAATAGCTGGAAACACACAGCTGGTCAGGTAGCATCTGTGGACAGCGAGGCAGTTGATGTTTCAGATCCAGGGCCCTTTATCAGAACTTGGAAATAAAGAAAATAATTTACTTCAAGTAGCAGACAAGGTGGGAGGGAAATATATCTAATAGGGTGAGACTGGATGCTGAAGGTCTCCCCCACCCCCACAATTACACCAAAACTCAGAAAAGTATGTAGCAGCTTCTCTAAACAGCCTTGCATCCTTTAGTCACTTGTGGCTTAACTATTAACTATCTGAGTCAGAGGAGCTTGGATTAAGGTATCTGGCTCACAGTTAATCAGCATTTCAATTTTAAAAGTCTTGCCCTTGTCTTCAAATTACTCCATGACTCCTCTGTGCCTTATAACTGTGGAAATCCTCAGTCTCCTCTTGACATCTAGACTGAATTGCTTCTGTAGGAGCATTGTCTGCTGGAGGTGACCTCTTTCAGATGAGAAGCTCTCAGTTCTCTCCTTTGGACATAAAAGATTTTAATTTTAATTTTATTTTATTGAGATACAGCACAGAATTGGCCCTTTGAGTTGTGCCACCCAGCAACCGCAACCCCTTCCCCCAATTTAACCCTAGCCTAATCATGGGACAATTTCTAATGACCAATTAACCTACCAACAGGCAAGTCTTTAGACTGTGGGAAGAAACTGGAGCACCCAGAGGAAACCCACACAGTCACAGGGAGAACATACAGACAGTGGCAGGAATTCCAAAATACTATGAAGAAGACTAATAATGACATTCCCAGTATCCTGATAAATAATTATTGTATAGCCAACATCTGGCTTTAATCTTGTTCTTATTTGCTGGAGACGGCTATGCATTAAATGTTTGTACTGCTTCCTGAAATGCCATATTGACTAAAACACATAAGTTGTTCATTGGTTTAACAGTTCCTTGGGACACACTGAAGTTGGAAAAGACGATTAAGTGAGTCACGGGGTTAGACCATGTTCAGCCTAGAGTGCAGGCTGGACCTACTGCCTGTGAAGTTAACATTATCTGAGGGCCAAATGAGTTGATATTGGGCTCCAAGCAGCAGGTAGGCCTTAAGCAGATATTCTGAAACCCCACTCTCCAAATAACCTGATAGCTTTTGATGGTCCATTCACGTCAAAGGCTTTAGAACAGTTTTTCTACGTCTCTCAGCGTTAGGGCCAGTCGAGTATATTGAAAATAATAATGATCAAAAATGAATGCATTTAACAATAGCTGAACATACAACCATTAACGATAGAGAAGATTAAAGATTAGTGTTATTTGTCACATGTACGTCAGAACATAAAGTGAAATGTGTCATTTGCATCACATCAAATCAGTGAAGATTGTGCTGGGCTGCCCCCAAGTGTCACCGTGCTTCCAGTGCCAACGTAGCATGCCTACAACTCACTAACCCTAAACATAAATCTTTGGAAAGTAGGAAGAAACCAGAGAACCCAGAGGTCACGGGGAGAAATACAAACTCCTTACACACAGAGGCTGGAGTTGGTGCTGTAAAGTGTTGCGTTAAGCACTACGCTGTCATGTAATCATGTTTAATGATCACACTGAAAGCATGGGATCACCTTTCATTGCTTGTCGCCCCTGGTCCACAGCTGAGGAACAGATGTGGAGCACCCTCTCCTCAGCACAGCTGTCCTCCACCAACGGCAGAGCAGGAAGCCTGATTTACCAGCACCTGATCTCTGGCTCATCGTGGACCTCCATGTTTGTCCACGCCTACATGCACATCCAAGGTCAACCAGCTAATACTGGGCCCAATATATTTTCTTTCTTCTTCCTGTTACACAGAACTTTTATAAATACAAGTGCAGTGTCCCTTGATGGCAGCATCAAGATGTTTCCACGGCTTTGTTTAACATCCTCATTACTGTCATACACTGCGAACCCAGTCCTAGGTTTTTCTTTGCTTCAAAACAAAAAGGTGAAAGATAAGACCAGAATGCACATTTGTTATGGGATTGACAGGAGGATCTGAAGAAACCAGCATTGATTTGTTTCTTCAATGGAAAGCCTTGTTAATAAGCTGGTCTCTCCATCTCTTTGTCTGTCAGGAAGGTCCAGAGTGGTTTGTAGCAGTGTGTGGGTTGAGGAACTGCTGTAGTAATTCCACTCCAGGGATCTTAAGACAGAAGTACATTTGATATTGATTTTGGTGTTTTCAGTAATTCAAAAGTTAGTTAGAAACCGTTCAACGCATTAGAAGTAATAGGAGCAGCAAACATCTGGCCGTGTGAAGCTACAGTATGCAGCAGTAATGTGATGTGAGGCCTTGTTCTGGGTTAACCTAAACTGAATGATCACAGAGAAAAGGGAAGGACAGAACTAGCTTTGAAAATAAAAGGAAGATTTAAAAGGAAGAGATTGATTTTTATTTTTATCAGTGAATTTTTTTCTAAGAGATGGGGGAAGAAGAAAAAGAATAAGCTTCGGAAGCTGGCTGATTTTTATACCACATTCAGAGATTTCAATCACAAATTACAGAAATTCTGCAAATGCTGGAAATTGAAAGCAACACACACAAAATGCTGGAGGAACTCAGCATGTCAGGTAACATCTATGGAAAAGTATAAACAGTCGACGTTTCAGGTCAAGACCCTTCTTAGGGACTGAGAAGGAACGGAAAAGGTCAAAGGCTGGAGAAGAAAGAGTCTGATAGGAGAGCAGAGTGGACGATAGGAGAAAGAAATGAGGAAGGGAACCAGGGGAAAGTAATAGGCAGGTGAGAAGGAGTAAAAGGTCAGAGTGGGAAAGAGAGAAAGGGGGGCAGGGTGGAACTTGGTTACTGGAAGAAAAAATTGATATTCATGCCATCAGGTTGGAGGGTACCCAGACAGAATATAAGGTATTGCTCTGCCACCCTGAGGGTTGCCTCATCTTGGCACAAGAGGAGACCATGGATTGACATATTGGAACAAGAATGGAATCAGAATTAAAAAGGACCTGGAAGCCATATGGCACAAGATGGTGGCAAAGACAAGTTCCCAGGAAGGATACATGCTGTGGTAACGGGTCTGGGTGAGCACATGGTTGAAGAGTTGGAGGGTCGCAGAGATCATAGAGGGGGAGCTCTGAGAGAGTGTTTCACTGTGCAGTGTCCAGAATCAGAATCAGGTTTATTACATCACCGGCATGTGACGTGAAATTTGTTAACTTAACAGCAGCAGTTCAATGCAATACATAATCTAGCAGAGACAGAAAAAAATAGTAATAATAAATTAAATAAAACATAATAATAAATAAACAAGTAAATTACACATATTGAATAGATTATTAAAATATGCAAAAACAGAAATACTGAATATTTAAAAAATGAGGTAGTGTCCAAAGCTTCAAAGTCCATTCAGGAATCGGATGGCAGAGTGTGTACCTTCAGGCTTCTGTATCTCCGACCTGATGGTAACAGTGAGAAAAAGGCATGCCCTGGGTGCTGGAGGTTCTTAATAATTGACACTGCCTTTCTGAGACACCGCTCCCTAAAGATGTCCTTGTACTTTGTAGGTTAGTACCCAAGATGGAGCTGACTAGATTTACAACTCTCTGCAGCTTCTTTCGGTCCTGTTCAGTAGCCCCTCCATACCAGACAGTGATGCAGCCTGTCAGAATGCTCTCCATGGTACAACTATAGAAGTTTTTGAGCGTATTTGTTGACATGCCAAATCGCTTCAAACTCCTAATAAAGTATAGCAATTGTCTTGTCTTCTTTATGACTACATCAATGTGTTGGGACCAGGTTCGATCCTCAGAGATCTTGACACCCGGGAACTTGAAGCTGCTCACTCTCTCCACTTCTGACCCCTCTATGAGCATTGGTATGTGTTCCTTTGTCTTACCCTTCAACGTGCTAAACTCACAATGCACATTCATGTATGTATTGTACACCACTTCTGAAATTTGGTACCATTGAGCCAATGTAATTTAATTTTAGAAGTGGATTGTAGTATGTCTGTGGTATTTCAATGCACATCTAGCAAATATAATGAAGGACAAAATTTCAAGCCTGTCTTCAGATATACAGAATTTAAGGTAACAACATCGATATAGTGCCTATAACTTGGCAAAATGTCTCAAGTTCCTTCACAAGAGTGTTTACCAACAAAAATTGACATTTTTGCACCACAGAGTAAGATATTGGGGCAGCTAGCCAAAGGGCTTCATTGAGATTTCTATAAAACCCATGAGTTGGGGAAGTTTGTCAAGGGAGAAATTTTGAGGAACAGAATCTGGGCATCTAAAGGCGTGGTCACCAGTGATGGATGATTTAATTAAGAATAATTAATAAATGCAAAGATTGCTGATGAATAGCCGTAACGCTAGAAGATAGACTACTCTAGCCAGATAAAAATCAGCTCTAAGGTATTACTCTTCCCAGGCTTGTCAGAAACATCGCTATCTCCATCTGAGGTACAATTGCCTGTTGTGCTAATTATTGTGGAGGAACACACTGCCCTGAAACCAGAGATTAGCCTGACGAGAAAGAATCTATGTTCTACTTCCAATGTCTGTCTATTTACCTCTCTTACTTCTTCTCCAGGTTCCTTAAGATTGTCATAGCCGGGGGTGGGAGTGGGGATAAGCTCCCACTACCTATTAAGTACTCCCATTGAGGCACCTCAAATAGACTCTGACAACCAGGTCCAGCTCCTAACCTTCACTACTAAGCCTGGAGGAACCATTTCTTCTGACAAGAGAAGGAGCAAATGCGAGCTATTGGCACCTAAAAACTTGTCACTTCAGGTAGATGGGGCTTGTCAACCATGGTTGGCAGCTCATTTAGGAGAGGGAAACTCTGATGTCAAATCTCCGTTGCCTTGATGCTTTACTTCAGGGGTTCCCAACCTGGGGTCCACGGACCCTTTGTTTACTGGTATTGGTCCATGACCTAATAAAGGTTGAGAACCCTTTCTTTACTTGTTGATGAGGCAGTACATGCATTGCAAATACTCTGGGTCTTCAGGCTGCCCTTTCACCCTGCTTTCTTATAAACTAGTACTGCTGCTCTGATGTGGCATTAGCTTGCTGTGTATTTACTTTAAATCCTAGCACAGCCTTTACCAGTGCCTGGTGTTCAGAAGAAGCAAAGTTTATCTGTCAAGAAATGAATTTTGGTTTCAGCCTTTGTGGTGCCTATAAATAGTTGCCATTACCGCTGAAACATGATCATTAAGTCAGTCCACTTCAGCTGAAGGCTTGCTGCTTATGAATCAGCACAGCCCTGCTCTCTTGTCCCATGTGATCGCTGCAGCATTCAGAGGTTGTGAGGTGATTATCAGTTGAAAAGATGCTTAGATTTGTTGCAGGTTGGAAGGAGGCTATTCAGTCCATTGAACTTGTGCCAACTTCTGGAGCAATTTCGTTAGACCCATTCCTTGATCTTATACTGCATCCTAGCAATTTCATTTTGCCTTTTTAGTTCTTGAGCACTTGCTCTTCAAAAGCCATGACTGAATCTGCTGCCACCAGACTTTCAGGCAGTGAAGACACAAGAGACTGTGGACGCTGGAATATGAAGCAAAGGAAAAAATGCTGCAGTGTGTGAATTCCGAGTCTTGACTCCTTGTTTCATCAAGAAAAGATTTTCCCTCATTCTTCACCTGTCTCCTTAAACATCAACATCTCGTTCTGCCCAAGGGATCAGCTTCTGTTCCCTCATGGTCTTGAGCATCTCTATTCAAATGCTTCTCAAACAAGCCTGTTTTCCCACGTTGCCCACATAATTGAATTCTTCATTTTCTAAACTGGTGTTTTCAGGTCCAGACACATGGCTGGGAAATTTCAGAAAGATATATAGCTTCACACTGAAATAGAATTTTCAAAGCAGAAGAGGAATATTCTTTGTAAAGCAATCTTGTCAGTCCCATTCCACCACTGCAGGTAATTGTCCTTCTTTTACCCATCCTAATCTCTTCTGAACCCCCATATTAATATGTTTCCACCAAACATACAGGCACGGAGTCTCGCATCATAACCCCTCACTGCGTCAAAAAGCTAATTTTCTCACAGCTGTTTGCCCAAATCTTTACATTTTTCAAAGTCAAATTAAATTTATAATCTAAGTATGTATACATCACCATATGTTACCTTGATATTCATTTTCTTGCAGGTATTTACAGAAAAATTAAAGAAATACAGTAGAATTCATAAAAACGATATACAAAGACTGCCAAGCAACCAATATACAAAAGAAAACAAATTGTGCAAATAAATATTTAATTAATAGATGGATGAGAGTGATAGATATAGATAAATAATGCTGAGAACATGAGTTGCAGGGCCTTTGAAAGTGAGTCTGTAGATTTTGGAATCAGTTCAGAGTAATGGTGAATGAAGTTAACCATGATGGTTCAGAAACCTGATGGTTGAAGGGTAATAACTCCAGAGACAAACTGTCAATCATCATCTTTTATAAACCTATTTATCCCCACTGTATCTTTACTAAACCTCTTCCCATCCTATCTCCTGTAAAAGTGCTATTCCCTTTTTTCTGTTTCTTTGACTCTGCCATATCTATTCCCAGTACATGGCTTTCCATTCCAGGACATCACAGATATCCCCCTTCCTTAATGAACGGGGTTCCGCTCATTCTGCTATTGATGTTGCCCTCGCACACATCTCCTTCATTTCCATACATCCATGCTCACCCTATTTTCCAGCTGATGGAAAATAGTGATGGAGTCCCACGTCCTTATCTACCACCCCTATCAGCCTCTGCATGCAACACAGTATCCTCCACAACTTCCGCCTTCTTCAAAGGGATCCTGCTTCAAAACAAGTTTTTACCTACATCCCCTCTCCACTTTCCGCAGGGATTGTTACCTCCGCGATTCCCTTGTCTGTTCCTCCCTCCTCACTAGTCACCCTCCAGGCACTTATCCCTGTACCTACCCATCCACCTCCTCCCTCAGCTCCATTCAGGTCCCAAACAGTCCTTCCAGGTGAGGCAACACTCCACCTGTATAATCTGCTGGGGTCATCTACTGTGTCCGGTGCTCCCAACGCGGCCTCCTCTACATTGGTGAAACCTGTCGTAAATTGGGGGATTCCTTCATCGAGCACCTCTGCACCATCTGATACAAGAAGGAGTTACCAGTGGCAAGCATTTTAATTCCAATTCCCATTCCCGTTCCCACATGTCGGTCCATGGTCTTCTCTTGTACCAAGATGAGGCCACCTCAGGGTGGAGAAGCAACACCTTATGTTCCATCTGGTTAGCCTCCAACCTGATGGAATGAATATTCATTTCTCCTTCCGGTAAGCAAATTCCACTCTTCCCCTCCCCCCACCCCCTCTATTCCTCACTCTGACATTTACTTCAACTCACCTGCCTACTACTTCCCCCTGGGTTACCTCCTCCTTCCCTTTCTTCTATGGTCCTCTCTCTCTGGTATCAAATTCTTCCTTCTCCAGCCATTGACCTTTCCCACCCACCTGGTTTTACCTATCACTTTCTAGCTAACTTCTGTCCCCTCCCATCACCTTTGTATTCAGGCATTTCTCCCCCTTTCTTCACTGGGTCTCAGCCTGAAACATTGACTGTTTACTCTTTTCCATAGATGCTGCCTGGCCTGCAGAGTTCCTCCAGCATTTTACATGTGTTGCTTTAGATTTCCAGTAGCTGCAGACTTCCTCGTGTTTATTACTGTTCCTAAACCTGGTGGTGTGGGACCTAAGGCTCTGTACCTCCTGCCTGAAGTATTAGCCAGAAGATTTCATGGTGTGGATGGTGGGGTTTCTTAATGATGAATGTCACTTTCCTGTGGCAGCGCTCCTTGTAAATGTGCTCAATGGTGGTGAACGAGACTGTATCCACTACTTTCTGTAAGCGTTTCCATTCCTGAGCGTTGCTGCTTCCATACCAGGTTCTGATAGTGTCCACTCTGCATCTATAGAAATTTGTCCAAGCTTTGGAAGACCTGCCGAATCTACGCAGACTTGTGTTGTGCAGAATGCTGACCATTCTGATCCTGAACACCCAGTCTATGTGAAGTTCTGTTGACTTGCTTGTCCAACCTTACAAAGGTTCAAAGTATATTTGTTAACAAGTATGTATACCGAATACAACTCTGAGTTCGTCCTCCTGCAGGCAACTACAAAACAAAGAAAGACCATGGAACCCATTCAAGAAACCCATACCCATAGCACAAGAAAAAGAACAAATTGCGCGAATGAGAAAAATGAGCGAATATCAAACCTCAAACCCGGAGTTCAGTAGTTCTCATTTTAGTTCAGTTCAGGCTGTGCCTCTAGCTGACACAAGCTGTAGGGCCATTCTTCACTGAAGCGCCCTAGTCCGCATTGATTACCCCAATCAAACTGCTGAAAAACAGCAAAAAAAAAGTAACCAGAATCCTGGAACACATCTAACATGAACCTCAAAGTCCCCCAAAGCCTTGCCGATCAATCCTCACAATGTGGATCCCAAGTATCCTGTACTTTACTCTGATATCAGCTAGCATGAGAGAGAGGACGACAGACAGACAGCGCCAGGCACCCACCCATCCTCTGCTCTCATCCTTGTCCAATTTAACTTTGCTTGATGTCTCAATCGGAGAGAAACAACAGAGTCAATCATGGGCTTGCACCCCATCTCCAGGCTCCGGAGCCCCAAACCACAAACTCTGCACCAAACCTCACCAAACTCCCTCAAAAACAGCAAAACGCCAGGTTGCTTAATCGGCCCAAAAACACACCATCAAAATGTAAATCATAGGTTCCAACCACATGCGGCTTAGTCATAGAATCATATTTGAAAAAAGAAGAAAAAGAAGTTGTTTTGTGAACTGTCAGCAGGATATCGCTGTTGGTCACATTTGGGCTTAATTTCTTTTTTTTTTGCAGAGCCAAGTTCTTCAGTAACACAAGTAGATCACAAAGTGTCTTTGATATGAAACATTACCTCTGTTTCTCTTTCCGCAGATACTACCTGGCCTGCTGAGTGTTCTCAGCTTTTCCTGATCCGTTTTTCACCATCAGCTGTCGATTTTAAAAAGGATTTCCCTTCTAGCAATCAACAGAAATAGAAATAAATTAAATTAAATATGCAAAGAGGTTTTATTCTAGAACAGTGTTGATGGTGTGACTCTCCCTTTAACAAATGGCTATCTGTGCCAGTTCTAAATAAAGCAATTCAGTTTACAGATCCACATTGTGTGACACTCTCCAATTCCAACAGAGTGGATTTTCTGGCATTAACCTTGTTGACATTACTTGTTCATCTCTCAAGCTTAACACTGATTCCTACACCCACCCAAAATAACCCAACATATATGGTATAAAATAACCCATGATATCCTTAGCACAAAATAACCTAGAAATACAGTACAAAATATTTGAAGACAGATAGTATCAAATAACCTAAGAGATACGGCACAAATTAACTCAGAATATAGAGTATCAAATAACCCACTACATACTGCACAAAATTACTCATGAAATACAGTATCAAATACCAAAGATAAACCAGGATATATAACAAAATATATAGAGAATCAAATAACCAATTATATACCAAATACAATAAACCAGAACAGTTAACAGGATTGATAAAAGAAAATAACGTGCATACTAGGACAAATAACTCCATTACGGACTGTCCCAAGCTCAGCTGCGAAAGGCAGAGAGTTGGGCATGGGTCTAGCAACACCATCTCATAAAAACCCAGAGCTGCAGAAATGCCGACAGATGCTCCAGAAACCTCATCCCTGGGAGAGGAAAGATCTTTGATAGGCTACACCTGGGATAGCTTGAAAGACTGGCTCAGGACAGAGGACACTAGCCAGCTGCTGTCTCCGGTCTATGTCGCCAGTAAAGACGATGGGCTTAAGAAGAATAATCAGGATAAATAATATGAATTAACCTCGGATATAGTAGATTTCTTTAATCGTTTTAGAAAGGGGTTCAGCAGGTTCAAAAGAACGAGGAGGTTACAAGGCTGCAGACAGACAGCAGGGAAAAACAGCTCAGTTCATGGAAAATAGCCAAGTGTACCACACAACATAATCCAGAATTTACTTCATAAAATGTTAGCAGGTACAACCACAAGCTAGATCAAAGTTTTACAGAGGATCTCAGGTTATATACAAATAAGAGCAGGAGCAGGCAAGGTGTCCTGCTTTGCCAGTCCTTGAGATCAAGGCCAATCATTCCCCTCAGCACCATTCACCAGCCTTTCCCCTCAATTCACTTAATGCCCCAAAATCTTGTTTTGAATAAACACAAGTTATCACGATGAGAATGACATGATAGCACAGTCCTCCAGTGCAGTGCATTTCAAAGATTCACCATCTTCTACGTGAAGAAGTTTCTTCTCATCTGGAGTCTTAATTGGTCTACCTGCTTGTAATAAAAATACTTTAAAGTTCATTCCGTGTTCTTCTATGATTCAGCAAGAGGTATTTGGAAGTCTATTCACAAACAAAGGAGTCACTGTACATGTGCTAAACCACAAGAAAGCATTTTATTAGAGTTATAGAAACATGCAATTTAGAAAGAAAAAATAACACTTAATTTGGTAGTAGTGTAGGAAGCAAACTAATACTTATCATCCACCAAATGAGCTGATCTGTGGAATTCTAGTAGAAAGCACAGATCCAACAAACTTTTATGCCACTTTTTCTCTCTTTTTCTTACCCTCTCAATGCCCTTGTCTCTATCGTCTCCAACTCTTAACATTGGTACCAGCTGTGACGCAGCCTAAGAGAAGACTCCCCTCTGTTCAAAGAAATCACCCCTTTTTATATCCTTCAAAACACCTTACACTAATATTTTCCCATGATAGGGTACCCGCACCTGCTTGATCTCACCTCCCCTAAGCAAACATGTATTCATCCTTATCCACGCACAGGGCTGTAGATTTGTATTCAATTTACTTTCTCCAAACAATCCCACTTTGAGGCCAACACTATTTTGTCTTAAGAGCTTCCATTTTATTTTAGCATATACCAAGGAGGAATCAAATTTAACTCTTTCCTTACACCTTTTTTCCCAAACTCTGCCCCCTGACCCTAGACTCCTTGATCAGGGAAAACGTCCTTCCTGCAACCAACCTGTAATGCCCTTTAGGAATTTTGGAAGCTTTGATAATATCTCCTCTCGTACTAAAGAATAATCCTAGCCTTCTCTATGATTTTAAGGGTGAAGAAAGAAATAGAAGAAGCTGTGAGGTTGACGGAGAGAAAGCCAGTCCAAGGAAGTTCACTATTACCTTCCTAGCTGATCCAAAGTGTTTCAGCCCCATTCCGATCCAGGACATAGAGTCTCGACCAAACAAGTTTTCAAGCTGCCAACTGGTTTGGTTTAGCTATTGATTTCATATCCGCATTATATTTTTAAATAAGCACACATGACCCGCATAAAATAAACACTCTCCTAGAAAGTAACCACTATCGAATGTGAACAAACCTTTGTTTCTAGGCATTAGCCAGGCATGTAAACGACCAGTCCTGTTTCAATACTGACGCCTTATAATTGATAAAGTCTAGTACATGTAATTAATTAAATTTAATTACTTACTGTACACTTGTAATTAACAAAGGCTGCTTGCTTACTGCATAATTGTAATTAATTATAGTCAGCTACTTGCTGTGAGATTATAATAGATGAAAGTTGGTTTTGAAGGGATGGGTTTTGATAAAAATTAGCCATTTACCATGCAGTTACACACTACCTATACCCACCATGTCCTTACCTAGGCTTGGTCTTAACCCACAGGTAACTCGAGAAACTCCTAAGATATGGTATCAGGAAAGATTAACTGAGATGGTTTTCCATTCCTATCCTCATGTTTTTTATATGTTTTCTCTGCCAGTAGGTTTCAGTCAAGCCAGAATGTCCACATCACTATTTGCAGTGCATTTAATCAAAGCACTTGGGGTCAAATTATCCTGGGAGAGTATCAACTCAGTTTCTAGAGACAATGCATAGACCTCTTGAGTGTCAGGCTCTTCTGATCCAAGACTGGGATATTACAGTTAATATCATTACATAGAACATAAAACAATACAGCACAGTACAGGCCCTTCGGCCCACAATGTTGTGCTGACCCTTAAACCCAGCCTCCCATATAACCCTCCACCTTAAATTCCTCCATATACCTGTCTAGTAGTCTCTTAAATTTCATTAGTGTATCTGCCTCCACCACTGACTCAGGCAGTGCATTCCACACACTAACCACTCTCTGAGTAAAAAAACCTTCCTCTAATATCTCCCTTGAGCTTTCCACCCCTTAGCTTAAAGCCATGTCCTCTTGTATTGAGCAGTGGTGCCCTGGGGAAGAGTTGCTGGCCGTCCACGCTATCTATTCCTCTTAGTTCTACATATCCTACACCTAAATATTAACTGATAGGCATTGATTGTAATCATGCAGTTTTATAACTTTTTGAAGCCAGTTAAAGGCTTATTATGCCTCCATTTCTCTACTTAATTTTCTAATCACTCAATAATTTCATTCCTTTTCATCTCTGTTATATCCTTCAGTGTTAACAAGCCTCTCAACTTTATAATCATTGAATTTTATCACTTCACCATTGACAGATACCCCACTTCCCTTCACTGATCTTTCTTTCTCTTTCTCCTCTCTCCTAATCCGTCTGTCTCTGTCTCTATCTCAGTCTCTCTCTGCCTCTTGAGATGCACCTTAGCCACAGTTAAGGCACAACATAAATGGAAGTTATCAATGTTGAAACGTAGCAAGGTTGGGAAGCAGTATGAAGATCCCAATTTGCCTCATCCTGTGAAAGGGCTGCCCCTCACATCAACCACTCAGCGACCAGTCCCACCTGAATGCCAATTAGTGACAACCTCATGCTGTCATTTCCCGCCCACTGTGAACCTTTCCAAAAGGTAGCATTTTCATAAAAATAGCAGTTTCTATTTAAGAAACTGTATTACATTTTCATATTTGAAACACAGAAAGAGAATAGAGGGACATGATCTCAGTCAGTTAATGCAGTATTAAGGTATTTTATTATGCTGACGGTAATGTTATCTGTAAAAGAGAGCTGCAGAGGAACTATAATGAGCATAGAATAATCCTCATTCAAATTTCAAGGGGTTTTTCATTAGAGTGAGTAATATATTACTTTGCTAATCCTGATAACACCAGGCTCGAACAAGATAACTGTACAATTCCTGTTTCCTGTACTTACACTAGTATGACCATGATCAATTTAATCACTGGATTGTTCTTCCAGATGCACCTGGTGATTGTAACTGTAATACATTTGTTCTTAGTTCTGCCTATATGGTGCGGAAAGAGTCACTCCTCGCCACAGTTTTCTAGCCTCAAACACAAATGCCAGTGAGATGAATGATTGGTTACATGTTTTTTTATGGGGTGGCACGGCAGCATTGTGGTTAGCACAACGCTTTACAATACCGGCGACCTGGGTTCAATTCCCACCGCTGCCTGTAACGAGTTTGTACGTTCTCTCCGTTGTCACATGTGTTTCCTCCGGGTGCCCTGGTTTCCTCCCACGGTCCAAAGAGGTACCGGTTGACAGGTTCATTGGGCATTGTAAGTTGTCCTGTGAGTAAACTGGGGGGATTGCTGGGCAGCATGGCTCAAAGGCCCAGAAGAAATAAATAAATAAAGAGAGAGGTCAGCTTTATTTGAAACATGTAAATTGAAATATACAGTGAAATGTATTGTTTGCATCAAATCAAATCAGGGAGGATTGTACTGGGCAATCTGTATCTGTCACCTTGCTTTCAATGCCAACATACCATGCCCTCAACCCCAACCGTACATCGTTGGAATGTGAGAGGGAACTGGAGCTCCTGAAGGAAATCTAAGTGGTCGCAAGGAGAACATACAAAATACAGACAGACAGCGGCAGGAACTGAATTCTGACTTACTGCTGGCGCAATGTAAAGCATTATGCTAAGCTACCATGTTATCCAACATTGGTAGAGGGCTGGCCAGGGCCTGCCTACCTTGTCTTTGGAGTGCTGAACAATTGTTTATGTCTCAGTTAAGACTCAATGTGTGGGCATCCACTGCCTGCATAAGACTGTTGTAGGATCAAGTCCTACGTAAGAACTCCAGACAGACACACCAGCCTGGGGTCCAGAGAGGACAGGTCAGTGAGTAATCACCAGCACCATCCTCCCCAATGAGACCAGCTTCAACATCTGGAAAGACTTATATCCATTGTCTATAAGCACTGAATTAATGACAAATTCATAATCATTCCCTTCTCTTGGATGAAGAACATCAAATGCTAGAAATAAAAATAAAATGTCTGAAAGGTGAAAATAGTTGAAGCTGTTCCAGCAAGGCTTCTTTCCCACAAGTGAACCACTTCACTGTCAGGCATCAGCACGCCTGCCTTGCATTCGCACTGTTCCCTTATCGCCCATCAGTCTTCCACGGGTCTATATTTCCCCCCTCTTCTTTCATTGCTGTGGAACCTGGGAGGGCAGGTGAAGGGGAAGGGTGGATGAGAGGGTGGCAGGGGGTTGCTGTTGGATGGTGGTTGTCAGGCATGCAGTGAGCCTTGAACTTCTCCGCTAAGCTTGCTGCACATCTGACAGGCTGCGGTAACACTGCACGCGCTGCTATAACCTACTTCCACTGAAGCATCTCAGTTTTTCTCCAGACTACAGATTAAGAGGTAGGTAGGTGAACAAGATGCAAAGACAGTGCTTGTACTAACTCACTATTTAAAATATTGCCGTCTCCCTGGTTTAAAATGAACCTGCTTACTCATGAGCAGTTTTAACAAAGCACCAGAAGTTATTTTTGGGATTCACAGTTACATTGTGAATTTATGTTAACAGGCCACTGATTTGGTTCAAATAACTAAAGAAAACAAATCCCTTTACTATTTAAAGTAACAGAAATATTGGCAGAATTGCTGAGAAATTCCAACTAGAGTGAAAGACTGAAGTGGATGGGTCTTTTTTACTGTAGTAAAGAAATGAGTTTAGGGAGGCTTGATATACATCTTAAATTATCAGGAATTGTACAGCACTGAGATTTACTTCCTTTTCTTTCATAGTCCACTATTCTATCCTATCAGATTCCTTCTTTTTCAGCATTTTGCCTCTTCTATCTATCACCTCCCAGCTTCTTACTTCATCCCTCATACCTCACTTGGTCTCACTTATCACCTGTCAGCTTGTACTACTTCCCCTCTCCCCACCTTCTTAATCTGGCTCCTTTTCCCATCTGTTCCAGTCCTGATGAAGGATCTTGGCCCAAAAGATTGGACTCTTTATTCCTCTCCATTGATGCTGCCTGATTTGAATCAGAATCAGAATCAGGTTTATTATCACCGGCGTGTGACATGAAATTTCTTAACAGCAGCAGTTCAATGTAATACAAAATCTAGAAGAAAGAAAAAAAATAATAAATAAAATAAAATAATAATAATATTAAATAAACAAATAAATCAATTACAGTATACGTATATTTAATAGATTTTTAAAAACATGCAAAAAACAGAAATACTGTATATTTAAAAAAAGTCAGGCAGTGTCCAAGGATTCAATGTCCATTTAGGAATCAGATGGCAGAGGGGAAGAAGCTGTTCCTGAATCACTGAGTGTGTGTCTTCAGGCTTCTGTACTTCCTACCTGATGGTAACAATGAGAAAAGGGCATGCCCTGGGTGTTGGAGGTCCTTAATAATGGACGCTGCCTTTCTGAGACACCACTCCTTGAAGATGTCCTGGATACTTTGTAGGCTAGTACCCAAGATGGAGCCGACTAAATTTACAATCCTCTGCAGCTTCTTTCAGTCCTGTGCAGTAGCATTCCCCTCCCACTGCCCCCCCCCATACCAGACAGTGATGCAGCCTATCAGAATGCTCTCCATGGTACAACTATAGAAGTTTTTGAGTGTATTGGTTGACATGCCAAATTTCTTCAAACTCCTAATGAAGTATAGCCACTGTCTTGCCTTCTTTATAACTACATTGATATGTTGGGACCAGGTTAGATCCTCAGAGATCTTGACACCCAGGAACCTGAAACTGCTCACTGTCTCCACTTCTGATCCCTCTATGAGGATTGGTATGTGTTCCTTCATCTTACCCTTCCTGAAGTCCACAGTCAGCTCTTTCATCTTACTGACGCTGAGTGCCAGGTTGTTGCTACGGTACCATTCCACTGGTTGGCATATCTCATTCCTGTATGCCCTCTCGTCACCACCTGAGTTTCTACCAACAATGGGTTGTATCGTCTGCAAATTTGTAGATGGTATTTGAGCTATGCTTAGCCACACAGTCATGTGTATATAGAGAGTAGAGCAGTGGACTAAGCACACACCACTGAGGTGCACCAGTATTGATCATCAGCGAGGAGGATGTGTTATCACCAATCTGTACAGATTGTGCTCTTCTGGTTAGGAAGTCGAGAATCTAATTGCAGAGGGAGGTACAGATTCCAGGTTCTGCAACTTCTCAATTAGGATTGTGGCAATGATGGTATTATATGCTGAGCTATCGTTGATGAACAGCATCCTGACGTAAGTGGTTGTGTTGTCCAGATAATCTAAAGAATTCCTCCAGCATTTTTGTATGTGTTACTTAATATTTACAGAGATTGTTTTCATTTGTAGAAGAGTCTAAACTTAAGAGCAACAAAGATGATAACTATTAACAAAAAAAAATCAAAAACTGGAGATGCTCAGCATCTGTGGAAAAAGAAATAAAGTTAATGTTTAAGGTCAATGACTTACTATTAGCGATGAGGAAATTAGCTGAAATGTGGACCTCATTGGCTACAGCAATTTGTGTAAATCTTTTAAGAATGAGATTAAATAAGTAAATGAGAGAGAGGGCATAGTAAAAGAATTGAAATACTGAGAGGAGATGGTTGGAAAAAGATTCATGTGTTAGAGGCACACTGGCATGGACTTACTGGGCCAAATAGTCTATTCTGTGTTCATATTCTTTGTAATCTGTTGTGAGAGTCATATTCTGTCAAACTACAAGGAAAGCATAATTCTCCATTCACTTCTTCAGAACCTGGCAAGTACTTTTGAACTCTAGGTACTATTATTATACAGGTCTGACAAGCAGCAATAAAGTCAAAAGCTGGATAGAGGAGTGTTTTACAAAATGAGGACTGTTCACCAATGTGCTTAGGGAATGTTGTGTTCTTAATATTTTAGTAATATTGTAAATATATTGTTTGATTAAGCATTCTTTGTTTGCTTACATAAACCAGTGCTGGTTAAATGTAAAAGTACATAAATGACATATGACATCACACCATCATGTCATATGCGCACGCCTCACTAAAGCAAAAAGAAATGTACACAAGTTAACCCAGGCTCTGTGCTTTTCTTTCAATTAGTTTTATGCTTTGGAGTTACAAAACATAACAGTGCTGATGAGAACATTTTATAATGATCCCAAGATAGTCAAGTTAAAAAAAGAAGAAAATGGATGAAATTCATGGGTTCATAAACAGTGAGTACCAGGTGATAATAGTAATAATAATAATAATAATAATAATAATAATAATAATAATAATAATAATAATAAATAAAAGCAGAAATGATAGGCTGCATTGGAAAGATAGACACGTTGGATTGCACAGCAGATAACTGGCTGATATATACTGAGCAAACTGAGCAGCATTTTGAAGCAAATAAAATAGACAATGAGTAACATGTGTCAGTTTTGCTGAGTGCAATATGTGGAACAGCATGCAGCTTGCTTAGAGGTTTAACTGCTGCAACCAAAGCAGCTGAAATGAACTTTGCTGATATCATGAAAGTAATGCAAGAACATTTGCAGAAAGCTTTGTGTTTCATAAGGGGAATCAAAAGGAAGGGGAGTCCATTTCAGTGTATGTGGCTGAATTAAAGTTATTGTCCGAGCATTTTCAGTTCAGTAATGGGCTTAATGAAGCACTGAGAGACTGTTTAGTTTGTCAAATTTTACAAGGAAGCATTCAAAAATGGCTCTTAACTGAAGCACACAACTCACTTTTAAAAGATTGTTTGAAAACACTGTTTCAATGGAAACAGCCTCTAGAGATGCAGTTGAATTGCGTTCAGGAATGAAAGTGAGTGTGAACAAAAATGTAACATCTAAACAGAGACCTGCCTGGCTGAACAAATTGTGTTACTGTTGTGGCAGGGCTTCACAAACACCAGACAAATGCGAGTTTAAAGGTGAAACTTGCAGAAAATGCAACAAGGTAGAACACATAAAAAGAGTATGTCAGGGAGACAAAAGTTGATGACCTGCATAGGGAAGAGAAAAAGATAAGAAGTCAAGTTGCAACTCCAAAAAGAGCACTAATCCGCATGCTGTTAATGAAAACTATGTTAATGATGAGTGATACAGGAATAGGTAGCCTTGAGACTAACAATGTGAAAATGAACAACAAGCTAGCAAAATGGCTTACACCAGAAGTGAAAGAAAAATTAATTAAAATGGAATTGGACTCTAGCCCAGCTGCTTCAGTCATTCCCCAGAATGAATTGGAAAGGCATTTCAAAAATACTGAAAGATATCCAACTTAGAATTTATGCTGGAGAGAAAGTAACAGTGAAATACAACAACCAACAAGCCACACTGGGCTTGCATGTGGTGAAAACAGGTGCGCCAACATTGAGGAGTCTTGATTGGCTGAGAAAAACAAAACTTGATTGGCGATCCATCCATACTTTGCATGCCACATAGAGTCAGCTGAAAGTGAATTAAGAAAGGTACTGAATGAGGCCACGGCAGTATTCAAGCATAGCATTGGAAATATGAACATACCAAAGATAAAGCAGTGCTAAAGGAAAATGCCACACCCAAGTTTTATAAAGTCTATCTAATTCCTTATACTATCTGTGATAAAGTTGCCAGGGAGCTGGATCAAATGGAGGCTGAAGGAGTGGAACCCATAGGCAATACCAATAGACCCAGTAGCCAAGAAGAATGGGTCTGTTGGGATCTGTGGTGATTTTAAGGTCACTATCAACCCAGTACTGAAAGTAGATCAATACCCTCTGCCCAGCATAGAAGTTATCTTTGCAAACCTTTCTGGGGGGAAATACTTCAGAAAAGTTGACTTGGCTGAGGCCTACCTACAGATGGAGATGGAAGAAGAATCTTTCTCACCATAAACACTCACAAAGAGCTTTATCACTATAATAGGCTTATTTTTGGAGTAACGTCTCCAAAGATGACAGAGCTCCAATGACACTCAACAGTGACTTCTTTCAGCTCTACTGTGGAAGTAGCTTAATTTCTGCCTTTAATGTCTCTGATTTTCCTTTTTCAGGTGGACGGAATTCTGTTGAAGACCCTGACCTAGAACTACACACAAACCACGGTTCTTTGCGGTGATGGGACCCATCCCAGCGACCAACCATTTTCAATATCCCAAGGACGCGGCCCAGAAAACAAGTGTGCCTTCAGGGTTCTGAGGCTTTGTGACCGTGGGGATGAGCCTATTATATGGCAGTGCCACCGACTGAAGGGTCACAGGAGAAAACGGAACATCGGGAACAGCTGATCAACTGTTGAGTTTATTGCTGTTTCTTGAGTCAGAGAACTCGAGAAAAGTGACGTGGCAGACTTTAGCACCGTAAATCAGTGAGTTGTTTGCCTTTGTTGCTCGCCCCTCTCACTGTGAAAGGGCGATGCCCCTCCATCCCTTTATTAGGGAGGGAAAGAGTCTGTGGTATGTCAAATAGTCGAGTGAACAATTAGTTTTTTTTGTACTGTAGATCATGATCTTTCTTGGGGGCCTTGCTGTTGCTTGCTTAGTGGGTGGAGGGTGCTGATGCTTTTTTTAACATAAGTGGGAGGGGGCAGGGGAGGGTCGTAGCTTCTCTGCTGCTTGTGCATGGGGGGGAGTAAGGGGCTTTGGGATTTACCTTTTTACTGTCACTCATTCTTTGGGGTACTCTTCTGTTCCATTGGATGTCTGCAAAAAACGAGGATCTCAGGTTGTGTATTGTATACATTCTCTGATATTAAATGGAACTATTGAAATGTTGAGCCTGTTCTCTGGCAGAAAGCTATGGACTAGGTACTGCCCAGGCATTCATTATTACGCGGATGACATCATTGTTACTGGCGAGGATGACAAAGAACAGCTCCAAAATCTCAAAACAGTGTTAAAAAGATTAGAAGATTGTGGGCTCAGAGCATAATGCAACAAGTGTGAATTCTTTAAACCAAGCATCACTTACTGTGGTCACACCATTGACGCACAAGCATTACACAAGTGGGCTGAAAAAATTCAAGGAGTGGTGGATGCCCTAAGGCCAAAGGACGTGTCACAGTTGCGGCCCTTTTTAGGAATTGTCAATTAATGTAATGGGTTCCCGCCAAACCTGGTTACTGTACACCACTCTTTGAATTCATTGCTACTGATCAGGAAGAAATGGCAATGGACAAAACAGTGTGAGGTGGCTTTCCAAAGGACAAAGGAAATGGTGATGTCAGACACCGTATTCACACATTAGGATCTACATGTTACGAGTGATGTCAGTGAACACCCATAGCCTTTGTGTCATGTTCCCTTGCTGCTGCAGAGAAAAATTACACACTGATCTACAGAGAGGCTTTGAGTCTGGTTTGTGGTGCAAAACGTTTTAACCAGTACTTGTATGGGAGAGAGTTACCCACATAACTGATCATCAACCACTAGAGTCCATTTTCAATCCACAGGAGGGTGTACCACTAACAGCAGCAGCACAGATACAGAGATTATCTTTGTTTCTTGGAGGACACAATTACAAGATTAAACTCAAGAGGACAACTAATCATGGAAAGGCTGATAGATTGCCTTGTTTACCTTTGGAGGAGGAAGAAACAGAAAAATTTATAAAAGAGGACACTCCCCTTGACGAATTCTCCCTAATGCGAATTGAAAGTGTTCAATTATGGTAGAAGTGATCCAAAAGGAAATCAAAAAAGACCCCACACTGCCTCAGGTCAATATAGCAATGTAAAATGGATGAATGTGCAGTAGAAATCCCAGTTTCCCCATTTTTACCAGCACCAGGATGAACTTGCCCTTGACAGAGGTTGCCTTATGTGGGAATTGAGAGTTGTACCAGAAAGCATTGTCGGGTGGACTGGCACAGATCAGCAGGTTGAGCGACTTGCCACGCATTTTCCGGGATGCCAACACGTCCAGAAGATGCCAAGAGCAGTGCCTCTCCATCCCTGGGAATGGTCTGCATTGCCCTGGCAGTGGATTCATGTGGATTTTGCTGGGCCATTCATGAGAACAAGTTTCCTGGTAGTAGTGGATACAGCTACAAAGTGGCTAGTAATGTTCCCATAGCCTCCACTACAGCCTTGCACATTGTTGATGTGTTGAGAAGCTTCTTCTCAAGGATTGATGTTCCAGAATACTCGGTCAATGACAATAGACCACAGTTTGTTGTGGAGCGGTTTCAGTCATTCCTGACAATGAGTGGTATTAGACATATTACATCTGCATCGTACCACCCAGCTGCAAATGGTTTGGCGGAAAGGTTTGTTCAGAGTCTAAAGAATGCACTGCGAGTGATGTCATCAGAACATACGACATTGGCACTGAATCAGAAGCTTGCCAATTTCCTCCTTTCATATTGCAATGCAGCACACTCCACAATCACCAGCTATGCTGTCCCTTGTGCTCATATTTGGATCTGCTCAAACCCAACCTCAGAAGGAGGATGCAGGACAAACAGCTGAGACAAATTGAGGACTCCCCAAATAAGGAGGTTTGATGTTTCACTCTTGGACGAGCAGTCCTGGCAAAGGACTACAGAGGTGAACAAAAAATAGATGCTTGGAAAGGTTAAGGACAGAACTGGACCACTCTCCTACGTAGTGGAGATTGCATCCGATGGCATCTGGAGATGACATATCACTTTAGGAGAGCAGAATCAATTGTTAGAGAAGAAAGGTTTCCAGAGCTGTCAAAAGCACTTCCTACAGTCCCAGGGTCAACTCCTACAACCACCATGGAGGAAGTCCTAGAAACTGAGATTGTTTTCACAGCCACACTCTCACCTGCCAAGCAGAGTGAACCCTCTTGCCAGGAAAGGCATTACCCCGCATGTCAAACTCCACTGCAATTATATATGCTGTATGTATATAAGTTGAGATGCTTTCTATATTGAATTGGAGATTATTGCTGTGCAGGGAGGAGTGTTGTGTATTTAATATTTCAGTAGTATTTGTACAATATTATAAATATATTGTTTAATTAAACATTCTTTGCTTGTTTCCATAATTCATAACTGGTTATATACACAAGTATGTGAATGGCAAAAAATGGGGCTTCAGAACATAACAGGGAACTGTTGTGCTCCTTTTTTTTTGCAGTTTGGGACCAAGTAAGATGTCCAAAATTCAGATGGAAGCTTGGATCAACCACTTCATCTAAAAAACGGCACCTCCTGTACTACAGTGATGGTGATGGACTGGATCTTGTGCTAATGCCTGTTGTGTTTTCTGATGCCGGGGTGGAAGTGCCGTTCCTTAAGCTGTTGCTGTAACAGTTCAGTCCCAGCTCTAATGGTAACAAATCTGGAACTGGCTGATGTCAGGCCCTGAGCTACAGTATATACATAAAGAGGAATGTCCACCTCTCAGCCAGCTACCTCCTCAAGGAGACAGGCAGTTTCCTGGTACGTAGAGAATAACTGAAACTGAACTGGAGTATGCACAATGATGCTACAAAAACCATACAGAGACTAGAAATCCTGTAGTGAGTAAGTCACTTCCTTACTTATCAAAGCCTGTCCACAAGTCAAGAGTGTGATGGAATAGTGGCCATTGCATAAGTGAGCGCAGCTTCAACAGTACTCCAGAAGCTTGACACTTTACAAGGCAAAGCAGCCCATGTGATAGGCAACCCATCTACGACTATTCATTCAATCCACCGTTGAGGCACAGTTACAGCAGTCTATACCATTTATATCATGTACTGCAGTATCTCTTCAAAGCTACTTAGCACCTTCTCAACCCACATCTCTACTCAGAATTTTCTCTCCATCCTGTCTTGGAAATATATGTATCTTTATTCCATCACATCCTGGAACTCCCTACCTAATCACAACTCTGGGTGCAAGGATCGCAGCAATTCAAGAAGGCAGCTCTCCACCACCTTTACCAGGGCAATTAGGGATGAGCAATTAAATGCTGGCTTGGCTTGTGAAGCTCAAATCCTCTAACTGAATGAGAAATAAGCAGTTTGCAGGGCTCTGAGGAAAGAGCAGGGGTGGGGTTGCTGAATGGCTTGTTCTGCAGGGGTTAGCATGGATTCCTTCACAGCTATAATGATGGAAAGAATAGAGCGTGTGTCTAACTGGGTTTATCGTTCAAAAGGTCCTGGATTGAACCTCTTTCTGTGCCCTAAGCTTTTGGTCAATGATGGACTTCATTGAATATTAGATGCTTAAAACCTTTCACAGTCGGTAACTTCACGGCTAACAATTAAGGCGTAGCTGTGCAGATATTGCGAGCTGCTTGCAATGAAGTGATGAGAGGAGGGGCAGCGAGTGGTTTGCATTGAGTGCCGCACTTTGTCACGGAAGTTTTTTTCTGGATCGTCAAGGAAAGAACAGAAGACTGGAGCTATACAGAATGTTCTTTGAAAGAATCATTATGGTGGCTGATTGGCCCCTTTGGGTTAGCTAATATTGAAATGTAGATAAATTTTCAGTTTAATAAGGAAGATGGGGCAGCATGGTAGCTTAGTGGTTAGCACAACGCTTTACAGTATCAGAGACACCGGTTCAATTCCCACCGCTGCCTGTAAGGAGTTTGTATGCTCTCGCCGTGACTATGTGGGTTTCCTCTGGGTGCTCCAGTTTCCTACCACATTCCAAAGATGTACCGGTTGGTAGGTTAATTGCTCATGTTTAGGATTAAATTAGGCAAGGATCAGATCCAGGGATTGCTGGACAGCACAGCTCAAAGGGCTGGAAGGGCCTATTCCATGCTGTATCTCAATAAATAAATATATATAATAGACTATGGGATCAGAGATGTATCGTTCTTCTTTTACCTTCCCTTTCCACATCTGACTGGCTCTGGCAATCAAGGACAAGACATTGGCTTAGTCGAGAGATGGAGTGTGCTGAGCTAAAAGTAGTAAAGTTACCACTTAAATATCCCTATACCTTAAAGTGAAAATTAAATCTGCACAGAAATTGATTAATGAAGAACCTGAGCACCTTCAGAGTTACCATACGGAGATGAGGTGGGATTAGGTAACTCTCCCAAGCTGCAGTAGCACCTGATTTAACACATGAAAGGGCCACCTTCATCAATTTAAATTGCCGTGTGACTTAATTAAAAAGTGGCAGGTAAACAATGGAAATTTAACAGGAACACCTGATTTGAGAATTCAAAACTTTGTACATAAAATGCAGCTTTTGCCAATTTGCATTGAATCCCAGAAGACTCTGCACACAGCCTCCAGATGATCAGGCAGAAGCATGTCTCGCTTTGCCGTTAATTTGACACTTGTCTTCCCCTGGTGAACGTACTCCAGTCAAGTAAGCATATTTTTTTAAAAAAAACTAAACCACCTTGTTCTTGCATCAGTTTTAATCACTGTAATTGTGCTTCCGTGATCAGACCTTTTCCAAAACATAATGTCATGTCAACCTGTGTGTAATTGTTCACTTAACGGTTCCTTCTGAGAAGCTGCTGAAACTTTGTTTTCCAATTGCTGCTAATTAGATAAGAAGTGTATTGAGAACTTTTCCAGATCTCCTTGATGGGTTAAATTTAAGGATGAATTGAAACTGAGCCATTAGTCTTAGTTGCAGATATAGCAGAGCTGGTGTTAGTGATGCTTCAATTGGCATCCATGGCTAAGTAACAACTTTTTAATAATAAGGTCTTGAGCTCCAGAGCATTTTGGTCGGCCCAATGGCTCAGATAGTCTCACAGCTCCTGAAGCTTGAGTTCAATATCAACCTTCAGTGCTATCTTTGTGCAGTTCGCATTTTCTCTCAACTGCTTGAGTTTCCCTCAGTTCTCACACAGCAGGGGTTCCCATCATGGGGCCCATGGACCTCTTGGTTAATGGTAGGGATCCATGGTTTCAAGAGGATTGGGTACCTCTGTCGAGCAGTAACTTCTCACCTGCGCTCCTGACATAACTGTGAGGATTAGATTGGGAGTAGTTGCTGTAGGTTTTTTTTCACAAACCACACTTTATAAAGAGCAAGTTGACAATGAATCCCGTTTCTTTTTCATAGTCGTGTTGAATGCAGTGGTCCAGTATGGTAAGGTGAAGCTATCAGCAACAGACCTTCACAACAATAGATTGCATCAACCAATGTTCATAGTGAGATCATGTTTGTTTTGCAACACTGACAGTCTTACACACACACTGCACACACATGTAACACACAAATACACACACACTGCACACACATGTAACACACAAATACACACACACTGCACACACATGTAACACACAAATACACACACACTGCACACACATGTAACACACAAATACACACACACTGCACACACATGTAACACACAAATACACACACACTGCACACACATGTAACACACAAATACACACACACTGCACACACATGTAACACACAAATACACACACACTGCACACACATGTAACACACAAATACACACACACAGCACACACATGTAACACACAAATACACACACACTGCACACACATGTAACACACAAATACACACACACAGCACACACATGTAACACACAAATACACACACACTGCACACACATGTAACACACAAATACACTCACACTGCACACACATGTAACACACAAATACACACACACTGCACACACATGTAACACACAAATACACACACACTGCACACACATGTAACACACAAATACACACAGACACCCACAACACACAGATACACACAGACACCCACAACACACAAATACACACAGACACCCACAACACACAGATACACACAGACACCCACAACACACAAATACACACAGACACCCACAACACACAGATACACACAGACACCCACAACACACAAATACACACAGACACCCACAACACACAGATACACACAGACACCCACAACACACAAATACACACAGACACCCACAACACACAGATACACACAGACACCCACAACACATTCCCTCTATCAAACACACAGATACACACGTACCTTATAACACATATTCATCTTTCTGTTTATGTATAGTTTTCATGAAATCTTTTGTATTTCTTTAAATGTCTGCAACAAAATGAATCTCAAGGTATGTATATGGTGACATATATGTACTTTGATAATAAATTTGACTTTGACTTTGACCTTAATTTTGATTTTGACATTTCCAAAACCAACTTACTCTTAGCAAGGAACACACTTTTAATACATACACATATTTATTTTAAACATTCACACAAGTCTTCTACATATACAACATGCACACAAGCACATGCAAACTCAGTACATAAACATTTTCAACAGCAACTTTACAGCACATACATTAACCTGCAACTCATGCACACAGACACAGTTACAGAATTAGAGCACACTCACAGATCATTTACAAAACACACACACACACACACACACACACACACACACACACACACACACACACACACACACACACACACACACACACACACACACACACACACACACACACACACACAAATAAATCTACTTGCAAGGCAAGGCAGACTGTCCCTAACTTACAACATACGTACACACTAATCACACACACATAGGAAATTATTTCTGCATTGGGAATTGCAGCTATCAGCAAAATAAACCTATTAATATATTCCAACATATTTGCATTTCCTTTGTATTGTATCTATCACAAGTCTGGATTGCAGTCCTATTTTTATCATTTCCAGTAGATCATTTTACAGGGTTTTAAAAAATAAAAGCTGCCTACAGTTTTTGCACGCACGGCAAACGATACTCTTATGTTGAGTTTTACTGTCTTGAAACATTATCACACAGGATCACAAAGCATAAATTTGATGCATACAACCAATATATTCGTATCATGGCATCTAGTTGTCCATTGAAGCTTTTGGTAGGTATTTCCACTAGATGAAGGCCTACACTAGAGGCAGGGCTGCATAAAATCAGAAAGTTAAGAAAGAAATTACTTCTACATATCACCCAATACATTCTCGGTGCATTCCCACATCAGTGCACAACCAGTGGATTTGCTTGCCAAGGTGAGGCCACTTCTTCTACAGAAACTGTGCTAGAAAGGGAAATTGAGTGAAATGAGAGAGGAATATTGGCCAAGACATCTTTGAGGATTACCATAAAAAATCTGGAAAAAAGACTTGACTTGAATTATATCACACAATAACCTAGCAAATGTGCTAACAACTGAAATTCCTCCCCCCAATTTCCTGACAAAGGGTTTAATCTACATGTTACCAATTTCATAAGAAGATAGAAACATTTCACAGCAAGGTAGGATATTAATATTGTACTGATCTTTCCTGACAATTAGACTGGGAAAAATGCTTCTTGTTATGTACAAAATAATTTTGCACGTGTCTTGAAGTATTTGTGTTCATTTTCTATTGAATCTCATCTATTGGACTGAGTACTCCTGTCACAATTGACTCTCATACACATATCCTTTCTGCTTCATACTGAGTGGATGTGATGATCTTATCACACCCATTAACTCATCATAAGCGGATCAAAAAGCTGCTTTTAAAACTATTTAAATACCTTGTATTGCAACCGGCAAAACATCCTTAATTTCATGTGTTCCCATTGGGACACCGATTTGACATTTTATAAATTCCACCTCTTAACTCCTTATATCAAGTCATTTCAATCTAGTAACATTGACGCTGCCAGCAAGTTAACTTCAAGTCATAGGCTCCTCCATCAGTGTCCTCTCTCTGCGATGCCCACCGATGGCATAAGCCGCAATCAACCCACTCACGTAGCCGATGTGAAGAGATTTCTGTAATAGCTTTGACTCATTTCCCATGAGTCTCATGTGAAGGGCATGGTAATTGCTAACTCAGTCAAGCAGGTCGGATTTTAATGCCTTTTAAAGGGAAGAAACCACAATCATGAGTTCTAAAGTAAGCGTGTTTTAATTTTGTGATTTATTTATTTATTTATTCGTTGAGATACAGTGTGGATTAGGCCTCCCAGCCCTTCAAGCCATGCTGCCCTGCAACGCTAGATTTAATCCTAGCCTAATCACAAGACAATTTGTAATGACTAATTAACCTACCAATAGTCTTTGGACTGTGGGAGGAAACCAGAGCAAACAGAGGAAGTCCATGAGGTCATGGGGAGAAATGTACAAACTTAGGTATCTTATGAATAGGGGAATCAAGGGATATGGGGACAAGGCAGGAACCGGGTATTGATAGTAGATGATCAGCCATGATCTCAGAATGGCGGTGCAGGCTCGAAGGACAGAA
The DNA here is from genome assembly GCF_048418815.1 of Hemitrygon akajei. Classification (NCBI taxonomy): domain Eukaryota; kingdom Metazoa; phylum Chordata; class Chondrichthyes; order Myliobatiformes; family Dasyatidae; genus Hemitrygon; species Hemitrygon akajei. The sequence continues at coordinate 20,825,089 of NC_133139.1, read as the reverse complement.
TGGTCTACTATTGTCTATTGTCCTTACAGGCACCTGTGGGAATTGAACCTGGATTGCTGATACTGTGCCCAGCACCACGCTGCAGTGACACCTGGCTTGGTGTTTAGGCAGACCATACCGCCCATTTAGCGTGTTAAAAATTGGTGAAATCAAGCTTCTAGGCCCAATTAACTGAGACCAGAGAAATTTGTCATTGCATTTTGCATTGATCCATGCTGAACGCTAATTTTGAAACGCATTTCTATTGAAGGCAATAGGACCAACTCTGAAACCGAATATAACATGTCTGTATTAAAGCACCAATAAATAAATGAATATTTGCAGCAGTGAGAGTCTTTGTTAGAAGCAACGGCCTTCTTTACTGTTATTTTCCCCAGTTCCGCAATTCTATTATCACATGTTCTCAGGGAAATAGCTTCAGAACTCAAACAGTTAAAGTTTTCAGACAGAAGTCTACCACTTGACAGCTCATTTGCAGTAGTTTCCACAAAAGTAAATGAGTTGGTCAATAATTTACTGAGTTTTACAGACCCTAGTCCCCATTGTTTTTAATAAACTGACGCTGGGTACGAGGGTGTGTGCGTGTTGAGACTTGCATATCAGGGAACTTGTCAGATTAGAAAACCAACCGTTGAACACACAAATCTGCCGCTGTCCAATTACATTATACAGTTCTCTGTGTGAAATTTCAGTTCCATGTGTGCTGTGCTGGGAATGTCACAACCAAAGGGTCAGCTGTTGCCCAAGGCTGGAAAGGATTACATGAGAATTGTGTTTAGTCGACTTAAACCTGACCTTTGCTTGAAAGCAGTCATCCATCATTCTCTAATTCTGGAACAATCAGAAAAGATTTACCACTTGGGTCAGTTTTCATAATCTGTCAGTGCATGTCCAAAATTAGTGCTGATGTGGGGAAGGCTGGGTGGTGAGGGAGGTTTAGGATAGGATTCTAACCATCTTTGTCTGGTTACCTCTTCAAAGCAATTGGCGTGACTCCACATAAATCTCTTTTGATGAGACATATTAATCAAAACCTGTACAAGGCAGAAATTTGCTGAATTTGAAAGCTACACTCTCTGAAGTTCCTGATAGAAGGTACTATACATATGCCATCTATACATTGTCAAATGAGGCACCTTTAAGCAGAAATAAAGCGAAATTTAAGGATAACATTTGTTAAACAATCTCAATATATTCTTATGGCGAAGTGGTCAATAGATTGGACATAGCAGGAATAAATCATTAGCGGGCATCACAGTTAATGTAGCTGGAGAAGCTGTTGCCTCAAAGCCCAGGTTGGGGATTTATCCTCATTTTCAAATTCCTTCATGGTCTTACTCCTCTCTGCCCATTGTAATTCCCTCAGTCCTTGCAACAAGCTGTCATCTCTTCACCTCCAGTCATTGCTCCAACATTGGCTTTGCTTTTAAATTTGCTTGGAATTCCCCCTTTAAATACTTCTGCCTCTTCACCCATTCTTCCTTTTTTTTAAACATTCTCCTTGAAACTGAGTTCTTTGATAAGCCTTTCCTAACATATTATTTGGAGTATTGTGTACAGTTCTGGTCACCGAATTGTAGGAAAGATGTCAACAAAATAGAGAGAGTACAGAGGAGATTTACTAGAATGTTACCTGGGATTCAGCACCTAAGTTACAGAGGAAGGCTGAACAAGTTAGGTCTTTATTCTTTGGCGTGTAGAAGGTTGAGGGGGGACTTGATAGAGGTATTTAAAAGTATGAGGGGGATAGATAGAGTTGACATGGATAGGCTTTTTCCATTGAGAGTAGGGGAGATTCAAACAAGAGGACATGAGTTGAGAGTTAAGGGGCAAAAGTTTAGGGGTAACACGAGGGGGAACTTCTTTACTCAGAGAGTGGTAGCTGTGTGGAACGAGCTTCCAGTAGAAGTGGTAGAGGCAGGTTCGATATAGTCATTTAAAAAAAATTGGATAGGTATATGGACAGGAAAGGAATGGAGGGTTATGGGCTGAGTGCAGGTCGGTGGGACTAGGTGAGAGTAAGCGTTTGGCACGGACTAGAAGGGTCAAGATGGCCTGTTTCCGTGCAGTAATTGTTATATGGTTATATGGTGAGATTCTGATATATGGCTTAGAGGCAGACTGAGTTTGATCATTTCTGTTGAGTATCTGCAAAGTACTATGAGGGGTATAGATAGGGTAAAAATACAAGCAGGCTTCTTTCACCGAGGCCGGGTGAGACTAGACTAGAGACCATGTGTTAAAGGGAACATGTGGGGGAACTTCTTCACTCAGAGAGTGGTGAGAGAGCAGATTGAGCTTCCTGTGGAAGTGATGGATACGGGTTTGATCGCAGGAAATTTGGATAGGTACACTAGTAGGAGGGTTATGGAGGGCTGCAGTCTAGGTGCAGGGCAATAGGACTATCTAGAATAATAGTTCAGTATGGACTAGATAGGCCGAAGGGCCTATTTCTATGCTGGAGTGTTATATGACTCCAGGAACATACTAAAACTACTAAATGTAAAATTAATTATAGTAGTGTATACATAGCATTGATTGTAAATGATTGTTATTATTTTAAAGTTATCATCCTTTCCGAATTGTGAACAATCAACTGCTTTCCGGCCACAATGTTTGCAGAAAGTTCCTGTGGCAGTCTGTGAAGAGTTCATAGAGACACGCGTACTCACACGCACGCACACATACTCAGTAGTTTCTTTATTAGGCACAGTGGTACACCTGCTCGTTAATGCAAATATCTAATAAAGTGGCCAGTGAGTGTACACACACATACAAACAGCAAGTACTCACATTGTTAGCTCCTCATGTTTCATATCTATACATATGTGTAAAGGTCTAGATGCATCTATTTTCACACACACTTTACTGGGGCACCACGGCATCGTAGTGGTTAGCACACCGCTTTACAGTACAGCCGACCCAGGTTCAATTCTCACTGTTGCCTATAAGGAGTTGTATGTTCTCCTGTGACCCTGTGGGTCTCTTCCAGGTGCTTTGGTTTCCTCTCAAAGGCCTACAGGTTGGTAGGTTAATTGGTCATTGTAAATTGTCCCGTGATTAGGTTAAAATAAATCACAAACATTAAGTGACTGAATAACTAGGTTGGAAGAGTGAGTCTGTAAATCTGAAGATTAATTACTGCGAAAGACAAGCAAGAGGAAAATAGCAGCTGAAACATTGAGAGTGGATAAAAAGTCAAGTCTGGTAATTATCAAAATGATAGACAATATGTAATGACAAGACAGTCGCAAACTTGTTATGTTGGAAACTTCAGCGCTTGTGACAAGGTGCTGAGTTCTTCTATTTCTATCTCAGAAGGATGGAAATGTTTTGTTGGACCATTGAAACTATTAAAATACAGAGCGAGGAATAAAAGGCTCAGATTGAAATTGAACTCAAATGTTAGAAGATGATCTCATCGGTGGAAATAAGGCCAGATACCAATTGCAATATTGAGAGATTTGCTTGGCAATTGACATCTCATTTAACAAAGTAATAGAGAACTTTTTTTTAAAAATCACTTCAAACCAACTGATCAGAGATTGTGGAAGACTATAAATTTGGAGCCCAAAGCAAAAGCCAGTAGGAATAGTTAGCAACGCTGTAGTTGCTTGGAAATGTCAGACATGGCAGAGAAATTTGGTGGACTGCGCACCGTGTGATGGCTTTGTTTGAACTAACACATGAGGCATTACTTAACACTCAAAATTTAGCATGCAAGGGGATAAAAAGTGTCAATGTGTGAAACGTGAAGGAATATCAGGCAGTACTGAACATCATTGTAAACACAGTATTTGTAATAATGGAAAGAGAAATGATAGGAGCTCGAACATCAAGTCAGGTCACATACATCTGAGTGACGTACAGAGTGAGATGGGTGAGAATCTCTGCTACTACTGTGACGGGACTCATTCAGTGTAAATACACTCAGTGGCCACATTATTGGGTATTTCTGTACACCTGCTCATTAACGCACATATCTAATTAGCTAGTCATGTGGCAGCAACTCAGTGCATAAAAACACGCAGACATGGTCAAGAGGTTCAGTTGCTGTTCAAACCAAACATCAGAATGGGGAAGAAATGTGATCAAGGTGATTTTGACTATGGAATGATTGTTGGTGCCAGATGGGGTGGTTTGAGTATGTCAGAACTCTTGGAATTTTCATGCACAACAGTCTCTAGAGTTTACAGAGAACGGTGCAAAAAAAACTAAGCACGTCCAGTGAATGGCAGTTCTGTGAGCAAAAACACCTTACTAATGAGAGTGGTCAGAGGAAAATGGCCAGACAGGTTCGGGCTGACAGGAAAGTGACGGTAACTCAAATAACCATGCATTTCAACAGTGATGTGCAGAATAGCACCTCTGAATGCACAACCCATCAACTGTCGTGCGTTAGGCTACTGCAGCAGAAGACCACGAGCATACGCTCAGTGACCATTTTATTAGTGGCTACTGATTGTACATCAGATCGAGACCAGCAGAACATTTCAGCTCCTAACTCCACTACGGGCATCACCCAACTCGGCACCGAACAGGCTCCCCAGCTGTGGACTCACTTTCGAGGACTCTGCAGTTCATTTCCATATGTTTTTTGATTTTTTGTTTTACTGTTTGCGTGATCTGATCAAGTGCCTCAGTGCTAAACTTACTCTGCAGCTGAGGTCTGCCACCGTCGGCGCTTGTCTCAGCACAGAACCGACCAGCAGCTACGGCCTGCAGCCAGTAGGCTCCTCAACTGGCTTCTTCACCTCAGCGCTGAACTCACTCTGCGGCTGTGGCCTGCAGCCAGTAGGCTCCTCAACTGGCTTCTTCACCTCAGCGCTGAACTCGCTCTGCGGCTGTGGCCTGCAGGCATTGGGTTCCTGAACCGGCTTCACTTGCCTCAGTGCTGAACTTGCTCTGTGGCTGTGGCCTGCAGGCATTGGGTTCCTGAACTGGCTTCTTCACCTCAGCGCTGAACTCACTCTGCGGCTGTGGCCTGCAGGCATTGGGTTCCTGAACTGGCTTCACTTGCCTCAGCGCTGAACTCGCTCTGCGGCTGTGGCCTGCAGGCATTGGGTTCCTGAACCGGCTTCACTTGCCTCAGTGCTGAACTTGCTCTGTGGCTGCGGACTCACTTTTAGGGACTGCGCAGTGTTTACTTTTTATTGTTTGCACGATTTGTTATTTTCTTTCCCACACACTGGGCATTTGACGGTCTTTGCTCTATAAGATTTTTAATGGGTTCTATTGTATTTTTTCTGTATTGTGACTGCCTGTAACATGAATCTCTAGGTTGTATGCAGCATATATACTTGGATAATAAATACACTTTGAACTTTGTGTCCACTGTCTTCAAGGCTCAATCCAGGAATGTGATGAGGCAGCCTACAGAGAAGTCATCACCCTGACACAATGTTGTCAAGAAAACAACCTCTCCCTCAATGTCGCAAAGACAAAGGAGCTGGTTGTTGACCACAGGAGTAGTGGAGACAGGCTAACCCCGATAGACATCAATGGATCTGAGGTTGAGAGGGTGAACAGCTTTAAGTTCCTCGACATAAACATCACTGAGGATCTCACATGGTCTGTACATACTGGCTGTGTGGTGAAAAAGGCACAACAGCGCCTCTTTCACCTCAGGTGGTTGAAGAAGTTTGGTATGGCCCCCCAAATTCTAAGAATGTTCGACAGGGGCACAATTGAGAGCATCCTGACTGGTTACATCACTGCCTGGTATGGGAACTGTACTTCCCTTAATCGCAAGACTCTGCAGAGAGTGGAACAGAGAGCCCAGAACATCTGTAGATGTGAACTTCCCATTATTCAGGACATTGACAAAGACAGGTGTGTAAAAAGGGCCTGAAGGATCATTGGGGACCTGAGTCACTCGAACCACAAACTGTTCCAGCTGCTACCATCTGGGAAACGGTACTGCAGCATAAAAGCCAGGACCAACAGGCTCTGGGACAGCTTCTTCCATCAGGCCATCAGACTGCTTAATTCATGCTGACGCTACTGTATTTCTATGTTATATTGACTATCCTGTTGTACATAATATTTATTATAAATTACTATAATTGAACATTCGAAAGGACACGTAGCGTAAAGATTTTTACTCCTCGTGTATTTGAAAGATGTAAGTAATAAAGGCAATTCAATTCAATTTATTTCATCTATTATGAGGATAGGTTGAGCAAGCGAGGGCTTGTCTCTCTGGAACGAAGACGGATGGGAGGTCACTTGATAGAGATGTACAAGATGATAAGAGGCATAGATCAAGCCAGTAGCCAGAGACTTTTCCCAGAGTGGAAATTGTTAATATGAGGTGGGTAGAATTTTAAAGTGATTGGAGAAAATTATGGGGGGGGGGGGGGGATATGTCCAAGTTAAGTTTTTTTTTTACACAGGGAGGTGTTCGTGCATGGAACGCTCTGCTAGGGGTGGTGTAGAGACAGAAACATTAGGAACATTTAAGTGTAGTGCCCTCATTAAGATTTCTACTGTTATGCTATAGATACTTCATTTTAGCCGCTTCTGAAAAAGCAGAGTGTTCTGCTAATGGAATGGGTTGGTTTCGGCTGAAAGTAAAGGGCTATAATGTTCAACTTAGAAATGTTATGTCAGCCAGTCAGGATGGAGGAATTGGGAGAAGGATCTAAAGAGAGCTAGGTGGAGAGAGATTAGTGATGGACATCGGTGGGGTTTGTGGTCTTTTTGGTGGGAACGGCGGAGAGGGCAGGAGGGAAGATGGCTGAGAATACCATGGGAAGGAGCGTCCCCGTTGCACAGTGCAGATGAATGGCTCCAAAGAGGAAGGCCCGCGAGAGAGCCCTTTTGTTCGAGATAGATTTTGAGCAAAGTTCGGAATCTGGTGTGAGTTTTCATGCAGACTGTGAGTGCAGTGCACGAGTGAAAAGAACAGCTTCAAGACGAGCTCCAAAATGTGCACATTTGGACTGGGTTAACAGAAATGGGCCCTTTTACTATTCTTTCTTTTCTTTTTCCTGCTAACTGTTCCATAAAGCTGAAATTTGTAAACATACTTTCTTTATAGATTTATGCAGTGTACTATCTGTTATTTCCTGCTGATCGATAATCGTGTACGGGCAGTATTTACACAGCATTCGCTCAAATCGAGGTTCCTTTAATCAGAACATCACAACATTCCTGCTGACCCTAGACAAATCATACTGACCCTAGACGTACATTATTTATGGAAGGTGGCCATCTCACCACTGGGCCGCGTAGCTGTTAGCAGAGCTGGCTAACAGGCCAAGTTTGCATATGAGCCTGGAAAGAAACTCTTAGATAGGCACATAGATGATATTAAGATGGAGGGCTATGTAGGAGGGAAGGCGTTGACTGATTTACAGTAGATTAAAAGGTCAGTATCCAAGGCCAAAGGCCTGTACTGTATTGTAATGTTCTACGTCCTACTATATGTTCTAACAGCATTATAGATTTTGATGCACTATCAATAACTCTCTGAGACGTGAGGCGAGATATCGGCTTTTATTGGCTGGAAGAAAGAACAAGCAGCAATTGACCACCACACTACATCCTGGAGACTGAGGACAGGGCTCAGGCTCCAATCGCCTTTATACCGGGGTCTGTGGGAGGAGCCACGGTCAGTAGGAGGAGCCACAGGAGCAGTCAGCGGGGGTGGGGGGGGGCGTGTCCAGATAGGTATATGTAGTTCACCACAGATTTATCCACACCTCAAGGATCGCAGTGGTTCAAGAGGCAACTCACCACCACCTTCCCATGGGTAACTAAGGATGAGTGATTAATGCTGGCTCGCCTGCACAATCCACATCTCTTCCTTGAATATATGTATAAGGAAAACAACAGCTTACAGCCTCTGCAGGCAGACCCAGGCAGCGTACAGCAAACCTAAGAGGTGGACGTTAACCAGTGATAAAACCATTGAAAGCAGGTCTACACAACTTTGAGATGAATGAAGCACGCAAGGTGTGCAGTTTTCTCGGCACATTCATTGCAAGCGGTGATAAAAAAGACAATTAGCAATTTCAAAATTAGAATGAAAATTAATCAAGTCATGATTACTGACAGAGCCACAGACCCCTTCATTATGAAAAGGGATACATGGGGCCAGAGGTTGAGCCAGAAGCATGTTAAATTGAGAATGCGCTCTGGTAAGATCTTGGGAATCAGGATCAGGTTCATTACCACCAAAGTATGTCATGGAATGTGTTGTTTTGTGGAAGCAGTACAATGCAAGACCAAAAATTAATATAAGTTACAATAAAAAATAAATAGCGCAAAAGAGGAACGAGGAGGTAATTCATGGGTTCATGTATTATTCAGAAATCTGATGGTAGAGGAGAAGAAGCTGTTCCTAAAACATTGAGTGTGGGTCTTTGGGCTGCTGCGCCTGCTGTCTGACGGTAGCAATGAAAAGAAAGTTTGTGTCAGGCAGTCAGATGCCATCTTCTTGAGGCATTGCCTTTGAAAATGTCCCTGATGGTAGAGAAGCTTGTTGCCATGATGCATCTGACTGAGTCTACAACCTACTTTTGATCCCATGCACTGGAGGCTCAAATATCAGGTGGTGATGATACTGGAATAAGTGGAATGTGCAGTCATCTTTAATTAACAAAAGGCAAAAGTACTGTTTGTAGTGGAGATACGTGTGAACTTGGCTTGGAATAGCTTGGTTGAAGAGATTTGGAGTAGATCAGAAATGTATAGTTAATGCAAATCATTCACCGTTGTGTTTATGCCAGTTTCTGCAACAAGATTCTGAAGGATTATTCAAAGAATCATACAATATATGGACATCAAAGCACACAAACTTGATATTCGTACAGAATCAAATGCCAGGTTGATTCACTGTGAACCTCTACTACCAATACACTGAAAACTCAGGTAGAACAAGAACAAAACAAATAGGAATGCCATAGAGCAGAGGTGAAAGTGCCTCAAAGTGATTAAGGGAATAGACAATCCCTTAAGAAAACATCATACTCAACTCAAATGATCACACACTACCACTATGATCAGGTAATGAGACTGTCTGGCTCTGAATAGGTTATAAAGTGAACCTTCAATAGGTTGTGGATGGCAAGTGATATCCATAGTGCCACAGCTCAAGATTTAGATTTAGATGGATCTGAGCAACACACACAAAACGCTGGAGAAACTCAGCAGGCCAGGCAGCATCTATGGAAAAGAGTACAGATGACTTTTCAGGCTGAGGATTCTTTGGATTTCCAGCATCTGCAGCTTTTCTCTTATTTGTGTTAGGTGGATCTGTCCTAAATTTATTCCCAGCTGAATAGGGTCAATACGAGAAGGGGGAGATACTTGCAAACCGAGCTACACAATGAGATAAAATAGTTGCCCAAGATAATCCAATCAACAATGAATAAGGTGTTGTAAGGATACAGCATTGTTTGTGCAATTAGGATTAATTCTAATTGCAATAGCCACAGTGGATGAAAACCTTCAGATACGGAAATTGTTTAGAAGATTGCATCAGGATAATGTGGAGCTTAAAATGCATTTGTGTGCAAAAGAAAGTAATTTATTTAAGAGCTGAGAAAATTGGCTGCAGCCAATTAAGAAAACAATGAAGACCACTCTCAGACAGAAAGCATTGCTAAACTCCAGTCATTTCTAAGTATCCAGTCCCATACTAAATTTCTACCCAACCTTGTAAGCATTTTGCTACCTGTTAACAAAAGACAAACCTTGATGCCGGATAAAGACACATGTTTGATTTTGGTTTGTGCAAGAAAAGTCACAAGAACGTTGCTTTTGGTCCAATGTAGCATCAAGAGCATCCTTACAATTCTTTTTATGTTGGAGCTTGTATTGTGATTAGCCATGCCATGGCTAGTGGCAATGAGAGGTTCTTGCTTACACATCACACACATAGGACAAAATAAAAATAGTCACACTCAAATAACCTGGCAGTGTTGTTGCTTACATGCCGAGCTGCAAGGTCTCATCTAATCTTGCTGGAAGCAAGATTAACAATGGCTACTCACAAACCATCAACAATGGCTACTCACATGCCAACATTGACCATCTTAGAATCGATCAGGAATTCCAATGCAAGGCAGCACAGGAGCGCAGAGTATGGCACAATAGCATAGCGGTTAGCACTATCACTTAACAGCACCAGCAATCGCAGTTCAGGGTTCGATTCCCACTGTGGTCTGTAAGGAGTTTGTATCCGTGTTTGTACCCGGTTTCTTCTGGGTGCTCCGGTTTCCTCCCACATTCCAAAGACCTATGGATTAGGGTTAGTAAGTTGTAGACATGCTATATTGGTGCCAGAAACGTGGTGACATTTGCAGGCATGTCCCCAAAATAACCCTTGCTGATTTAATTTGACACATTTCACTGTACCTTTTGATGTTTTGATGTACACATGACAAATAAAACTAATCTTCATCTTTATAGTGGCATAAAAATAGAGAAATAGGCTATCCTCCTATCTTAATATGACTGCAACTTTGAACAGTTCAAGTTCAAAGTATGAAGTGAATTTATTATCAAAGTATTTATACTGTGTGTTAGCCAAATGCTACCTTGAGATTCACTTTCTTGCAGCTATTTACAGGAGGAAAGAAATACAAAAAAGATTTTAGCAAAAACTATACACAAATAGATAAAGACTGACAAACACCAATCGCAAAGGAAGACAAACCATGCACTTAAAAATAAAAAGAGTTGTAAAGAGCCCTGAGAAGTGAGTCTGCAGGTTGTAGAACCAGTTCAGAGAAGGTGAATGAAGATGATTTCACTGGTTCAGGTGCTTGATCGTTACAGAGTAATAACTGTTCCTGAATGGGGTGGGGTGGGATATAAACCTTCTCTATCTCTTGCATGATGGTGGTAAAGAGAAGAGTGCAAGGCTTGGGAGGTGGGGGTGGTTTGATAATGGATGCTGCTTTCTTGTAGTAGTGCTCCATGTAAACGTACTCAGTGGAGTTTAAAGCAGAGGCGCTGCATGCCCTCTTTGTGATGACACCAATGTGCGAGAGCATGAGATGACAAGCCCTTGAAAGTGAAGTTGAGTGACGTCATCCCCTCTGGTTCAAGAGCCTGATGGCATGCCGAATCTTCGCAAACTTCTAAGGAAGTAGAGGTGTTCCTGTGCTTTCTTCATAATGGCACCTGCGTGCTGGGCCCAGGACAGATCCTCTGGAGTGGTAACACCGAGGAATTTAAAGTTGCAGATCCCCTCTACCTTTGATCCCCCAAAACGGATTGGCTCATAGATCTCCGGTTTTCTCCTCCTGAAGCCAATAACAAAGCTCCTTGGTTTTGATGACATTGAATGAGAGCTTGTTGTTGTTGTGGCACCAGTCAGTCACATTATCAATCTTCCTCCTATATGCTGATTCGTCAAAACCTTTGATTGGGCCAATAATAGTGGTATCATCAGCAAAATTAAATCATTCGTAGAACCAATCTTGCGAACCTCCTCTGGACCCTCTTCAAGGCCAGCACATCCTTTCTTAGATATGGGGCCCAAAACTGATCACAATACTCCAAGTGTAGTCTGACCAATGCCTTCTAAAGCCTCAGCATTACATCCTTGCTTTCATACTCTAGTTCTCATGACATGGATGCTCCTATTGTAGAAATTGTGAGGGAAGATCCTGGAAGATATCCATGCAGAATACTTAGATATAGTGAATATGAACACAGTGGCTAGAGGATTTGTCTATTAGCTGGCACGGAGAAAGATAGAGGGGAACAAGCCAGTGAGGCAGGATTGCAAAACAACTTCCAAAAGCACCTCTCCAGATGTAGGAGTGGTTTTCGACCATTCCAACAACTCCACATCAATTACTTTGAATAAAGGAGTGAACAATTTCTTAATATAGCTGATGCCGATTCAGAGCAGATGAAAGGATAGCTAGGCTCTACCGTGGCAATAGAGCACATTTTTGCCCCACATGGGTTTCCTGAAGGTTAGCTATATTAAATACCACTTCAGATTAGATTGTTTAAGTTTGAACAATTCAGGCAGAATAATGCAGTTCCCCTTCTTGCAATCACTCAGTTTCCAGTGGAAACAGAAAGATCAGTCATACAGTCAAAGAGTACCGTGGAAGATCAACGATCACAATGACAACTGACATGCATTTCTGAAAGCGTACTCCATAGCGAGATTTACTCCTGCTGAAATGTTAACAGGTGGTATACTGAGAATATATTTGAATATTGATCTGTAGTGTTGGGAAGAAAAATTAGAGGAGAGGAAATTAAAAAAGGGAAGTGACAAAGCAAAAAGATTCCACTATGTAGCAGAGTTGTATTCTGAAATTTCATTAGAGATTTCATTGGAGATGAGGGACTGGAACATTGAGGAAATAATGGATTACCTCATGAAAATCAGAGAGAAATATAGATCACATTGATCACTTTATCCTAACATTTGACAGTAGGAAATATACTCGTGACCAAACAATGAAGGATGTTTGTGAAATTAAACTTAAACACTCGGTATTCTATGGATGTTGAAAATCCAGAGTAACACATACAAAATGCTGGAGGAATTCTGGCTTCTTCCTTCTTCCTTTCCAGTCCTGAAGAAGGTTTCTCAGCCTGAAACAGCGATTGTTTATTACTTTCCAGAGACGCTGCCTGACCTGCTGACTTCCTCCAGCATTTTATATGTGTTACTCTGAAGTGAGTCTAACTGCTTTCAAGAAGTAACAGCATGTGGTGCTTCTGAACTGAATCAGGGTGAGATGACATCCTTAAATCAGTTTTCCTTATTTTTTTTTAGGAAAAAAAAACAAGACAGTGTAATTATACAGTGTACACCAGGAGTTGTGAACTGAAGTTGTTACTTTAGGAACGTCACTCATTTATGATTGATTCACATGGCTTCTGCATTTTATTTATCTGTCTGTCTATCTCTATCTGTCTATTTCTCTATCTGTCTGTCCATCTCTATCTCTCTTTATCTGTCTGTCCATCTATCTCTATCTCTCTTTATCTGTCTATTTCTCTGTCTGTCTGTCTATCTCTATCTCTCTTTATCTGTCTGTCCATCTGTCTATTTCTCTATCTGTCTGTCTATCTCTCTTTATCTGTCTGTCCATCTATCTCTATCTCTCTTTATCAGTCTGTTCACCTATCTCTATCTCTCTTTATCTGTCTATTTCTCTATCTGTCTGTCTATCTCTGTCTATTTCTCTATCTGTCTGTCCATCTATCTCTATCTCTCTTTATCTGTCTATTTCTCTGTTTATTTATCTATCTATCTCTATTTCTATCTGTCTCAATATTTCTATCTATCTATCGACTTACATATTTGTGCGATATATTGTCCATCCCTAATTGCCCCTTAATTGAAGAGGAAGTTAAGAGTCAACCACAATTTTTGGATCTGGAGTTGTATATCATCAGTCTGCATCGTGTTTCCTCCTTAAAGGACTTCAGTGAACCAGAAGGAATTTTATGATAATCTTGTTATCATTATGGAGACCATTTTAAAATTTTAATTTTCATATTTTTATCAAGTTATTTGAATATAAGATTCCCAGCTATCATGGCAGGATTTGAATTCAAGTCTCTGGATCAATTGCCGCACAATAACCTTACCGCCAGGTTACCTTGCCCGTGTTTGTAAGGGATGCACCAGAGAGCAAAATTGTGAAGAAATTTTGAATAAAATCCACATTTTGGTTGAACTTCTTATTGTTTCATGTTAAATTTGAAATAGATTTAATTAGAGATTAAAGAATCCATTGAGCCCATATTTGTCAGATGTAAAAGTTTGTCTATTAATCCCACTCTCCTGTCTTGGTTCTTTCCCCATTAAAGTCTGTCCCGAGCCTTATAGGCTCATCAGGCCAGTGTTTAAGCCGGTTTCCGTGAAGTGACTGAGAGTACGAGACTTCCCCCACCCCGATCTATCATGAGATTAACCCCCAGCATTTTGCTGGTTCCCATCTACAGCTGGGTGGACTGGAGCAATGTGTGGTTAATTGCCTTGCTCAAGGACAGAACATACCGCCTCAGCTGGGGCTCGAACTCACGACCTTCAGATCGCTAGTCCAATGCCTTAACCACGCACCACTCTTTCCCCATAGCCCTGCTAATATTTCCCCAACAGTATAATGCAGGCAATACAATGATACCGCTGGCAGGGTTGCTGCCTCACAATTTTAATAACTTGAGTTCAATCCTGACTTGTGATGGTGTCCCTGTGGAGTCTGCATGTTCTCGTTGTGAACATCTGGATTTCCATCAGGTGCTTTGGTTTTCTCCCACATTGTGAAGAGATCAGGTCCAGTAGGTTAATTGTCCAGCACGTAGATGAGTAGTTGTGGAATCAGCTCAGGGGATGAGATTGATGGGAGTATGGGGAGAATAAAATGGGTTCAGTGTTAATGTGAATGGGTACTTGATCGGTCAGTGCTGACTCAATGGGCCAAAGGGCCTGCTTCTGTGTCCTATAATTCTATAACTCTAAAGGGAGCAGAAGACAGCAGCTACCGGGTCTGCAGGACCTGGCAATCTGCCATTACAAAGACCAACCACCACCAGTCCCCAGCAAAGGCCAGCACTCACCATACTGGCCAGGGTATGGATGCAAGAACCAAATCAGAGTGTTGAGTGGCCGCACCCAGTTCTCACATAGCTTCTCCACACTGAGCAGAGGGGTTCTTTGGTGTGAGAGCACCAGCAGAGAGGAGCGGTTCACAACAGGAACCCAGCTCCAAGGAACTCGGGTCTGAAGTGTACGGCCCAGGCACAGCGCTAACTGCAAAACCCAAGAGCGTTGTAATGAACAACACACACACAAACTGCTGGAGGAACTCAGCAGGTCAGGCAGCATCTGTGGAAAGGAATAAGTAGTTGCCGTTTCAGGCCGAGATCATTCATCAGAACTGGAAAAGAAGGGGGAGAAAACAGAATAACAAGGTTGGGTGAGGGGTAGCACAAGATGGCAGGTGATAGATGAGTCCAAGTGAGGGGAGTGTAGGGTGGGAGTTGAGAAGGGAGTAGGGTGGGGGTGAGGGAGGGATGACAGGGAGTAGTGTGAAAAATTGAAGGGGAAGAAGGAGAGGACAGTGAACAAAGAAAGGAAAGGAGGATGGGATCCACAGGGAGGTGATAGGCAGGTGAGGAGAGAAGGGATGAGAGTGTAGCCCAAATGGGCAAGGGAAATAGGGAGAGGGGAAAAGGGGGCAGAAATTACCGAATGCTGGAGAAATCGATATTCAAGCCATCAGGTTGGAGGCTATCCAGGCAGATTATGAGGTGCTGTTTCTCCAATCAGAGTTTCTTGAGCAACCACACTCAAAACATTGGAGGGTCTCAGCAAGTCGTGTGCATCGGTTGAATGACTGCAACCCTTGAACGGTCACCGTTACCGGGTAAGCCCGGTCCTTCATGATAAAAGATCAGCCAGATAAACTGGGAATGAGGCTGGATCAATCAAAATACGAGGCCAATTTGGAAAGGTGACGTATGGCCCGGAACGTGGTGGCAGGGTCCAAACCCAGGGTGTATCAATGCGGCGGGGCCCAGGTCCAAGTGCAGGGGACGACTCAGTGTTTGGACAACTTAAACACTGGCCCAGGGTGTCGGATCCGGGGGGAAGGGTCAAGCCGATTCTACTTGCTCTTCCGCAATGTATACTCCTCTCTCCACGGCACTGAGGTTGTGAGACTGTTCTATATCTGTGAGCTCACGGCGATTTGTCCAGCTATACGATGAACTGAGCCTGGGGCTATTGGCCTACTCCGCTTGCTCTGAGCTGTGGGTCTATGGACTCAATTTCTGGGACCCCTACTCTTCATGATTTTTATAAATGACCTGGATGAGGAAGTGGAGGGATGGATTAGTAAGTCTGATGATGACACAAAGGTTGAGGGTGTTGTGAATAGTGTGGAGAGCTGTCAGAGGTTACAGCGGGACATTGATAGGATGCAAAACTGGGCTGAGAAGTGGCACATGGAGTTCAAGCCAGATAAGTGTGAAGTGGTTCATTTTGGTAGGTCAAATATGATGGCAGAATATAGCATTAATGACAAGACTCTTGGCAGTGTGGAGGATCAGAGGGATCTTGGGACACTCAAAGCTGCTATGCAGGTTGACTCTGTGGTTAAGAAGGCATTGACCTTCATCAATCATGGGCCTGAGTTTAAGAGCTGAGAGATAATGTTGCAGCTATATAGGACCCTGGTCAGTACTGTGCTCAGTTCTGGTTGCCTCACTACGGGAAGGATGTGGAAACTATAGAAAGGGTGCAGAGGAGATTTACAAGGATGTTGCCTGGATTGGGGAGCATGCCTTATGAGAATAGGTTGAGTGAACTCGGCCTTTTCTCCTTGGAGCGACGGAGTTGTACAAGATGATAAGAGGCATTGATCATGTGGATAGTCAGAGGCTTTTCCCCAGGGCTGAAATGGCAAGGATGAATGGGCACAGTTTTAAGGTGCTTGGAAGTAGGTACAGAGGAGATGTCAGGGTAAGTTTTTTTAATGCAGAGAGTGGTGAGTGCGTGGAATGGGCTGCCAGTGATGGTGGTGGAAGCAGATACAATAGAGTTTTTTAAGAGGCTCTTGGATGGATACATAGAGCTTACAAAAATAGAGGGCTATGGGTAACCCTACCCCCACCCCCTGTGCATTGGGCGTTGGTCCTTTTTTAAATTTGAGTTCTTTCGGGTTTCTTGTTTTGTGGCTGCCTGTAAGCAAATGCATCTCAAGGGTGTATAATTTATACATGCCTTGATAATTAATGCATTTTGAACTTCTGGGTTGCTGGAGTTTGAAACAGCAGCACTACCAGTTACAACATTGTGCCCTTTTTACTATTACCTGGTTAGATTTAACCCTCAATCATCATGTTAAATATGCAACAGATTATCTCTCATCAACCATTGATGATCTTGGAGTCTCATAAGGCAGCTGCTACATTTCTTACATTACAACCAGTGACCAGGCATAAAAAGTACTTGATTGGGGTGAAACACTTTGCTACTTCCCAGAATCATGAAGGCTGCAATATAAATTGAAGTCCCTTTCTTCATCTTTTTCTTTCCTTTCTTTAGTAAATTTTGCAATTTCCCTGATTAAACATACTGAGCCAAAAAGGAACTGATAATATACAAGCAGACAACAGGTTGCTAATGTTCCATTAAATTGGATGCGACGTAGACCGAAACTGCCAATACTGAGTTCATGTAAATAGGACCATTGTGTCATCCTGGATCCAGCCCGTGAGACAGAGCCATGTGCAGTGACTGGAACGATTTTACTTTTGGAATCATTTACACAGCATGTTTCCTGACTTAGTCTGCCTCCGAGCTCTGGTATTTACATATTGATAGGCAGAAACTTGGATGCTGTGAGACAGAAATTCAAGAGATGATTAAATCTTTGCAGTCTTTATGTGGCTACATCACGGTGACCTGTTTCCACTGACCGTCCTGTGGGTTTGTATTTCACAGTGCATGTGAGTTTCTTGAATTTTATGGTTAAAAAAACTATGGGAGGACTGGCATTCTGCCTCTCCCACCATTGGTGGAAGATGCGTCAAGGATCTAATATGAAGTTTGATAGCGCAATTAAATTTGCAATTAATCTCCATTCAACCCACTAAGGCGTCAACTCCGTAAATGATATAAAGATTTGTATTTTTCAGATTCGGATTCATCTATTTATCGCGTACATTGAAACATACACTGAAAAGAGCCATTTGCATCATCAACCAAAAGAACCCAATGTTGTGCTGGGGGAAGCACACAAATATCACCACAGATTCCGGCGCCAACATAGCATACCCACAATGCTCGGCAGTACAACCCAGAACACACAAAAAAACAGAACATAACAAACAACAAAACAGCAGCAAAAACAAACACCTTTCCTCCCTCCCAGCCACCCACAAACACAGACAGTCCTCCAACTCTAGGATAGGCTTCAGGGCCTACATTATCTAGTCTCCAGGCTTCGTGTGTGTGTGTGTATGTGGAGGTTTCTAGCTCCATTTGCCAACTTAGAATATCTGAATGTTTTCCACAGCCAATAGAGTGTTTTAGAAGTGGATTTTCTAATGTACGAAATGCAAAGACAAGTTCCCACAAGCAACAACATAAGAATGGTCTGGTAATCAGATTGAATAGTGTTAATCCAAAAAAATGTCTCATCAATGCAAACACACAGAGAGGCTTCAGTCTTTAATTTGGTGACAATCCCTGAAATCTGTACGATATAAAATTCCACCATGAGAGCTGGATTTATTTTCAAAGCCCTGTGGGATTCTTTTTACTCTGTTTATATCATGTACCACAATGAAACCTGGGAGGTTTGCAATCTGCAAGTCCTGGCCATGTGTGTGGTCAAAACCCCAGGAGTTTACATAACTCCTAGAATAAAAGAGATGAAGGTAGGCAAATTATAGTAGTTACCCAGCTAATAGCTTTAATATGAATGATACGTTACCTCAAGCTTCAATGGGGACACTTGTTGGGGATTTCTGACTTTTGTTTTAAAAACATATCACATTTACTGCTGCCTTGCCTGAATTGATGGCATCTGTTGGAACGTCAAGATGTTCAAGTAGCAATTAATTTGCCAAATTAGTGAGAGGAGAGCTTTTGAAGGTATTTATTTTGTCAGCAAGAATTTGCTTGAAATTCTACCCTAGTTAAGGATTCTGCAAGTTACGCAATCATGGGATGAAACTCGAAGGAAGGAAGCCTATCAGCCTTGTGTCCCTGTGACGTTACTGGTCCAGATCTGATGCAGGCACCAATAGCGAGCACCTGGCTGCATCAGCCCATCTGGATACAGAGGACCAGCTGAGCCAACGCCCCATGAAAGAGGGCCCTAGTGAGGTAGGACGAGTAGGCCTCAACTGTCGGATTCTGAGGCTCTGCCCCCAAAATGCTGAAGGCTTTAGCAATTCCTCCCAGTGAAAGGCTTTTGGAAATGTTTGTAAATGTTCTTGTGTCAAAGATGTTTAATAAAAAAATTATTTAAAACTCTGAGAAGTACAAACCCAGCAGCTTACCATGCCAGAAAATTATTAAAATGATAACATTTATTATTGTCATTTGTGCTGAAGTAGAAACATTAATATAAATTAAAATAACTTAATCACACTTCATTTTTATCACAGCATCAATAATTCCATTCATATAAATGGAGCAGTACTTCTTTCACCAGCTTTCCTGTTGTAACTGAAAACAGAACGTTGGAAACACTCATCAATCAGGCAGCTTCTGTGGACATACAGAGCTGACAATTCAGATCCACAATATCACAGACAGCGGCTTTCCTTCTCCACCTCTCCCCCTCCGTGGGATTTCCTTTCTCCTTCCGATGGTTCTGAAAAGGTTGTTAACAAAAATCGGGAACCTTTTCTCCCTCCACAGATGCTGATTTGACATTCTGGGTATTCCCACCATATTTGGACCTTATAGATAGATAGATAGATAGATAGATAGATACTTTATTCATCCCCATGGGGAAATTCAACTTTTTTCCAATGTCCCATACACTTGTTGTAGCAAAACTAATTACATACAATACTTAACTCAGTAAAAAAAAAAAATGATATGCATCTAAATCACCATCTCAAAAAGCATTAATAATAGCTTTAAAAAGTTCTTAAGTCCTGGTGGTAGAATTGTAAAGCCTAATGGCATTGGGGAGTATTGACCTCTTCATCCTGTCTGAGGAGCATTGCATCGATAGTAACCTGTCGCTGAAACTGCTTCTCTGTCTCTGGATGGTGCTATGTAGAGGATGTTCAGAGTTATCCATAATTGACCGTAGCCTACTCAGCGCCCTTCGCTCAGCTACCGATGTTAAACTCTCCAGTACTTTGCCCACGACAGAGCCCGCCTTCCTTACCAGCTTATTAAGACATGAGGCGTCCCTCTTCTTAATGCTTCCTCCCCAACACGCCACCACAAAGAAGAGGGCGCTCTCCACAACTGACCTATAGAACATCTTCAGCATCTCACTACAGACATTGAATGACGCCAACCTTCTTAGGAAGTACATTATTCCACACTTCCAAGAGCCACATCTTTTTTTAAGATCCTGTTGTAAATTTGAGGGTCTAGAAGCAAAGCGGACACAAAACCCCATGCCCCAGGGTGCAATTTAGAGAGGAGTTTAATAGTGAAGCAGGAGATCAGATATTCTAGAAATATGAGTTATGTGTAGGCCTCACCACTAACATCCACATTCTAAGAGACCCTAGTTCTCTGACAAAATTAACTCTGTTTCTTTTCCCACAGATATTGGTCTGACCTGCTAAGTATTTCCTGCATTTTCTGTCTCTACTTTAGAGTTTCAGTGTCCGCATTTTTTTCATTTATTTTCCCTCCTTTATTGTTTTGAATTGCTAGATGCTCTCCTTTGAATGTTACATAAGTGTTTGAAAACCTATCTCTGAGATTCCATTCTTGGAGACCAGTTACCTCAACTGTAGACCCAATTTGTTGGTTGATACCTGCAGATAATACTGCTAAGTCATGGGGGGCATGGAGGGCTGTGGTCCCAGATTGTATGGAGTTTAAATGGTTCAGCATAGACTAGATGGGCTGAAGGTCCTGTTTCTCTGCTGTACTGTTCTATGTATCTGTGACTGTATGATTTCTATGTCTATGACTCATGTAGATTATGGCGTATCCCTATACATTCAGACCCTGCATAACGCTACTCTGCCTGGCTCTGATTCGTTACAATGCAGTTATTCAATTCTTGATTGAAATTTTTTTAAATGACAAAAAAATTAATTGAAATTTGCAACATTCATCGATAACAATCCTGACTGGGGGGGTGAAGCAATAAGGCAAAGAGAGGTGTTCTCGACATGATTTCCTGCTACTGGGGACTGCTTCATGAGAGGAAACTTAAGAAAAGGAAGTCAAATTATGACACCTGTTTGAAGAAGAAACCAAGGTTGGAGAAGGGCCCACAGCCTGGCCCCTCCTCTAAGACGTAACCGCCACCCGTTTCCCTCCGCTGCCGCTGCGGTGTGTTGCTGCTCCACCGATGTACAGGTTAGGCCTATTTGATTGATTATTACTCCACAAATTGCTGTCTATACATAAAATAACATATATCTCGGGTTTGATTTTTTTCAATCAGGCACACATGTCCATTCACATAACGTTATAATGACCCTGCATAGCGCTGATTTACATAGCGCTCCACCTCCAAGGGAAACAACCTCAGCGTTAAGTGGGGTCTGAGTGTAATCATTTCTGTCTGTATAGAACTCTGAGGAAACAATTGACATCATGAAAGGACAAAGCACCAAGGTTAAGATTGTGGGCCTTGCACTGGCATTTTACTAGCCTGATCCTCAGGCAAAAGTCCAGCTCTCCACTCCAGCCCAGAGTGAGCTGCCCATAAGTGTTGTCATCAGGCTGGTCCAGCTAGAACATTGAGTTGCGATCAAGCTGTGCCAAGCCACACTCGTTCAGTGCTTTATCCAGGTCAGGACGACCCGCTTAGTCTTACCTGAAGCGTCCTCTATTTCTGACTGAAAATGACACGTCCGCAGCACAGCAAGTCCTTTATGTTACTTTTCTGCAGATGCCTCAGGTACTGAAAAGAATCCAAGTTTTCAGACCAAGGCTGGGCTCACAGAACGCTTTAAAGCAAACCACAAATTCAGTACTCCCTCTGCATTGTGGAAGAACACTGCCTGGTTGTTCGAATAACCTCAGGAGATGTAGGGTAGGGTAGGGGGAGGGAGTGTGGGATCTCAAGGTGGTGTAGTCCATGTCTTTATCAGAACTGTCAGGGATGTCATCAGAGTTACTATGGCTGTAGACTCAATAATACTCTACCTATGGGAAGGTTGGTCTCCAGGACTTCACTAGTTTGAGCTGAATTACGCCATGGTGACTGTCAAGGCGTATTAGCTCATTGGCAGACAGGGCAGTGCACCATAAGCCAGCCTGTGCAAAGCTGTAGTGTCACTGTGACTGAGAGCACAGCAACTCCAAGTTCCGGACCAATTCCAGGGATTAGAGCCCCAAAATCCAAACTGAGACCTCACAAGTATCATCCCTCTGATGTGGCATTCACCAAAGGCCGCCTGCGCTTACAAGTGGGTGAGAGACATCTCCTGGCAGAACTCGGAAGAAGACCGGCACAGTTGTAACTGGGCCCTGGACAACAGTAATCCCTCCGTCAAGCTAGCAAGTGATCTGGCCATTGTGTTTGTGAACTAATTAGCCGCTGAATTTCATATAGACAGTGATTAATGGCCGAACAATATCTCATTTGCTGTGAAGCTATGGGGTGTTATGGCTAGGATAACCATTACATACATGTAAATCTTCTTGGATTTCTATTGTAAGATGGATCTTGTCTAGGGCATCCCTTTTGGTCCATATCATCAGTCACTACCACAAACAGGCCCATTTATTACTTTTCTCCAACAGTAGATGGAGAATCACTTATGGCAAATATTTACTTTCACCAGAACCATGCCCCTTGAGCTAGGAAGAATCAACAACTAGAGACAGGAATGAGGTGATTGGAGCAAGTACTCGATTGTCAGAATGGACTGGAGTTGCCTTGTTCTATTTAGTTAGAGAGATGCATGCTCAGCGATTTAAAAGCACGGTTGAATAAGCCCACAGCTCTGAATATTCAAATATTCATTTTAATAATCAATGGAATATTCAAGCGTAAAAATGAATCAATTGGTACAGATTAGCTTTTTGCGCAGTCAACAAAATATTACATTCCCAGCACATTCCCCAAATGAAATGAGCACAGAATAGATGTAAATCAATACCAGACTACCCAAAATTACTCGTTAAAATCAAACAGACAGAAGGCTATTTAAAACATAACTTAACAACTGACATTTATTGCAGCAAAAAGCGATTCAACAGAAAACATCATGGAGCAGGAATAGAGGGTAGGATGTTATTTAGTGCCCTTCAGGAATCCTTGTGCCAAGTACACATTGTGTACCCAAAGCTCCAGGCCATACCTAAGCTTGTTCCTTCAGCTTTTACTTTTGTTATTTCCTTCCTCGACATGCTTGGTAATTACAACGGGCACTGCTCACACACAAACGCATAATGCATTTATAACCAAAATCCTGCCTATACTATTTTAGGACTGATGTAAAATCACATTAAGGTCGCCACAGGCTCAGCCAATCAGTTGAGGCTGGGGCAAGCAGCTCGAGCTGCCTGTTTTAAAACAATCGGAAAACAGTATCTATTTATGCAGAAAGCCAACAGTTGTCTGTGACAAGCATCAATCTATTTTATAGTAAAAGCAGTCGCTCTACAGTAAACGTTATCTATTTTATAGCAAACCAGCACACAGTTGACACTCAGTGGCCACTTTATTAGGTACACCTGTACAGCTGCTCGTTAATGCAAATACCCAATCAGCCAATCATGTGCTAGCAACTCAATGCATTAAAGCATACAGACGTAGTCCAGATGTTCAGTTGTTCAGACCAAACATCAAATGGGGAAGAAATGTGATCTAAGTGATTTTAACTGTAGAATGATTGTTGGTGCCAGACGGGGTGGTTTGGGTATCTCAGAAACTGCTGATCTCCTCGCCTTTTCACGCACGACAGTCTCTAGAGCGTGCAGAGAATGGTGCAACAAACAAAAACTGAAACATCCAGAGAGCGGCAGTTCTGTGGGCAAAAATGCCCCGCTAATGTGAGAGATCAGGGGAGAACGGTCAGACTGGTTCAAGTCTGTGACAGTAATGCAAAGGAACACACGTTACAACAGCGGTGTGCAGAAGAGCATCTCTGAACTCACAACACGTTGAACCTTGAAGTGGATGGGCTACAGCAGCAGAAAACCACGAACGTACATATGTGGCCACTTTATTAGGTACAGGAGGTACTTAATAAAGTGGTCACTCAGTGTAAAATCACATTAAAATAATCACACATTCAGCCAATCAGTTGTAGGTGGAGTAATCTTCTCTGGCAGTCTATTTTAAAGCAAACAGAAAACAATGTCAATTTATACAGAAAGCCAACCGCCTTCTGTGACAAACATCAATCTATTTTATAGCAAAAGGAGTCACTCTACAGTAAACATTATCTATTTTATAGCAATGCAGCACCCAGTCTATTTTATAGTATGAAGACAGACTCTATGGTACAGCAGAATTGATTTCACAGCAAAATAGCAATCTATTCTATGGCACAGTCAGTTTAAGCAGAGTCTCTGCAAACTACAGCAACATCGCAGGAGAAAAGGATTATTTCTCCAAAGTGGTACGAGGAGGATAACATCAACTGCCTGCATGCAATCAATCTCGTGGCTTACACCAGGCATGAGTGATGGGAGTATTGCCCACCATTCCATTCTGGACTCGTGGTAAAAATATATGGCCCCTAAACATGTGCAGAATAAATTGCATATTGAACAGACTGAATCACTGTCCTTCAGAGTTAATAATGGGTTCAATTAACAAGCTGGCAACTCTCCAAGGTTTCTTCGACGGCAACCAGCTCCCCCACCAAAGAGCAAAGGACAGAAAACATTTAGGAACCTAGATGTTCCTGTCCAAGTATTCTGACGAGGAAGCAAAATCACCATTTCTTCATCATAGAAACTTGTTTAGCAAGGAGTTTGAGAAGGGAACTCTCCATCACCTACTCATGAATAACTGGGAATGGGCTATAGATGCCCAGATCCAATTTATGTATTTTCATTCACCATTTTCTTCATGCCTGGATCTAATGCTGTTTGATTCTTTTAAACCTTCATGCATTGCTCTTCTAAGAAGATGGCAACCTGAACTTAACTCAATGCTCCAAGGGCGGTCTCAACAACGTCTTCTACAAATGTAACGTGAGTCCCAACTCTTGTACTCAGTTCCCTGACCAATGAATTGCCTCTTCACCAACCTGTCTACTCAGCAGGCTTTGTTTCAGTAAGCGAGCCCATTGGTCCATTCATGAGATCATATTTGAATTGACTTTATTTCTTACATCCTTCACATATGCAAGGAGTAAAAATATTTAGTTCTTTATGTCTCCGTCTGAATGTGCAATGTACAGATTAGAGTAATTTGTAATAAATAGTATGTAGAGAAGCTGTTCTTGAGCTGTCCAGAGGCATGTGCTTTCAGACATTAGTATTTTCTGCACAATGGAAGAGGGGAGAAGAGAGAATGTCTGGGGTAGGTGGGGTCTTTGATTATACTGGCTGCTTTACTGAGGCAGTGAGAAGTGTAGACAGAGTCCATGGAGGCAAGGCAGGTTCCTGTGATGTATTGAGTGCATCCATCACTCTCTATACTTTCTTGCGATCACTGGCAAAGCAATTGCCATACCAAGCCAGGAGTGATTCAGATAGGATGTTTTTGCAAGGTGCATCATTAAAAATTGGTGAGGGTCAAAGGGGATATACTAAATTTCTTTAGCCTCCTGAGGATATAGAGGCATTGGTAAGCTGTCTTGTCCTTGGCATCATTGTAGTTGGACCATAACATACTGTTGTTGAGGTTCATTCCTCGGATCTTGGAGCTCTCAGCCTCAGAACCATTGACGTAAATAGGAACATGTGCATAATCATCACCCGACCTCATGCCAACTGTTTTGAAGTCAATAACCAGCTCTTTTGGTTGCTGATGTTGAGGGAAATGTTGTTGGCGTGACATGACATCATTAGGCTCTCCATCCTCTTTCTGTTCTCTGACTTATTGTTATTTGAGATACAGCCTACCATAGTGGTATCATCTGCAAATTTGTAGACAAAGTTATAGCAGAATCTGGACATAGTGCTGGACTGTATAGGGGGTAGAGTGCGGAGCTCAGGACAAACTTGTGGGGCACCAGTATTGAGAATAACAGTGGAGGAGATGTTGCTGCCTAATCTTACTCATTGCGGTCTGTTGGTCGGGAAGTATCCCGTTGCAAAGGGAGGTGTTGAGTCCAATGTCAAGGAGTGCAGAGATGAGTTTGTTTGGAATTAAAAGACTGAACTGCAGTTGATAAATGCAGGGTTTTTTTGCCAGATGCTCCGAGAGGACTGTCGGGCAGGTCAGTCATAGACCTATTTTGGCAATGGGCAAAATACTGTGAGCCAAGGTTATCTGGGATGCTGAAGTTAGTATGTACTATAAAGCCTCTTGAAGCACTTCATGATGGTGGATGTCAGAACTATCAGGTACTTGTCATTAAGGCAGGTTATCTTGTTTTTCTTAGGTATCGAGATGGTAGAGGTCTTCTTAAAGCAGGTGGGAACCTCAGATTGAAGTAGGGGAGAGATTAAAAATGTTTGCAAATATTCCCACCAGCTGATCTGCACAGGATCTAAGAACATAGCCAGTTGCTTATGGAGGGTTCGTTCTCCTGAGCACTGATCTTATGTCCGCGGTGGTGACTGTGGGCACAGGTGTATTAAAAGTTGTTGAGATGGGTGGTGACAATTAAATCCCCTTCTGTTCAAAACAGGCAAAAGATGGACCAAGCTGACCTGTAAAGGATGAGCTGTTGTCGGCAGTGCTGCCTGATTTCATCTTGTTGCTCATTATAGCATTACGGCTGGTCTAGAACTCAACTTTGGACTGGTATTGTCTTTTGGCATCTCTGATAGCTTTACAGAGGTCATATCTCAACTTCTTATAAAGCTCTGGATAAGTAGCAAGGAAAGGCAAATTCGATGTTAGTTTTCACTTTGAGAATACTAGAATATAAAAGTGAGGATGGAAGCCTGAGGTTTTGTAAGACACTGGTCAGATCACGTCTGGACTATTCCGAGCAGTTGCAGGCGCCATTTCTAGAAAAGGATTTGCTGTATTGGAGAGGATCCAGAGGAAGTTTTCAAGAATGATCCTGGGGACGAAAGGGTTAATGTGTGAAGAGCGTTTGATGGGTCTGTGCTTGTACTTACTGGAATTTAGAAGAATGAGGAGGATCTCAGTGAAACATTCTGAATATTGAAAGGCCTAGATAGAGTAGATGTGGAGAGGATGTTTCCCAAGGTGGGTGAGTCTAAGATCACAGGGTACAGCCTCAGAACAGAAGACCATCCCCTTAGAAAGGAAATGAGGAGGAATTTCTTTAGCCAGAGGGTGGTGAATGGATTGAATTCATTGCAACACATGGTTTTGGAGGCCAAGGTGATAGATTCTTGATTATTAAGAGCAACAAAGGTTACAAGGAAAAGGTTCAGAGGGATAACAATTTAGCTGTGATGGAATTGTGGAACAGACTTGATGGGCTGATTGGCCTAATTCTGCTCCATGTCTTCTGGTTGAAGTTGCTAGCAATGAGGAAGAGGGCTCTGGAGTATCCTGTTTCAAACCTATTGACCTTGGAATATAGTTCATTGAATGAAGGCTTCAAATCCTCTTGGGGTGGGATGTGGCTAGCAGCAGGATAGCTGAAGTGGATTTCCATGGTAGGTAGTAAGGGTAACACTTCACTGTTAAATATTCCAAGCTGATGAACAGGAACTCATCAGAACCCTCATATTCAATCACCACGAGTTGGATAGGGAGCAGATCCCTCCCTAAGCATGCCATACAGTCCATCTGGTGAATTAAGAAACCCCCAGGTTGTATGGCACGGTCAGGTTAAGCACATGTAAGCCACATTTCAATAAAACAGAGTACACACGAGTCCCTCGGCTCTCTTTAGTAGGTCAGACTCGCTTTTATACATCAACTTTGTTCTCCTTAGTCTGGATGTTAGCTCACAGGATAAAGAGGAGTGGGGAAGGGATCTTGAATCTGCACTGTTTCAATCTCACCTGTAGCCCAGTTATCTTATCACACTTCTGAGATAAGTGGTTGTGTCTGGCCGGCCCCAGGAGTTCTGGATTGGAGCCACCTGGACTGCAAGGTAAATCGCTGCTTCAGGACAGACCTGGAAGACTTGGAGTGGATTCCTCTGGACTGGAAGATTAAGAAATGTGCCAGCACGAATTGCTATACCATGTCCCAAGAGCAACAATTCACCTTTTATCCCATTGCTAACAGCTTCGTTCTGAACTCACATCACGGGACTTTATGACATGGAAGGAAGCCATTTGGCTGTCTTTGCCTCTATGGACCTTTTGAAAGGGCGATCCAATTAGTCCCAATATTCTTTCATCACTGATGTTTGATATGCATGCCATTCTCTTTTGAGGGTCACTATTCCACCACCATTTCAAGCAATTCATCGGAAATCTTGCAGTATGGTCTGACCAACGCCTTTTAAAGCATCGGTATTATAACCTCGCTTTTATATTCAAACGCACACGTCCTACACTACAACAGAGGGGTACATTGATACGGCTTCTGGAAATACCGCATCAGAGATCCAGCTGCAGAAGTGAGAAGCTGGGATGGGAGCGGAGGAAGAGATAAAGGCCTGAAGAAGGAATCTGATCGGAGAGGACAGTGGACCGTGGAGTAAGGGGAGGGAGGTGGGGAACCACTGGAAGCTGATGCATGACCAGTTCATCACAGGCAAAGCTCTCCCCACCGTGTTGAGTACAATTACCAGGAGTGCTGCCACTAGAAAGCAGCATCCATCATCAAAGGGCCCCACCACCCAGACAATGTCCACTTCTCATGACAACAGTCAAGCAGGAGGGACAGAATCTTAAAGTCCAGCTGCACCAGGTTCAGGAGCAGTTATTACCCTACAACAACCAGGCTCCCAAATCAACATGGATAATTACATTCACCACTACTCTGAACTGATTCCACGACACTCAGACCCGCTTTCAAGGACTCCTCGAACTCGTGCTCTTGATAGTATTTTTTATTTGCACATCTTGTCTTCTTTTGCACATTACTCTTTGTCTGTTTATGCATAGTTTTTTTTTGGGAAATTTTACTGAACGCCGGCCCAGGTAGACAGGAGAGGCAGGGTGTCAAGAGCCGTGCGAGGCTGGATCAGACTGGGCCCCGAGTCGGTTTGGAGAGGTTAAGAACTGCTTCTTCGGCAGTGAAACCTCAGCCTGAGTGATTCAATGCAACGAAGTGAGACATGATCCATTGTTCGGACGGTTTAAATACAGCCCAGATAGTCTGAGGGGCTCCTCTCTCCACGACACTAAGGCTGTGAGACATCCCCTGGCTGCTGTGCTTCCTGTCTGCGAACTCAGTGGTGATTTACCCCACTAATATGATGAACTGAATACCAAGGCTTTGGGCCTACTCCAGGCTGCTCCGGGGATTTGTATCTAAGGACTCAATTTGCTTCAGAATGCTGTTGCTGTTGCTTGCTTCTATTGTTTGCATGATTTGTGTTTTTTTCCCTCTTTGAGGGGTTGGTCTTCATATTTTTAAAATTAGGTTCTTTCGAGTTTCTTGCATTGCGGCTGCCTGTGAGCAAGCAAATCTCCAGGTTGTATAATTTATAAATTCTTTGATAATAAATGTACTTCGATCCTTTGAATCTATTTCTTTTTCCCTGTAAATGCCTGCAAGAAAATTAATCCCAAGGTAGTGAATGGTAGCATACATGCTTTGGTAATAAATTTACCTTGAACATTGACTTTTGTGAAAATCTAATTTGTGGGGAGTTCTGAGCCAGATTTTGATTGAAAACTGAAAAGAATTGTGAGAATAAAGTGATCTGATTAATTTACACATCCTGCCAAATATTACACTGCCACTGCACTTATGCAGAAAAGGGGAAAGGAAAGAGGTTTGATGTAACTTGATTTTGAAGTTTTCAAGGTAGTTTAAGGGATTAGCAGTTCAGTTAGCACAGAAAGGTCAGGTACCAGGAGACACATATTTGAAATTAGGGACCCGATGAGACATCGGTAGGAAACTGTTCAATACATTGAACAACAGGGACAGCGCTTGAAGCTGTCTGTGTGGGCAATTGGCTGACATAATATTCAGCCCTAGATCTGCTCAAGATCTGGTCCTTTGCAAAGCATCATCATTAAACTGGAGGAATAAAAACAGAAAATGCTCAGTGGATTTGGAGAGAGAAACAGAGTTAACATTTCAGGTCAGCGACCTTTCATCAGAACTGGGAAAGGTTTGAGATAAACAGGCTTTAAGATACAAAGGATGTTGGCGGACTGGTGGGAGCAGAAAGAAAAACTGAAGGGAAGGAGTTGGAAGTGTCCAAGGAGTCTACAGTACAGGGGATGGCAGGGTAGAAGGTGAGGACAAGGGGAAACTTATTATGGTACTGGGTAAGGAGTGAGAGCAAGGAATTAAACAGACTGTATTAAGGGCCCTGGCAATAATGAAGATGGGGAATTCTCATTTGAGGGGAAAAAATGAGACATGTCAGTGTCAAAACAGATTCATCAGAGACAGAGAAACTAGCAGAAGGATGGAGTCCATACAGGGCTGCATTTCATATTCCAATTCTCTCCTTCCCTTCACCAATCTATCAGTCTCGGAGTTTTTACAGTCCTGAAGAAAAGTCCATGACTGAAATGTTAATTCCATTTCTCTGCCCAACAATACAGTAATGACCTCTCCCAGATCCCCAGCAGTGAGCCTCTTGTTACACTTCTACAGCTTCCTGGACTAGCTACGTCATTCAACACACAAGATTAGTTTTATTCGTCACATGTACATCGAAACATGCGGTGTTATTTGCATCAAATCAAATCAACGAGGATTGGGCCGGGCAGTTCGTGAGGGTTATCACGCCTTCTGCACCAATATAGCATGCCCACAACTTACTGGCCTTATCGTGTACATCTTTGGAATATGGGAGGAAACCAGAGCACCCACAGGAAAGCCAAGCAGTCATGGGGAGAGCATACAAACTCCTTACAGATAGCGGTAGGAATCAAAGTCCAAACTACAGCTGGCACTGTAAGGTGATTGCGCTAACCGCTACGCTTTGAACTTTGAACTGTACGTGTGCCACCCACAGGCAGGTGGGCAAGGTAGATGGGAACTGTCAGAAAGGAGAACCAGTAGAAAGAGAGTGGGGGTGATGGGAAAATCTGACTCAGCAGGTCAGGGAGCATCAGTGGAGGGGAAAGGACAGTCGACATTGCGGGTCAGGACTCTTCATCTCGACTGAAGTATAGAGGGGCAATAGAAGTGGGGAGCGATGATGGGGGAAGCGGAAGTGGAAATAGTTGGAAGGTGTTAGATGGAGGCAACAAAGAGCTGAAGATGATGGAATCTGATTGAAGAGGAAGGTGGAGCATGGACTCAAGTAAAGGGAATGGGGGCGGGGGGCAGGTGGGACCTGTCAGGGAGGGGAAATCAGAAGAAGGACATGTGAGTGATGGGCAGATGAAGATCACTTTTCTGTCAAAACCTGATTCCCAAAACAAGGGCACTGATTCAAGCTCTGTCGCCAGGAGGACGGAGGGAACGTTTCAAGGATTTTATCAAAATGAACTATCATTGAACAATCTCAGTCAACACCACGATGACTCAAAGTGAAGGAGAAGCTCCTCAAAAGGCACTGAGTATTTTGCATCTCCTCTTCACTGCACATGAAAGCCTCTCAGAAAGGGGTGCTCCATTTCCCAAATTACCCACCTGCCCACCAGTCAGGCATCTCCTGGCTGCCTATGACAGAGTTTGCACCTCCTACTTCTTCCATGTTACAGAACTCACAGAACATGAATTGAAATAAGTCAACTTCAGTCCCAAGGGATTGCCTAAGATGATAAGATGCAATATTTAGAGTCTAAACCTTCAAGGTTGTCCTTACACTTGCTTGACCTCCTTCATCTGTTCTCCCTCCCGTTACTATATTCCTTCCACATGGCTTATCAACACTACAATCAAAGGCAGGACCTTGATGGGGCGAGCTCCACTGCAGTTCAGGCCACTTGACTCCAAATCCGACCAGGAGCACTCAGATTCTGTCAGCTGAAAGGTGACGAGCTCAGAACATCTCCTGCGCCTGTAACTTTGTCAGTTAACAAAGGACACTTTCTCCCGTGGTCCCTGTGACCGAGGGAATTTGACACACGGAAAGAGATAAGTGTCAGTGTGTTCCGGCACTGTTTCACAACGCAGAGTTTTGTTGGAGTTCACATCTCCACAAACAGGTCTTGTAAACCAAGCCCAGAGGTTTGGATTCATTACTATTTACCTCAAGGTGTTTGTGAAGTTGGCCTTTGGCCAGCTTGGAGTGTATGTGTTATACCTCAGGCCGCACATTATTCCAGGAAGCTGTCTTCATTCTGTCAGAGTTAGTTGCACTGGGAAGCCAGGAGCACCTCTCCTGCTACTGAGAGACTGCATCACATTTTTGGCTAGTTTTGCGCTGGCTCACCTTTACATGTCATTGTAAGATTAGCGACAATGCCTTTCTAAATGTCATAAGAAATATTAAATTAACAGTGTCACAGAAAATAATGGGAATTAATGCTGCTTTATATTTATGAACTACCAACTTGCACTGACCCAGACATTTACTGATGTGAGTGGTTTAATTATTCAGGCACTCAATGTGGACACATGGTGCACAAACATACCAAGGTCATTAAGGTCTCTATCTTTTGATGACATCACAATTTTTGAAGCCAGTATCCTTGAACTGAGACATTTTGCCGACTGCTCCTTCCAGAAAGTATTTAAAGGGGTATTGCCTTCATACAAATTCTTCTGTCCTGACAGTTTCAGTCTTGAAGAGAGCAATGTGGTTCCGCAGCGTCCATCACCTAGTGCCAGGCATTCACCAAAGCAAGGTGTGGTCATGAGTTTGTACCTCTGTGAGGAGCAGGAGGGAGATGGGAAATGTGAGGGGGTGAGATGAAGGATTAGGTGTGAGTGATGAGAGGGAGAGATGATAAGAAATGTATGCCAGTTAAAACTTAATTATGAAATCTCGCTTGTATGTAGCACAGTGGTCAGTACACTTGGCCACCATTGGAAGGTTGCTGGTTCAGATGCTTGTGTGCAAAAATCTAAGCTAATGCCTGAGTGCTGTACTGAGCAGGAGCTGCTCTGTCTCTCAAAGTCACCCTATCATTCTCTTTCTTCAGCTGTTCATCGATTTTCGATGATGACTGAGGCCTGGGCAGGGTTGTATCAAAGACCTGCAGTTGCCCATGCTGCAAATCTCCCCTCTCCATGCCACTGATGTTGTCCAAGGGAAGGGCATTAGGACCCATACAGCTTGGCACCAGTGTCGTCGCAGAGCAATGTGTGGTTAAGTGCCTTGCTCAAGGACACAACACGTTGCCTTAGCTGAGGCTCGAACTAGCAACCGTCAGACCACTAGACCAACGCCTTAACCACTTGGCCACGCGCCACACAATCATTAAGCACATTTACAAGGAGCGTTTTCATAAGAAAGCAGCATTCATTATTAAGGATCCCCATTATACAGGCCATGCTCTCTTCTCGCTATTACTGTCAGGCAGGGGGTGCAGCAACCTTAGGTCCCAAACCACCAAACGTTCTACTACTCTACAACCATTAGGCTCCTGAACTAGCATGGATAACTTCACTCACCTCAACAGTGAACTGCCTACACAATCAATATGAAGGACTCTACAGCTTGTGTTCTCAGCATTATTTATTTACTTTATTATTATTAACGCAAGTTGTCTTCTTTTGCACATTGGTTGCCCTGCTTATGCATAATTTTTCATAAATTCTGTTGTATTTCTTTATTTTCCTGTAAATGTCTCAAAGGAAATGAATCCTAAGGTGACATATATGTACGTAGATAATATGCTTACTTTGACTTTGACAAGGTCCTACCTACAGTACATGCTCGAGTGAATGTAAACCACCTCTTGCTTCTATTTCTACAAGACTAGAGAGCTATCCTCAGTTACAAGAACAGAAAATGTTGGAATCACACAACTCACATAATATTTACAAACAGAGAAAATCTGGGGGGAAGATTTCAGGTTGATGACCGTGTTGTGGTTCGCCAACCCTGAATGTTAACTTCCTGTCCCAAAGGATGCTAATCGACCGAGGGTACCATGGTAACATAGCAGTTAGCGCGACACCCTTACAGCTTGGGTGGGACTAGAGTTTGGAGTTCAAGTTGGAATGCTCTGTGAGGAGTTTGTACGTTCTCGCCGTGAATGTGTGAGTTTCCTCGGGGGCGCTCCAGTTTCCTCCCACAGTCCAATGACATACTGGTTAGTAGGTTAATTGGTCATTATAAATTATCCTGTGATTAGACTAGGATGGAATAGGAGGCTTGCCGGCAGTGCAGCTCTTTGGGCTGGAAAGGCTTTTTCCACACTGTATCTCTAAATAAAATAAATATGGATAAATATCTGCAGCACTTTTTATCCTTATGTCAATTATTGAGTTACTTCCAGGTTCTTACTGTCTCTCATTTAACTTTACTGAAAGAGATTGTCTGGTGATAATTACTTTGTGTTTATGAAGCATTCTATGCATAAATCTGTTGCCAGCTTGCCTACATGATCTGAGGAAACATCCTTCAAGTGTACCACATAGGTTGTAAAACGTTTTCAGAAGTTCTGAGGCCATGGGGAGGGCTCCAGTATTATGTCCATCTTCGGCTTTGATGTAGTTGTACTGGTGTCACTAACCCATGAAACCAAGAACAAATTACAATGTTCCCGTTACTGTACCACCCCAACTCTGATCAACTAAACCACAGAGCCTGAGAATTAGATTTGCCATCTTCTTGCACAGCTCACCAACACATTCCCTCACTAAGGAACTATTTACATGACTTGGAATTACTTCCTGATGGTTAGCCGCTGTTTCCCATTAGTTCCTGAGCCACTTTCATTGACTGCTGCAATCTTTCCACTGAAGCTCAGCGCTGATTTTATTGAGATACGACGTGGACAGGCCCGTCCGGCCCTTGGAGACATATCACCCAGCAATCCCATGACTTTAATCCTGGCCTAATTATGGGACAACCTACTATGACCAATTCACCCCACCATCTTTGGAATGTGGGAGGAAACTGGAGCATGCGGAGGAAACCCACTGGGTCACGGGGAGAATGTACAAACGCCTTACAAGCAGCGGCGGGAGTTGTTGGTACTGTAAAGCGTTGTGTGAACCACTGCACTGCCCTGATGTGTACTGAGTTCAGGGACTTCACACTCCAGCAACAAATAAAGAATGACAACATACACTCAGTGGCCACTTTATTAGGTACACTTGTACACCTGCTCTTTAACGCAATTATCTAATCAGCCAATCATGTGGCATGAACTCAACGCATAAAAGCATGCAGACATAGTTCATTTCAAAATGCAAGCATGAGGCAATCTGCAGATGCTGGGAATTCAAGCGACACACACAAAATGCTGGTGGAACGCAGCAGGCCAGGCAGCATCTATAGGGAGAAGTACAGTCGATGTTTCAAGCTGAGACCCTTCGTCGGCCCTGAAACGTTGACTGTGCTTCTTCCTATAGATGCTGCCTGGCCTGCTGCGTTCCACCAGCATTTTGTGTGTGTTGCAGACATAGTTAAAGAGGTCCTGCTGTTGTTCAGACCAAATATTAGAATGGGGAACAAAATGTGATTTTCATAAGTGACTTTAACCATCGGTGCCAGGCAGGGTATTTTGAGTAACTCAGAAGCAGCTAATTTCCTGGGATTTTCACACACAATAGTCTCAAGAGCTTAGAGAGTATCGTGAAAAAAAACAAAAAAAAATCTAATGAGCGGCAGTTCTGTAGGTGAAAACACCTTGTTAATGAGAGAGGTCAGAGGAGAATGTCCAGACTGGTTCAAGCTGACAGGAAGGAGACAGTAACTCAAATAACCATGTGTTACAACAGTAATGCACAGAAGAGCATCTCTGAATGCACATCACATCGAACCTTAACGTGGATGGCTTACAGCAGCAGAAAACCACGAACATACACTCAGAGAGAACTTCATTAGGTACAGGAGGTATCTAATAAAGTGGTCACTGAATGTATATCATCATTTTACAGATGTACAAGCTAAAGCACCCTGGCTCCAAACCAAGTTCTAGCATGTGGGTGTCAATGATGAAGCCAATGTTGCCAGTCCATGGCTGTCCTGGAGTATGTGACGGTAAGCCTCCCACTTAAATCGGATACATGTGAAGATACTCTCTCAGTGATTCTGGGCTGCAAGTTCCTTGAAATGGACAGAGTGATAATGAAAAACAGAACAACAGCAACACGTTTAAATGTTTGGTCTGTCTGCATCTTGGAGTCAAGGCTGCACGTTGGACCTTTCTCATGCATCTGCTACCTGTTTTTTTTTCGGATGGCAGACGGTGCAAGATAGGGAGGTGCTGCTGGGAAAGCCATTGTGAGCTTCTGCAGTACATTTGTGAATGGTATATAAAATGTTACTTTATTGTATGGGTGTTGGGCAGTCTTATCCCAGATTGCAACAAATTTATTAGTGTTTTGATTACATCTCCACGGGAATATTTTTAACAAAATATACTTTATTCATAAAATATATACACAATAAAACATGCAAAGTCTTTTCTTTAGTACACAATACATTAAGTAGTGATAACATACATTTTTAAACCCAAAAGCACCATTGCTGCTGGTGGCTACTTGGGGTGATATATTAAGAGAATATTTAAGGGGCTTTCCCATCCAGCCCAGACCTCCCTGCCCAGTAGTGGAAAAACCCTGGACTGCAGTCCTTCCCCACTGAGCCCTTGCATTGGCTACAATGAGCTTCAGTGCATCGCTCAGTATCTGCTCCTTCAGTCTGGACTGTGCCAGTTGGCTACATTCCTCTACGGACATCTCAATGGCAGAGACCCTTGCATCTTTCTCCACATCCTCTTCCCAAACCCACAGCCCACAAAACCACCTCATCCTCAATGCAGTCACCCTGGGGACATTGCCCACCAAGCAAGTTCGTGTTGCCTGTTGGTGAGATCTGGTGCTGAGATGTTCTGCCAGATGGTTTGGGCTGTGTGCTCAGGGAACCACCCCACAGAATCCATCAAGTCCTACGCTTGCACTACCTGCAGGATATTGCAAGCTGACCACTGCCTGATGGAGTTCTGCATCGGAAAATGGAGGATCCTCCGTTCATCGTCATCGTGGCTATCCCGCGAGGTTAAGGATGATGGTCTTCGTTCCGTTGATCTATCACAGAGCGAAGACGCCTGTGCATGTATTTGTTTGACGTATACTTCATGTTGCGCTCCAGGAAGCACACAATACTTCACAAATCAACCAACTGATTCTAATGGCATAGAAACCATGACGACTGGAGCTGATGAATTTGTTGCAGCCTTCATCCGCCTTCACAGCCGTTGAGGTCTTGGTTGGATTGTTCTTTGTCAGGGACCTCACCCTCGACCTTACCGCCGTGGGTGACCCTACAAGGAGCATAGCTCCAGACGGCATCGCTCTCAGGATCTCAGGACCACACGAGCTTCTCTTCCATTACATTTCCAGACAATGGAAAGTCAAGAGGTGAACCAGTCACCACAAAACTCATGACGTTGGTGCTGCTTTAATGCAGCATCACCAGAACAACACATACGGTCTAAAAATATTACTAATTAGGGCGAGTGGTTTGACACTGTATGGTTTCCCAGAATAACTGCCCCACACTTCTACATATCCCCCATGTGGCATGGTTGAATGTCCCAGTAAAAACATGCCAGAACTTACATTATTATATGACCTCAGGACATCCCAAAGCACTTTACAGCCAATTAAGTATTTTTTGAGGTGTTGCAGCTGTTGTACATATTTCTGCATTAAAAGTCTCAGATGCAATGAAAGTATATGATGGTTTGCTCACTGCACACAGAACTTAGTGCTTATCAAAAACTAGCATGATATAAATTGTGATGCACAATAGATATGGCTGCCAATAACAATATTGATAATAAATACACTCAGTGGCCACTTCATTAGATACACCTGTACACCAAATGCACTAGCTGATCAGCCAATCGTGTGGTAGCAACTCAATGCATAAAAGCATGCAGACATGGTCAAGAGGTTCAGTTGTTCAGATCAGAATGGGGATAAAATGGGTTCTAAGTGACCGATCAATCATAGAATAATTGCTGGTGCCAGACTGAGTGGTTCGAGTTTCTCAACGACTGTCGATCTCCTGGGAGTTTTAGACACAACAGTCTCAAGGGTTTACAGTGAATGGTGTGAAAAACAAAAAAAAAATCCAATGTTCAGCAGTTCTGTGGGTGAAAACACCTTGTTATTGAGTGAGGTCAGAGGAGAATGGTCAGACTGGATCAAACTGACAGGAAGGTGACAGTAACTCAAATAACCACATGTTACAAAAGTGGTGAAGAGAAGAGGTTCAAGATTGCTTGATGTCACAAGTGTAAATGAGAATGAAATAATTGTTACTCCGGATGCAATGTATTACAAAAAAAAACACAAAACATAATAATAATAATAATAAACAGAGCTTAACAGTAAAAACATAACAAAGGCAATAAATACTTTTGCTGTACCTATACTCATGCATTCTTTTGGCATCATATCTTGGTTTGAAACTGATCTGGAAAATTTACAATGAAAATTAAGTACTGAAATGACTTTCTAAGTTACAGGGAAAGGCTGAATAAGTTAGGTCTTTATTCTTTGGAGCGTAGAAAGTTGAGGGGGGACTTGATAGAGGTATTTAAAATAATGAGGGGGTAGATTGAGTTGACATGGATAGGCTTTTTCCATTGAGAGTAGGGGAGATTCAAACAAGAGGACATGATTTGAGAGTTAGGGGGCAAAAGTTTAAGGGTAACACAAGGGGGAATTTCTTTACTCAGAGAGTGGTAGCTGTGTGGAATGAGCTTCCAGTAGAAGTGGTAGAGGCAGGTTTGGTATTGTCATTTAAAGTAAAATTGGATAGGTATATGGACAGGAAAGGAATGGAGGGTTATGGGCTGAGTGCTGGTCAGTGGGACTAGGTGAGAGTAAGCATCGGCATGGACTAGAAGGGCCGAGATGGCCTGTTTCCGTGCTGTAATTGTTATACGGTTATATGACAAATTTCAGAAAACATTATGTACATTCAAATGCATTTATGTTCACACTATATAGGACAGAAGGGGGAAGAGGAAAACACACATTAAAAATCTACACTACAATCAGAAAAAACTTCTAAGGATATACTTTCATCAACTCCATGTGAGCATATGCCACTAAATTTAAATGAGACCGTGACCCTGAAAAGTGACATTATGACTATTGATGAAAACGTTAACCAATGGAAGAGTGTGACCCTGCATGGAAGACATCCCCACGATCTGAATGGACCAAATGTTGACAAGGAAGCATCGAATGTCTGGCCCAGAGTTGACCTCTTCCCAGAAACAGAAGCTTTCCTAGTGGCAATACAGGATCAGGTGGTTAACACAAAAAAAACCAATCAAAAATACAAAATAAAAGACTAACAAATTCAAGATGATAAATGTAAAAAAAATACTGAGAAAACCAGAAACAATCCAACACTTTACAGGATCCTGTAGCAGTTCAACACAATCTGATTACTTACACAGGCATAATCAAGTGGAAAACATCATTCATCAAAAGCTTGCTTTAAAATAGAAACTCATAAATGAAATCACACATTACTATAAACACAAGCCTGATCCAGTTCTAGAGTCAGAATAACACAAGTTATATTATGACCGATCCATTATTACAGACAGGACAATCTACAATAACTGTTCAGATATAATAATATAGGATAAACAAGCAAGAACAACTTATTTAATAGATATAACCATTCCAAACACATACAACTCACAGAAATCAATAAGTGAAAACACCAGAAATATGCTGAATTAAAAGAGGAAATTGAAGGATTTTGGAACATGAACAAGGTATACATTGTCCCAATCGTGAAATCTACATCTGGTGTCATCCCAAAGGCACTGCACAATAGAATTAAACAATTAGGACTACACAGTAATATCTATGTAGATATTCAGAAAGCCGCAAACACCACTGGAATAGTCCAAAAATTCCTAGCAATTGACATATGAGCGTGCTTGGCTATGCCCATACCTCAGGTTTTACCAGTTTGAGCGAAGAATAATAATAATAATAATAATAATAATAATAAAAAAATATCAATATATAGGATAGCTTATATACAATCTGTCAATTGGTTTAATGCTCATAAAATGACTGGAGTGTCAGTACATAACATGACTGACAGGAAATAATTAAGTATTGGTGTTTGAGGGCAAACCTTGAAGTGGATAGGCTACAGCAGCAGAAGACCACAAACATCCACTCAGTGGCTGCTTCGGTAGGTACCTCCTACAACTAATAAAATGGCCACTGAATATATATTTGGGTGTATTCCTGATGATTTAACCTGTTGGCCTCCCACTTCCTGCCACCCTCTGCATACCTGCCAGCCATTGGTTAACTGACATATCCATCAATGCCAGACACTTCCTCCCTGTAGCCAATCAGAAAACAAATGGGCTGTCATGTCTCCCGTTAAATGCTGTCCAAGTGTCAGTCATATTGAACTTCAGTCCAATTTCTGCTGTTAATAAAACTCATAAAGTTTTAATTTCTTTCGATGTCCATGTGATTCCTCTCATAGAATTATGTCAATTTTCTGAGATTAATTTATAATACCTAGAGTTTCTGTGACAGCTCTGAAGAATTAGCACCACTGAAAATTCACATTCCTACATAATTGACATCCTTTATGTTCACATATAAACTTTGCCCAGTAACTGCAAAGGAAGCATCCCCATTGATCTGATTGGGTTAACACTGTGATTTCAAAGGTTTCAAAGGTACATTTAATGTCAAAGAAAAGTATACAATACACATCCTGAAATGCTTTTTCTTCACAAACATCCACGAAGACAGAGGAGTGCCCCCAATGAATGCATGACAGTTAAATGTTAGAGCCCCAAAGTCCCCCCCCCCCCAGCTCCCCCATCCCACACGTAAGCGGCAGCAAGCAACAATCCCCCCTCCAACCACTGGCAAAAAATGCATCGGCACCCGCCACTGTGCACTCAAGTGTGAGCAAGGCAACAGCAAAGATGCAGACTCCACGTTTCACCCGGTATTCAACATACCACAGGCTCTCTCTTTCTCCCTAATAAGTGAGAAAGAGGTGTCCCCGTTTCAAACAAGATAGAAAGAAATTTCTTTCAAACGTGATAATGCTCCATATAAAACATTACACCATGCTTAACACCTATCCCTCCCCATTTCCTGATGTCATCAAATTAAAGGAGATAGTAAATTGACTCACATGTAGTTAACGTGAGGTTATTGTATGCCTAGTTTGAGGGTATTTTTGGATAGGCCACACTAAAATACTGTTCTAACTCATGTACAGTTCTGCTTGTGTTGTAAACTTGGGCTTAATAGAATTTGGCATTTATTTATTTTTAATACTACTTATTGTTGGACACATTTTCATTTTTATTCTTGTTTTACTAAAATTTACTTGAAGCAATGAAGCATAGCACTGGACATTATTCATGAAATAAATAGGATTTCAAAAACTGAATTAAATCTCTTTTTCAGATATGACCTGGAGCCTGTAGACAAAAAAAAAAGCTAAATGTACCTTAAATCCAAGAAAGGTGTTTTCCTAAAACTGGAGCCTCCATTGCAGCTACCCCCACCACCACTA
Source organism: Hemitrygon akajei (assembly GCF_048418815.1). Lineage (NCBI taxonomy): Eukaryota > Metazoa > Chordata > Chondrichthyes > Myliobatiformes > Dasyatidae > Hemitrygon > Hemitrygon akajei. The sequence continues at coordinate 20,783,617 of NC_133139.1, read as the reverse complement.
ACACATAAAAATCACCTAACATCACTTTATGTACATACAATCAGTCCATGTATATAACAGTTACTTGGAAATTGTGTTTTATTGGATTGCTTTTATATTTATATTTATTGTATTGTTACTGTGTTCTTTATGCTTAATTATGTTTTTTTTATGCTCTATCAGATCTGGAGTGACAATCATTTTGTTTTCCTTTACACTCGTATGCTGAAGACTGACAATAAACAATCTTGAATATTGAATCCTGAATCTAGAATTTTCAGGGTACAATGAGCTCCCTGCTAATTAACTAAATTATTTATATTCTCTAGCAGCTCATACTGTGGGTCAAATATAAATAACTCATCAGAAGATTAATCCTTCTCATTAACCACTGGACAGCTAACTCCATCTACCTTCCTTTTATTTAATTCATTCCTGAAATTTGTGACTGTGGAGAATCATTTCATGTCAATCCAGTATCTTAAAATGCCAGCTTTTCTGTGTCAGTTGTTGAGGAAAATAACTATGGGCAGATTTAATTGAACATCAGCTTTCTTAATTGGCTCATTATCAGGTTTGTTTTCCCGGACAATGTGCAATGCATAATTGTTACCCTCTTCTCACAGATGGTTTCTATCATTAGAAATAAGAGTAATCTGTCTTTCATTCCACCGTGTGACAATGCTGTTTCACAAACCTGGGATTTAATCAACAGTATACCAATCCCATTCAGTCATCAGAACCATGGATTACATGACTGCGACATGTAAAGGAATTAATTTTGTAAGCATTTTTTTTTGGAATAGTGAAGTTCTGGGAAATTGCAGTACAATGTAGTCATTTTTTAAAGGAATCTGAGTGTGTCTGGATGTCAATCAAATGCAGCTGACAATAGCTAGCTTTCCACAGATGTCTTACAGACAAAACTCAGCTGGTAATAATTGGCATCTTTTAAAATGGCAGTACTGTATTCCTTTTTCTACTTCCCTTTAGTTCCATCCCCTCCCTATCTCAGTCCTCCTGCATCCTTTAACGATGTGCTCTCTTACCCTTGCTCCGTGCTAGGGCTATTTCCCAGAGATGTGAAGAATCTTACCCTAACCGATCTTCAGGTGAGTCTTGACAGTGACTGTAACTGAGTCATTTGTCTGTGGGTTCATCACATTGAGTCTAACTACAAAAAAGACCTAGATAGAGTCCAGTCCATCACAGGCAAAGCCCTCCCTACCGTTGAACACATCTACAAGGAGCCCTGTGATAAGGAAGCAGCATCCTTCATCAAGGATATCCCACCATCAAGATCATGCTCCCTTCTTGTGCTGCTGTTGGGAACAAGGTACAGGAAATGTAGGCCCCACAGCACCAGGATCAGAAACAGTTATTACCCTACAACCCTCAGGTTCCTGAACCATCATGAACATGATTAAACTCACCTCAATTCTGAACTGCCTTCACAACCTATAACTCATTTTCAAGATCTGTTTTATGGTTATCAAGAATTGTTATATGGTTACATAGATCGGTGGGCCTAGATGAGAGTAAGCGTTCGGCCCGGACTAGAAGGGCCGAGATGGCCTTTTTCCGTGCTGTAATTGTTATATGGTTATATAACTCATGTTCTCAGTATTCCTTATTCATTCTTTATATGTTTTTGCATTTGCAGAGTTTCTCATATTTTGCACATTGGTTGCTTGTCAGTTGCTGTGTGTTGTTTTCATTGATTCGATTCTTTTTGTTCTACGGTGAATGCCTACAAGAAAGTGAATCTCAAATAGTATATGGTGACCTACACATACTTTGATAATAAATTTACTTTTGAACTTTGGACAATCCCAATCTGACCAGGAATTGTGATTCCTTTAGTTCAAAGAGGCACAAATTAAAATAGTTTGCCACTGTGGCTGCACATTCCTAGACTTCTTAATCACATTGTCTTCATCTGAGATGCCATCTGAAGGAGTCATTTACCATTAGTCATTAACCTAAAGTGTTCAAGGAAAGTCTAACTCCATCTGAAACCAGGGTATAAAGTCTGAATAACAAGGCATAGGCGACAAAGCATAGGTCACAAAGACGTGGGCAATAGCCTCCACACCATCAAGGACATCTTCAAAAGGTGATGGCTCAAAAAGTTAGCATCTATCTTTAAAGACCCCCACCACCCAGAACATGCCGTCTTTTCATTATTACCATCAGAGAGGAGATACAAGATCCTGCAGAAACACACTCAACATTTTAGGAATGGCTTCTTCCCCTCACTGTCAGATTTCTGAACAGACAATAAGCCCATGAACCTCACTATTTTTGATCTCCTTTGCACTACTTACTTATTTTTATATGTATATTTGCTACTGTAATTTATAGTATATTTTATATATTGCACTGTACTGTTGCCACAAAGCAACTAATTTCCTAAGTTCCAACACTAAGTAAGTTCCAACACTAATTTCCAGTGATCAATAATATCACTGATATTATTGTCAGTGATAATAAACTTGATTCTGATTGGCCATGATAATTAGGAAATTAGTAGTTGCTATCAAAACTTCTAATGTAAAAATTAAATATATAGTTTACAAGTAGTACATCCCTTTAAGAGCACAAAGCAACAACATGAAAAGAGGTCAAGCTTTGGCTATTAAACAGAGTTAAAGATATTATTAGATTAAATAAAAGGACTTAAATATTGCCTAGAAACTCAGAAAGCTTAAGGATAAGGAAAATTTCATTCAGTAAATGATTTCAGAATCTACTTCATTAATTCTATTTTATTTCTTTTTTTAATTGCAAGAAAATTAACCTCAGGGTAGTATATGGTAACATATATGTACTTTGATAATAAATTTACTATTTATATGTACTATTTGAACATTGAACTTTGAGCCTGACCTTACTCCTGGATCGAGCTCGTAGCATTTCTTCACCCCAACTGACTTGGCTCTGCCTATACCCCTAAAAGTTTCCAGGATACCTTTGGGTCTTTTGTTACATTAAAGGTGTGAGCAGAATTAGTGAAGAAGGGGCATATTTCTCTCCAGCTGAAAAGGAGTTAAAGGGTTGTAGTAGGTAACAATGTGAGGCCAATGCTTGCTTTAACTAATGCATGAAACAGCTAATTGAAGGTCTAGATAGTTTTAGTTACTCTGCCCAGAATAAATAAGCGTTTGGGCCAAAATACAGCAGACAAATACAGAGCTGAGAATAACAATGCTCTCTCATTATCAACTGAGGGACCACAGGGCAGTTCAACTTGACGTGAACAATACTAAAAATTAAGCTTTAATGAGAAACCAGGAAGACTTGTATCTATTTAGCACTATAAACACACTCAAGGTGCCAAAAAAATGCTTTACAGCCAATTTAGTTCTTTTGAAGTTCAGCCACTGTTTCAATGCATTAGACTATTTGTGGGATATTAACTGAGGCTTTGCCAGCTTTCCTAAGTGGGCACAAAAAAAGTCATGGAAACACAAGTGACTGCAGATTGTGGAATCTGTTACAACAAACAAAATGCTGGAGGAGCTTAGCAGGTGTGGCTCTCCCTGTGACTGCTTGGGTTTCCTCTGGGTACTCCGGGAGTGTCCTTCCGTAGTCCAAAGATATTCTGGCTGGTAGGTTACCGGTAATTACTGGTTGTAAATTGTCCTGCAATTAGGCTCTTAAATCAGCACGTCGAGCTCTATGACGATCTACAGATACTCACTACTAAAATCGAGGCAAGAAGACTGTAACTAGCGGGCACTGTCTACGCCACCCTGAGCTACCTGCCAGCCTAGTCATCACATGGGAGCCCAAGCATGGGAGGATGAACCCTGGTGGGTCAACACGCTCCTAGAAGATAGCAGTGCGGCTAATGTAGATGAACTGAACACACTGATGGGGGAGAGGGAGGAGTGGAGAGTCCGTCATCGTGCCTGACACTGGCGAGTCGATGTAGTAGTAGTAGTAAATCAGAGGATTGCTGGGCAGCATGGTTCGAAGGGCCTATTCCACACTGTATCTCAGTAAATAAATACGAGGGGTGATTGATAAGTTCTTGGCCTAAGGTAGAAGGAGTCAATTTTAGAAAACCTAGCACATTTATTTTTTGACATAGTCCCCTCCTACATTTACACACTTAGTCCAGCAGTCGTGGAGCATATGGATCTTGGACCTCGAGAAAGTGTCAGCAGATGGGTGATTGATAAGTTCATTGCCTAAGGTGGAAGGATATGAGTTATACAGCTCTCGTTAAGTGCGCATGCAGGTCAACTCCCTGAGTGATTGTGCAGAAAGTTTGAAGTTAATAACTCATTTCCTTCTAACTTAGGCCATGAACTTATCAATCACCCCTCGTAAATATCATTCAGAAGCTACTGCTTGAAGATTTCCACTTTCCTTTCAGAATGCAGTTGTAACAACAATTTAGATTTCTTTCCTGACATTCTGAATGGGCTGTGAAAGGCACAAGGAAAATTTAAGTCTTTTCTCAGCTCAATATCGAATAGAAGATCAGTAAATGAGGCATTGGTTTAACATCTCATACAAAAGATGACATTTATGACAGTGCAACATCCTCTTATTGCTGGACTGGAGTGTCAATATTGATTTATATGCTGAAATCTCTCAAGTTCAATGTCACAGAAACAAGCCCTACAACCTACCATGTCCACACTGACCATAAATTACCCATTTTCACAAATCTGATTTCAGCATACTTGGCTCATGGTCTCCCGTGCCTTGGTGATTAGACCTTAACACAGAGGGGCAGAATTAGGCCATTCAGCCCATTGAGTCTGCTCAACATTCCATCATGGCTGATTTATTATCCCTCTTATCCCCTTCTCCCCCTTACCTTTGATGCCCTGACTAACAAAGAACCCATCAACCCCTGCTTTAATGACTTGGCCTCCGCAGCAATCTGGGGCAATGAATTCCTGAGATTCACCACTATCTGGCTAAAAAAATTCTTTCTCATCTCTTTCCTAAATGGACGTCCCTTTATTCTGAGGCCGTGCCCTCTGGCCCTAGATTCTCCCACTATAGAAAACATCCTCTCCACATCCACTGTATCGAGGCCTTTCAATATCTGATAGGTTTTGATGAGATATCCCTCATTCTTCTAAACTCCAGCGAGTAGAGGCCCACGGCCATCAAACACTCATCATGTTAACCCTTTCATTCCCAGAATAATTTCCATGAAACTTCCCTGGTCCCTCTCCAATGCAACATGTCTTTTCTTAGATAAGTACCCACAATACTCCAGGTGTGGTCTGACTAATGCCTTAAAAAGCCTCAGGATCACATCCTTGCTGTTATATTCTAGTACTCTGGAAATGAATACTATAATTGCATTTGTCTTCCATACCACTGACTGAAACTTCAAGTTTAGCTTCAGGAAGTCCTGCTGCACAAGGACTCACGTCCCTTTGCACCTCTGATTTTTGAATTATCTCCACATTTAGAACATAGTCTATGCCTTATGGAGTTTTGGTCTCCAAATTTGAGGAAGGACATTCTTGCTATTGAGGGAGTGCGGCGTAGGTTCACAAGGTTAATTCCCGGAATGGCGGGACTGTCATATGTTGAAAGATTGGAGCGACTGGGCTTGTATATACTGGAATTTAGAAGGATGAGAGGGGATCTGATTGAAACATGTAAGATTATTAAGGGATTGGACACACTGGAGGCAGGAAGCATGCTCCCGCTGATGGGTGAGTCCAGAACTAGAGGCCACAGTTTAAGAATAAGGGGCAGGCCATTTAGAACAGAGATGCGGAAAAACTTTTTCACCCAGAGAGTGGTGGATATGTGGAATGCTCTGCCCCAGAAGGCAGTGGAGGCCAAGTCTCTGGATGCATTCAAGACAGAGTTAGATAGAGCTCTTATAGATAGCGGGGTCAAGGGATATAGGGAGAGGCAGGAACGGGGTACTGATTGTGTATGATCAGCCATGATCAATGACGGTGCTGGCTAGAAGGGCCGAATGGCCTACTCCTGCACCTACTGTCTATTGTCTATATATTCCTTCCAACAAAGTGCATGACCATACACTTCCTGACACTATACTAAATCCACTACTTCTTTGCCCATTCTCCAAATCTGTCCAAGTCCTTCTGCAGACTTCTTGCTTCCTCAACGCAACCTGCCCCTCCACCTATCTTTGTGTCATGGCCACAAAGCCATCAATTCTGGCATCCAAATCATTGATATATAACACAAAAAGAAGTTCTATAACCAGCCCTGGTGGAAAGCCACTTGTCACCAGCAGCCAAACAGAATAGGTCCCCTTTATTCCAACTCTTTGCCTTCTACCAGTCAGCCAATCTTCTATCCTTGCTAGTATCTTTCCTGTTATATCAGGGGCTCTTATCATCTTAAGCAGCTTCATGTGCAGCTCCTTGTCAAAGGCCTTCAAGTAAATAATATCCACTGACTCTCCTTTGTCTATCCCACCTGTTATTTCCTCAAGGAATTCCAACAGATTTGTCAAGCAAGATTTCCCTTTAAGGGAACAATGCTGACTTTGACTGAGCCTCAGAGATTCGGGAACAGCTTCTTCCCCTCTGCCATCCGATTTCTACATGGACATTGAACAAATGAATGCAACCTCACATTTTTATTATTTCTGTTTTTGCACTATTTCTAATTTAACTATTTAATATACATAAATATACTTACTGTAATTGATTTTTTCTATATTATCATGTATTGCATTGTACTGTTGCCGCTAAGTTAACAAATTTCATGACGTATGCCAGCAATATTCAACCTGATCCTGATTCTGACTTTATCATGCACCTCCAAGTACCCTGAATCCTCATCCTTAATCATGGATTCCAACATCCTCCCAACCACTGAAGTCAGACTAACTTCCTTTCTTCTACCTCCCTCCATTCTTAAAGAGTGGAGTGACATTTGTAATTTTCCAGTCCTCCAGAACCATTTCATAATCTAGCGATTCTTGAAAAATCATTAATATTGCCTCCACAGTCGCTTCAGCTATCAGTTTCAGATCCCTGGGGTGTGACCCATCTGGTCCAGGTGACTTATCTACCTTCAGACCTTTCAGCTTCCCAAGCACCTTCTCCTTAGTAACAGCAGCTACACTCACTTTCTGACCCACGACACTCTCAGATTTCTGGCATACTGCTAGGTCTTCCACGGCGAACTATGACGCAGAATACTTATTTAGTTTGTCTGCTATTTCTTTGTCCCCCATACTACCTCACCAGCATCATTTGCCAGAGGTGCAACACCCATCCTTGCCTTTCTCCTGCCCATTATGCTGCTGTCGCTTAGGGCAGCAATGAAGGTCCTCCATCTCTGTCCCAAGCTACCTGCATATTCAAATCCCCCATGACTATCGTAACATTGCCCTTATCGCATGCTATTTCGATTTCCTGTTGAAATTTATAATCCACATCCTGGCTACTGTTTGTGGGTCTGTATATAACTCACATCAGGGTGTTTTACCCTTACAATTTCTTAACCCTACCCTCAAGGATTCTACATCTGCTGATCCATTTCACATCTTTCTAAGGATTTGATTGAATTTTTTTACCAACAGAACCACCTCATTTCCTCTGCCTCCAGCCTGTTCTTTCAAAACAACGTGTATCCTTGGATGTTAAATTCCTAACTATGATCTTCTTTCAGCCATGTCTAAGTGATGCGCACAGCAACACACCTACCTACCAACCTCTGACAGTGCTGCAAGATCATCTACTTTATTCCATATACTGTGTGCATTCAAATTTAACACCTTCAGTCCTGTATTCATCACCTTTTTCAATTTTGCCCCCATGGTACACTTCAGCTTACCCTTCTAACTGCAATTTTGCCCTGTCTTCTGCCTGCCCTTCCTCACAGTCTGTCTACACACTGCATCAGCTTGAGTACCAGCTGCCCCATCATCAGTCCTGTCACTCCGGCCCTCATCCTCTGTCAAATTAGTTTAAACCCTCCCCAACAACTGTAGCAAACCTACATGGATATTTGTCTTCTTCAGGTTCAGATCTTGAAATCTGAAACCCTGTCCCCTGCACCACCTCCTCCGCTGCGTGCGTGCACACACACACACATAGATATATAGAGAGAGAGAGAGAGAGAGAGAGAGAGAGAGAGAGAGAGAGAGAGAGAGAGAGAGAGAGAGAGAGAGAGAGAGAGAGAGAGAGAGAGAATGAGAATAGATAGATAGATAGATAGATAGATACTTTATTCATCCCCATGGGGAAATTCAACATTTTTTCCAATGTCCCATACACTTGTTGTAGCAAAAACTCATTACATACAATACTTAACTCAGTAATAATATGATATGCATCTAAATCACTAACTCAAAAAGCATTAATAATAGCTTTAAAAAAAAAAAAAAAAAAGTTCTTAGGTCCTGGCAGTTGAATTGTAAAGCCTAATGGCACTGGGGAGTATTGACCTCTTCATCCTGTCTGAGGAGCATTGCATCGACAGTAACCTGTCGCTGAAACTGCTTCTCTGTCTCTGGATGGTGCTATGTAGAGGATGTTCAGGGTTTTCCATAATTGACCGTAGCCTACTCAGCGCCCTTCGCTCAGCTACCGATGTTAAACTCTCCAGTACTTTGCCCACGACAGAGCCCGCCTTCCTTATCAGCTTATTAAGACGTGAGGCGTCCTTCTTCTTAATGCTTCCTCCCCAACACGCCACCACAAAGAAGAGGGCGCTCTCAACAACTGACCTATAGAACATCTTCAGCATCTCACTGCAGACATTGAATGACGCCAACCTTCTAAGGAAGTACAGTCGACTCTGTGCCTTCCTGCACAAGGCATCTGTGTTGGCAGTCCAGTCTAGCTTCTCGTCCAACTGTACTCCCAGATACTTGTAGGTCTTAACCTGCTCCACACATTCTCCATTAATGATCACTGGCTCCATATGAGGCCTAGATCTCCTAAAGTCCACCACCATCTCCTTGGTCTTGGTGACATTGAGACGCAGGTAGTTTGAGTTGCACCATATCACAAAGTCCTGTATCAGTTTCCTATACTCCTCCTCCTGTCCAACTAGACTGGCCAAAGAACACTGAGGCTGTCTACAAGAAGGGTCAGAGTCGTCTCTATTTCCTGAGGAGACTGAGGTCCTTTAACATCTGCCAGACGATGCTGAGGATCTTCTACGAGTCTGTGGTGGCCAGTGGTATCATGTTTGCTGTTGTGTGCTGGGGCAGCAGGCTGAGGGTAGCAGACACCAACAGAATCAACAAACTCATTTGTAAGACCAGTGATGTGGTGGGGGTGGAACTGGACTCTCTGACTGTGGTGTCTGAAAAGAGGATGCTGTCCAAGTTGCATGCCATCTTGGACAATGTCTCCCATCCACTCCATAATGTACTGGTTAGGCACAGGAGTACGTTCAGCCAGAGACTCATTCCACCGAGATGCAACACTGAGCGTCATAGGAAGTCATTCCTACCTGTGGCCATCAAACTTTACAACTCCTCCCTCGGAGTGTCAGACACCCTGAGCCAATAGGCTGGTCCTGGACTTATTTCCACTTGGCATAATTTACTTATTATTATTTATGGTTTTATATTGCAATATTTCTACACTATTCATGGTTGGTGCGACTGTAACGAAACCCAGTTTCCCTTGGGATCAATAAAGTATGTCTGTCTGTCTGTCTGTCTATTCTTCTGCTGACTAGCACATGATACTGGGAGTAATCCAGAGATTACCACCTTGGAGGTCCTGCTCGTCAGCAACTCCTTCTACTCGCTCCAGTGGACCTCTTCCCCGTTTCTACCTATGTCATTGATGCTAATGTGCACCACAACCTCTGATTGCTCACGCTCATGAGAGTCTTTTGCAGCCGCTCTGAGACCTCCTTGACCCTAGCAGCCAGGAGGCAACACACCATCCTGGCTTCACTTTTGCAGCCACAGGACCTCCTGTCCATCACCCTAACTATCGTGTCCCCTATCACAACCACTCTGCCTGACTCTGCCCTTCCCTGTGGAGCCTCAAAGCCGGCCACAGAGTGCCTGGTCTGGAATTCAAGGGTTTGTCCAGCTAGTTTATTAATGGTGAGAGTAACTTCCTTCACTGCTTTCTCAGGCATTACTGCCTGTAAAAGTTCATCCTCAAATACATTCAAACCCTCTTATCCTCACCTTCAAACTCTGCTCTCTGGTTTCAGACTTTTCCTTCCCCACTATTCTGATTATACTCTGGGAGTCAGTGAATCATATGAGGACTTAGCAAGGGACCAGAGAAGGATTCCATCTGAGCTGGTGATGCTGCTTGAAAGGGAAATGAGGTTAGGTTCAATAGTCTGCACGAGTGAATAGACTATCTGTCTTGGTCTGTGCGGACTCCTCCTGTGATGATCCAGAAAAACTGTGAAGAGGTTCCATATCAACAGGAAAAAGGGATAAATTTTGCCTGACAGCAAGAACAGCAATTCGATAGTAGGAGAAATATAGATTAGTTCTGGGACAATTGCTTTTTTGACATTACCTGGGTTTCAGCACTTAAGTTACAGAGAAAGGTTGAACAAGTTACCGGTAGGTCTCTATTCATTGGAGCGTAGAAGGTTGAGGGGGGATTTGATCGAGGTATTTAAAATTTTGAGAGGGATAGATAGAGTTGACGTGAATAGGCTGTTTCCATTGAGAGTAGGGGAGATTCAAACGAGAGGACATGATTTGAGAGTTAGGGGGCAAAAGTTTAAGGGAAACACGAGGGGGTATTTCTTTACTCAGAGAGTGATAGCTGTGTGGAATGAGCTTCCTGTAGAAGTAGTAGAGGCCAGTTCAGTTGTGTCATTTAAGGTAAAATTGGATAGGTATATGGACAGGAAAGGAGTGGAGGGTTATGGGCTGAGTGCGGGTAGGTGGGACTAGGTGAGATTAAGAGTTCGGCATGGACTAGGAGGGCCGGAATGGCCTGTTTCCGTGCTGTGATTGTTATATGGTTATATACCAATTACTTGGATGTGGTGTGCAGGGCAACATTCCCAAATTTGCAGATGACACAAAACTTGGAAGTACAAACTCCTTAGAGACAGTGAAGGGCATTGAGCCCCTGATCAGTGATCGCTTGTGTTATAAGGCATTGCATTAACCATTACGTTACTGTGCCACTCCATTGAAGCTACTTTGAACTTGTATAGAACACTGGTTGTGCTACTTGTGGTCTCCAAATTTTAGGAAAGATTTGAAGATCCTAGAGAGGGCGCAGAAAAAGATTGGATGGAATAATCAGGGAGATGAGGCATTTTGGCTCCAAACAATTTCATGTAGGAGAAAGCAGGGTTGTTCTCCTTGGAGTAAATTACATTTAAAAGGATATGTAGTGGTGGTTGTATAAGTTCATGGATGGTTTAGAAAAGGTAAAGAGAGCAAAGATGATCCTATTAGTTGATGGCTCAGGGGCCAGATTTAAAGTGATGGGCAAAAGATATTGAAGGATTTGAAGAATGTTTTTATTATAAGTTGGTTAGGTAGGTGAAAGAGAATAATTTGCAGGTTTGAGGGGATGATGCAAGGAAATAGAACTGATGGGATAACTACAAGGAGACAATGTAAGCTCAGCTATCTGAAAGGCCCTCTTTCTTCACTGAAACAATTGTATGGTTATATTCTGCAGTTTGAGCTGTGGCCTTGGCTCAGACTCGGTGTTTTTCAGTCTTTTTTAGGCTCATGGGTATGTTTTTTGGGATCGGTGAAGGTCAAAGATTGGTTGGAAGTCCAGATTGAAGCCTAGAGGTCGATTGGAAGTCCTGAAGTCGAGGCCCAATGGCCAGAGCCCTGAGTCAGTGAATTTCCGTGAGTCCACTGAGGAAGTCGAAAGCCCAATGTCAGAAAATCCACGAGTCCACCGGAAGCTGGAAGCCCAAAATGGACAGTCCTGGGGTTAGAAGTCTGCGTATGTGTGTGGGTGGATGGTTAGGAAGGAGGAGCCGGGCTTGTTTTTCTGTTGTTGCTTTGTCCCTTGGTATGCTGTGTTTTGTTCAGCTGAGGCACGCTGGGTGTGCACTGGGAGGCGAAGCGACACATTGGTGTGGAAACATCAATGCCTTTGAACAGAAACTCTTTCAAAATGTTGTAGATTCGGCCCTGTACATCATGGGTAAAGCCCTCCCAGCCATTGAGCACATCTACATGAAACGCTGTCGCAGGAAAGCAACATCCATCATCAGAGATCCCCACAACCCAGGTCATGCTCTCTTCACGCTGCTGTCATCAGGTAGAAGGTACAAGCATCTCAAGACCTGCACCACCAGGTTCAAGAACAGTTACTACCCCTCAATCATCAGGCTCTTGAATAAAAGGGGATAACTTCACTCAACTTCACTTGCCCCGCCATTGAAATGTTCCCACAATAAATTAGCTCACTTTCAAGGGCCCTTTACCTCATTATCTCATATTCTCATTATTTATTGCTATTCATTTATATTTGCATTTGCACATTTTGTTGTCTTCTGTACTCTGGTTGTTCTTTCATTGATCCTGTTATAGTTACTATTCTATCGATTTGCTGAGTATGCCCACAAGAAAATGAATCTCAGGGTTGTATATAGTGACATGCGTACTTTGATAATAAAATTTACTTTGAATGTTGACACTCGCGGGCACATCCTTGGATGTTAACACAAACGATGCACTTCATTGTACGTTTCGATTTACATATGATAAGCAAATAAGCCCGAATCTGAGTACTTGCTTGTGAGAGGTCTGTGCACTGGCCAAGGAGCAAAAGCTGCTCCCCCAGGCCCAGGAGAGCTGAGAGCTGTATTGTGGGTGGAAAGAACATTCGGAGATGACATGCCTTCCTTTGTGAAGGGAGCAGACAGGGTGTGAACCACAGCTTGAAAGCAGTGATTAAAACAGCATGGGGACACATCAATTAAGTGAGGAATGTTGTACCACAAGTAATTATTAGGGACAGTGATGCATTAGCAGTTATTACTTTGTACTGTCATGCTTTCAGAGACTCTGTGTACAAGGTCATTAACTCAAGTCACTGTGCAGATTTTTGGTCAGTCGATAGCAGTGGGACTCTCTATCTTTGACCTTGGGGTCAGAACATACCAAGAACAGAATGTATGAAATGCGCTACTCAGGTGGTGAGTGAACTTGTTTAATAATGGCATGTATGCGAGCTTTTCTTTGCTTACAATGCCCTCAGACAAAACAACATCTTCTCTGTTCACATACCTTCTCCATCAGAAATACTAGATTTCCATCCTTAAGTGAAACCATTCTTCTGGGAAGAAACTCTTAGGGACCATTGCAATTAAGACTTCCCAGTCTTTAATTCCCCTGACTTCTGACTTTCCACCTCTGTCCCCCATCACTGCTTTCTGCATTTTTTTTCATTGTTTCCCTCCTTCTCTCATTTTGTGCTTGTTGTAATTCATTCGATAAATCTCTCACTTCTAAATCAGAAAGTTGAGGGTTTAAACTCCATTCTGGAAACGTGCTCCAAAATTTACTGTCACTTGGACAGCTTCCAACCTGATAGCATTTCTTATTCCAGTAAAAAAAAGTCCTCCCCACCTCTTCTATTCCCCCCTCTGGCCTCTCACCTCTTCTCACCTGCCGATCTCCTTACCCTCGTACCCTTCCTCCTTCCTTTTTTCCTCTCCTATCAGATTCCTTCCTCTCTAGCCTTTTACCTTTCCTCCCCACCTGGCTTCACCTATCACCTTCTGGCTATCCTCCTTCCCCCCCCACCCCCCCACCACCTTTCTCTTCTGGCATCTTTCCCTTTCCTTTCCAGTCCTGAAGAAGCGTCTCAGTCTGAAACGTAAACTGTTTGTTCATTTCCATTGATGCTACCTGCCTTTCTGAGTTCCTTCAGCGTTTGGTGTGTGTTGACATAGCTGGTGTTTAAATAGAAGTATTTTTAATCCCAGGCTCAGTATGCCCTTTCCGATGCACACTGGTCCTCGGGCACCATGCAGAGGAAGAATGTAAGAGCTAATCCCAGAGTCCTCGTTAACAATTAAAATAGATTAACCAGTCAATACAGCAGAAAATTGCTACGTACAAATTGGCTGCCTTATTTACTACTTTGCAATAACGAATACACTTCAAAACTCTCTCTCTGGCTGTGACACATTTTGGAAGTAGTTCACCCGGCAGTTGCATACACCTGCTCTCTGCTTTGATCTCTCTTTATATTTCTTTACGTTTAGTCTCTTCACTTCTCCTCCTCCATTTTATATAAACATAATACTTTATCTGTTCCAGGTCAGGTAAAGAGTTCAGCCTCAATATATGGCAATTTTCAATTTTCAGTTCTCAGGTATTGCCCTCGTAATGTTGAAGTCCTGGGTGATTTATTTGTGATGGACGACTGCTTTAAGTGCAGTCTCTGTAAAATGCATCGGGCCCATGATCTGAAAACACCAGGGATTTCAGGCATCCTGTGACACCGGCTCACCGCAGGATAACCTGAAATGGTTGTTATTCCAGCCACCGATATATTTGGCTGTCCCAAAGGGACGATGGGCCTGACACTGAACCAACCCATCTGGATGTTCCAATGTGGAAGCTACTCTGTGCAGTCCAGCTGAAGTGCGAACGCCAGTAAGTTAGCAAGGTCTCTCCCTGAACGGAAAATGAAAGGAAATAGGAAGAGAAAAAAGGAAAATAAAAAAGGAAGTGGGAGAAAGTGAAGGGGAACAAGAGGAATTAGAAAGAATAAAGGAAAGAAACGACATAGGAAAGGAGGAAGAAACAATATTTAAGCAGCACCACTTACATCTCGATACCCTAAAACGCTCTCCAGTCAAAGAAGTCCTTTTGAACTATGTAACTGTAATATAAGAAGCATGACAGTGAATATGTACAAAGTGTATACCCGTAAACAACAATACGATGACACGCATGGGCCAAGGTATGAGGGCCTGAAGGATCATTGGGGACCTGAGTCACCCCAACCACACACTGTTCCAGCTGCTACCATCCGGGAAACGGTACCACAGCATAAAAGCCAGGACCAGCAGGCTCTGGGACAGTTTCTTCCACCGGGCCATCAGACTGCTTAATTCATGCTGATACAATTGTATTTCTATGTTATATTGACTGTCCTGTTGTACATACTATTCATTATAAATCACTATAAACTGCACATTACACATTCAGACAGAGATTTTTACTCCTCATGTATATGAAGGATGTAAGAAATAAAGTAAATTCAATTCAACTCAATTCCCTTCTTGAACATAGCACATTAAGATACTGACGTCCATTTGTGAGAGTGGATGCAGTTCAGTTTAATTCCTCCAAAGGCAGTGCCTCCAGCAGTCCAATACTTTCTCAGTTTTGTACTTAGATTATGCTCCAACCTCTTTGTCCATATAAATCCACAGATCTCTAAGGAAGGGTGAGCACACAAGTCCCACCAAGCCATGGCTGCATTCTGAGCTGAGGTCACAGTCAAAATTTGTTTCTATTGTATGCACATGTTAATCACCATGCAAAGAATAAACAGCATACAAAAAGCTCAATGCCAACCAGGACAGAGCAACCAGCTTGTCTGCACCCATCTCCCATCTGCAAGCATACACTCCTCCACCAAGGCGACGCAGCGCACCAAGTACAACATGAAGTACAATTACCCGATGAGGCAATTCCAGCAACACCTAAACTCACACACTCTTCCAGAAAGTAGGAGAGAAGCAGGGGGGACATCACCATCTACAGATTCACTTGTAAGTCACACAGCATCCTGACATCAAAATTCAAAGTTCAAAGCCATTACTGAAGTACATTAAAGTCACCATTTACGACGAGATTCATTTTCTTGCATGTAGAATCAAGAAATACAATATAACCGATGAAAGACTGCACAGAAAGAGGGACAATCAATATCCAAAAAAGACAAACTATGTAAATTCAAAAATACAAATATTAATAGCAATAATATATAAAAATAATTTTACTGAGAACATGAATTGTAAAGTCCTTGAAAGTGAGTCTACAGCTAGTAGAATCAGTTCAGCATTGCTGATTAAAATGACGGGCAAGATTGAAATTAATGAGGATGAGAGTGGAAGGTGAGTAGGGGTTCAGTGCCATCTGCCTGCATTTGACCTGCCTCTCTCCCCCTCTCACTCGCTACTCCCGGAGGAAAGTGCCTGCAATTGCCCAATCTCTCTCCTTCCTGCTCGATGCTGCCAGAGGATGGTGCTGGAGTCTTGGGTCTTGGGTAAGGTTTAATCAACACGGTTTGTGGATTGGACTCCGCAGTCCATGTGATCTGCATTTCTGGTTTCTGACTACTCCCTTTTTAATTGCTATTTTGTGCGATTTTGATTGGGGCAGACTGGTTCTGCAGCCTGCAGTCAACGAACGAGCTAAACTGAACCGAACTGAATTAAACGGAACATTCCTAGACTGCTTCGATTACTTTGTGGTTTGTGGTTCTATTCTGTGTTTTTTTTTGCCATTTGTGCGTTTTGGTTTATTTTTAACACATAGGGTATTTGGTGTTTTCTTTGAACGAGTTCCATGGTGTTTCTTTGTTTCAAGGCTGCCTGTGGGAAGACGAATCTCAGGGTTGTATACTGCATAAGTGTACTTTGAATCTTTGAATCTTTGTCCTGGAAATATCTCACCTTTCCTTTATTGTCACAGAGTTCAGATGCTGGAACTCCTTCCCCCCGCAGTGATGTGAGAGAACCTTCGCTAAAAGGACTGCAGTATTTCAAGAAGATGGCTCATCATCAACTTCTCCTGGATAAATTGGAACAGGCAATAAATGCTGATATAATTTGCCAAATGACTGAGACTAGTACAGGCTAGAGGTGAAATCTATGGCCTCAGACTCAAGCTTAGGTGTTTGGTTTACTAACAGGATCAGTTAGGAAAGCAAGGAATTGCCATTCTAGAGTAATCATCATAGTAGTTAAAGATTATTTTTTCTTTGCTTTCATTTTTCAGGCTCTGCTCGAGGTAACAATGAAAATAATTATCTTCCATTTTCAGTCATTTTCACCCACAGGGCCTATTTTCTGGTCGAAATAACTACTTCTCTTGAAATCATTTAAAATACATGAAAAATCGCCTTTTAATGAAATAGAAATGCTGCTTTACAGCTTGTCTGACTGATGAATAATGGCTCTTTGGTTCCTTAGGAAGGTATACAAAGTGTTACATAGACAGAGAGCTCATCCAACATTCACTACCATAACCTGAGCTGCCTTATCCTCTGAATTGTATACCAAGTCCCCTGGGCCCACTCTAATGATCTCTTCCATCATAGAAGCATCGACATTTGTTACATAGAATAGGCTATTCAGTCCATCATTTCCATGTTAGACAATACCTAAGTTTAGGCTTAACCCCCTTCCATCCTCTCAGGCAGTAACCTTATAGGTTCTGGGTCTTCAGGTGCTAATCCAGGTACTTTTTAAGTGCTGAAGTTTCTGCCTCCACTATCCTTTCAGGAGGTGAGATCAAGTTCAATTTTCATTCAACTGTACATGAGTACAGCCGTATAAAATGGCACTCCCCTGGGGCCAAGGTGCAAAACTGACACAGCACAAGGCACATAGAGCACATCTAGGATAGCAAAAAAACACATTAGCTGTATATAGCCCAAGTCCCTGAGCGACAAGTCCTGTAAACCGATGGTGCTATTGGCAAGAAGAAGCAATTCTTGGAAGTCCGCTGTCGGACACGCACACACACACACACGCACATGCCATCCTGCTTGTCAATCCGCTGATCGGACACTGGGGGGAGCGGGGTGGCAGCCCTCAACCGAGTGTGGATACCATGCTACACTGCCTCTGATGTCTCCTCTCACAGGCACGCCTGCAGCTCGAAGCCGAGTCCACACTATCACTGAGGCCAAGCAGCTCCCCTGCTGTCAGTCACACCAATAAATAAGGGAAAGGGACTTGCAGCATCTTGCATTATTAATGTCCAACAGAATCATCCAAGACTGCACGCCGCCTTCGCACACAGACTCCGATGCCTTCAATACCTTCCTGTAGCGGGGAGCAACACAGTCCACACCGAGTCCAGTTCCTCCAACTCCTCTGCCAATGAGCAGCCCACTGATGTGGCAGACCCGCAGTACTTAATGTCCAGCACTGTCTTGCGATTGCAAAAGAGATATTCTAAACAGACAAAACCACTTTTGATTGGCTCCTGAGAGGCCACTGTATCCAAATGCGCCACCATCTTAACAGGATAGAGTTCCAAATGCCATTCATTTAATACAACAATTTGTCTTTGATACCCTTCTAATATTCTACCAAACAACTCAATGCTAAGCTCTCTAGAAGACCCTTCATGTTTTTTCTCCTCTCGGCCTTCAGTATTTTCAAAAGCCTCAATCAACTTTTCCCTTTCACAGTGACCAATCTGAAATCTTTATTCTTTCAACAGATGCTGCCAGCTTTTTTCTTTTCTCTTCAATTCAATTCTCCGATTTATGATTTTCTTCCATTTCTCACTTAGCAAATAACCCAACCCAACACTTTCTCCTCATAACTATAATTCTCTGAGACGTGTGAAGTCAGGATGAAAGTCGAGTTTATCGTCATTTGCACAAGTGCATGTAAGCACAGGTGCAACAGAAAGCTTGCCGCAGACACGTAGCGTCACATGCACAGCATTCGCAAGAAAAACATAAGTTATCAATATACTGAATGAGGTTTCCTTGTCAAACTAGACAGGATGGTCAGGGACTTCATGAAATAATTGTTACAAATGAAAAATGCTACGTCAGTTTTAGTGCAAAGTAGTCCAAGTGGTCCACTTACCTCCATTTCACCTGAAGCGGGAGAGCTTTTGGTGTAGTTATCATTGTTTGAAGCTGGTAATATGGATGTTATCATGCGCTCTAAGTCCTGTGACATTCTCTAGAGCTGAGAACCACTGTCATTACATGATTGATTTAGACATGGAGAATCAGGTGAATACAACTGTTCATCGTGGCTGTCAGTCTTCAAATGAGCTACAAGAATGATACAAATGCTGTAGCAAGAGATAAAGGCGTGATGCTGTCTCTTAAGGCAATAGCAACTCACCATCTTTATGGCACTAGTTTTTCCTGGCAATCATTAAGCAGACTCCACAAATCCAATCTAATTAGGCACTGCAGCCTGATTTTTTAAAAATCCATGCGTGCGCTGTGTGTTACTAGCAAGGGTGGTATTTATTGCTTAGGTGTTTACAATAAACCACAGGCCAGTTTGAATCACAGATGCTTACATCAAAGAAACAGCCTCTTCAGCCCATCATATATATATCTCAGATGAATTACGCTTGATTCGATGAGTCCCTGAAGAGAGCTGCTGATGCGACTGGCAGCTTGGTCATCTCTGAGGCCAAGAATCTTCTGGTCATCTCTGAGACTAAGAAACACACAGGTGTTTCCGATGAGTGGACAGTCGTAAGGGTGTGGGACCAGACGGCATCCCAGGGTGGGTACTCAGAGTGTGTGCAGCACAACTGGCAGGTGTGTTTACAGACATTTCTAATCTCCCCCTCTCCCAGTGCAGAGTGCCCTCCTGTTTCAAAACATCCAACGTTGTCCTGGTACCTAAAATGACCAAGGTAACATGTCTGAATGACTGGCATCCTATCACACTCACTCAATAATAAGCAAATGCTTTGAGAGGCAAATTTGCTGCTGGTACTAAGCTGGGTGGCAGTGTGACATGTGATGAGGATGTTAGGAGAATTCAGGGTGACTTGGATAGGCTGGGTGAGTGGGCAGATACTTGGCAGATGACGTTTAATGTGAATAAGTGTGAGGTTATCCACTTTGGGAGTAAGAACAGGAAGGCAGATTATTATCTGAACGGTATAGAGTTAGGTAAGGGAGAAATACAAAGAGATCTAGGAGTCCTTGTTCATCAGTCACTGAAGGTGAATGAGCAAGTGCAGCAGGCAATGAAGAAAGCTAATGGAATGTTGGCCTTTATTACAAAGGGATTTGAGTACAAGAGCAAGGAAATCCTCTTGCATTTGTACAGAGCCCTGGTGAGACCACACCTGGAGTGTTGTGTACAATTTTGGTCTCCAGGGTTAGAGGAAATGCAGCGCAGATTCACGAGGTTAATTGCTGGGATGTCTGGACTGTCTTACGCAGAGAGGTTAGAGAGACTGGGCTTGTACACGCTGGAATTAAGGAGATTGAGAGGGGATGCTGGGAGAGTCCAGTACCAGAGGGCATGGTTTGAGAATAAGGGATAGGTCATTTAGGACAGAGTTAAGGAAAAACTTCTTCTCCCAGAGTTGTGGGGGTCTGGAATGCACTGCCTCGGAAGGTAGTGGAGGCCAATTCTCTGGATGCTTTCAAGAAGGAGCTAGATAGGTCTCTTATGGATAGGGGAATCGAGGGATATGGGGACAAGGCAGGAACCGGGTATTGATAGTAGATGATCAGCCATGATCTCAAAATGGCAGTGCAGGCTCGAAGGGCCGAATGGTCTACTTCTGCACCTATTGTCTATTGTCAAAGACTACATCTGCAGCATGCTACCACCCACACTGGACCCCCTACAATTTGCCTACAGACACATCCGATCGACAGATGACGCAATAGCCACAGCTCTACACACTGTCTTTACACATCTGGAGAAGAGGGATGCTTATGTGAGAATGCTGCTCTTGGACTACAGTTCAGCATTCAACACCATAATTCCCTGCAGGCTCGACAAGAAGCTCAGAGACCTCGGCCTTCACCCTGCCTTGTTTAGCTGGATCCTGGACTTTCTGTCAGATTGCCGGCAGGTGGTAAGAGTGGGCTCCCTCACTGTTGTAATGTGAGTATTATTAAAAGTAAGTTAATACTACCGGGGTTGGCGGGGTCTTTACTTCCGCTCTTTTTACTCCCAGTATGCATTGTATATAGTTCCTCCACCCAATGCCGCACGAGGTACCTGGAAGCCTCTGTATTGTAAATATCATTTGCCGTCCCAGATAAAGACGCTCTTTTGGCCATCAAATTGTCGAGTGGTCTTTTTGGAAAGTAGAAGTTACCACACTCACCTCTGCCCCTCTGACCCTCAACACAGGTGCCCCTCAGGGCTGTGTACTAAGCCCCCTCCTTTACTCTCTGTATACCCGTGACTGTGCCGCCACCCACAGCTCTAATCTGCTAACTAAATTTGCTGATGACACTACACTGATTGGCCTAATCTCAAATTATACTGAGGTGGCCTACAGGGAAGAAGTCATCTCTCTGACACAGTGGTGTCAAGAAAGCAACCTCTCCCTCAATGTCACAAAAACAAAGGAGCTAGTTGTGGACTACAGGAGAAATGGAGACAGGCTAGCCCCTATTGACATCAATGGATTTGGAGCTGAGAGAGTGAGCAGCTTTAAATTCTTCGGCATAAATATCACCGAGGTTCTCACATGGTCTGTACATACCGGTTGTGTGGTGTAAAAGGCACAACAGCACCTTTTTCACCTCAGACAGTTGAAGGAGTTTGGTATGGGCCTCCAAATCCCAAGAACTTTCTATAGGGGTACAATTGAGACTCTACTTGTATTGTTTATGCCTCATTTAATGAAGGCAATAATCCTATCATTTCAATTCACCACCATTTCTAACTGTATTGTCACCTTCAGTATCCTTGGACAATGTACACTAAGGAGACAACTCATATGAGATATTCAGAGGGATCCTGACAAGATTAGACCCATTTGTAGCTCTACGTAGTGAATAGATATGATTCAAGTGTAACCTTCAAAAGGGATTTTCTGTGGAGAAAGAATTCTTTGGATATGGAGAATGAGCAAACAAGAGTGTTCTCAGAGAGAGGTAAAATAAATTTTCTTGGTCTTCCTTCTGTTCTTCAATGAATCTATGTGGGTGTTTGGAAGAGTAATAAGGAAAAGAAGCATATGACAGAAAAGGAAATCCAGAACCCGGGGGAGCTACATTTTGGACAACACAGGAGTGAGGCAGTGTGGTGGAGTTTGGGAGGTGATGGCAGGGAGTTTGCAAATCTATTACAATTTAACAAGCATGTCACATGTAATCTTCCCTTCTGAAATCTACATTAACTGCTTGTAATTAACTTATCTTCAAGCAGCATTTCTTTGTTTTGGTTATAATTAAAGATTCCAAAAATTTCCCAACTGCATATTGGGTCTATAATTATTGAGGTTAGATGGAAACCTTTCATAGTTAATGGTGATTACATTGGCCAAGCTCTAATCCACACCCACTCTCAAAAGGACTTTGAGATTTATTTCCATTGGACTGTGAGCTACATGGATGCTTTTCAGTTTCATTTGGTTTCTAACTTTCTCTGGTACTCAGGAGTAATGTATAATTTTAATTTGTTCAGTAATTTTGAAGTTTACCTTTTGAAGATTTACGCTGTCGCCCTTGTGCAATTATTTTGTTGTCCCTTCAACCTGACGCCATTATTTTGTCATCAGCTTCCTAGATATCCAAAATCTCATTATTAAAACAGAAATACTTTGTAGCTCAGGCTTCCACTCTGGGAAGAGAAACAGTTAAAATTTCAAATCAAAGAACTTATTGAAATTTTGAACTTATTAACTTATTAATCTTATCGAAACGTATAAAATTCTAAAGGGATTGGACAGGCTAGTTGCAGGAAGATTGTTTACGATGTTGGGGAAGTCCAGAACGAGGGGTCACAGTTTAAGGATAAAGGGGAAGCCTTCTAGGACTGCTTCACACAGAGAGTGGTGAATCTGTGGAATTCTCTGCCACAGGAAACAGTTGAGGCCGGTTCATTGGCTATATTTAAGAGGAAGTTAGATATGGCCCTTGTGGCTAAAGGGATCGGGGGTATGGAGAGAAAGCAGGTACAGGGTTCTGAGTTGGATGATCAGCCATGATCATACTGAATGGCGGTGCAGGCTCGAAGGGCCAAATGGCCTACTCCTACACCTATTTTCTATGTTTCTAAGAACCTGTAGTCATAGAATCGTAGAGCACCACTGCACAGAGACAGACCTTATGCCTATCTAGTCCATATGCCGGCCTGGTTTTCTACCTAGTCCCACCTACCTTCACCCAGATCATAATCCTCTATACCTCTGTCATCCATGTACCTATGCAAACTTCTCTTAAAAGTTACAATTGAACCAGCAACTACCACTTCTGGTAGTCATTTCACACTTGAGCCACCCTCTGAGTGAAGTAGTTCCCTTAAATATTTCACCTTTCACTATGAACCTATGATCCCCTTTTTCAGAACTCAGAAGAGAAAAATATAAGCTTGTTAATCTGCGGGGAGGGGAGGAGAAGACATGATGAAACCTCTGATCACTAACCCCCTCAGTGCTGGTAATCCATCATTAGCTGTGATCTGATGTTCTCATCCATGACGTTTCAACATTGACACAGGCCAAGATGAAGCCAAGGTCAAACATCAGGTTAAACTTCATTCTGTGGATGTTGATACGAAGGATGAAGAAGTGATGTACATATTGTAAGCAGGGAAATGCAAATGAGGTTAATTTATATTCTAAGACATAAGCTCTAATTAATGACAGACACATCAAACTAAACAGTGACTTGCTCTGCGCTGTTCTATTATAAGCCAGAATACTTATACACAAGACCTTGCACAGTCCAGTTGAAGACACATTCAGAAGACGTTCTCCAGATGTAAGGATTGGTGAGATATAACCGGCAATGCACTAATCTACCTCTTGTCATGACGGAATACGAGAGAAAACAGCAAATGGCAAATGAAGCTGAAATGGGGAACTATTCTCAGTTTGAAGATAGTGATGTTATAACCTGGACATTCCATTTATTATGTATGAAGTCATTCTGGATGACATAGTGGAAAAACAGCTAGATCCAATGCCTCCCAATTTCAGCAACCAGGGTTCATTCTTAACCCCTGGTGCAGTCTGTGTGGGGTTCGCATGTTCCTTCTGTGACCTTGTGGGCTTTCTCTGTGTGATCCAAGTTCCTCCCACATCCCCTAAATATGTGTGGGTTGGTAGGCTAAATTGCTCCTTGTGTGTAGGTCAGCAGTGGAACGTGGGAAGATCTGATGGGATTTTTGGGAGAATAAAATGGGAATGATGTAAATGTTGGATGGTCAGTGTGGTTTCAATGGGGCAAATAATCATTTCCTATGCTGCAATTTTTTTTATATTCACTCATTTTGGGGGGATTTAAGCCATGGTGGCAAAATTAGCATTTATTTCCCACCTTCAATTGCCCTCAAGAAGGTGAAGTTAAACCAACTTCTTGAATCAATGATAAAGATATGAACTGTTGGGTAGGGATTTCCAGGATTTAGAAGGAATAATAATACATTGCCAATCTGGGACGGGGAGTGACTTGGAGGGGGACCTGCAGCATTGCTGACCCTGCTGTAGCAGTCCTAGATGGTGATATTTGCTGGTTTATTATACACTGTATTTGCTGCCTAGGGCAGTAAATGTAATGCATTTTATTGCTGGTCCGCATTGAAACCAGTGTGTGCCTGTGGTAGAGGAATTAATCTGTAGGATGATAGATGGGGTCCCAATCAGGTGGACTGCTTTCTCCTGGAAGGTGTTCAGTTCATCAAGAATTATTGCAGCTGCACTCATCCAGACAAGTGAAGATTGCCAAAGTCAAATTCAAGTTTTTGTTGTAAGCACCAAGGTCAAAGAAAAACTTACTTGCAGCAGCGTCACAGACAGACGGTATTAGAAGTAATATTCAAATGATCAGAGTCGGAATCAGATAGCAACAAATTTCAGGATATTAAACCTGATTCTGAATGATGAGGAAATGGGCTTATAAGTATACATACTGTATGTTGGCAAAATGGAAGCCATTTGCTCAAGTCTTCTGGGCAGTGATTTTAATCAATAGGAACCATCTCGATATGAATAGTGATATTAATCCAGACTGCTCTGTTAAGAAGCTTAACAATTGTGATGAAGATATTAAATGGCATTTTGCACATCCATATCAAACCATATGTGAAACTTGTAATTTCATTCCTTGCCTTAAACCTTTACAGTAGTCTGGGTGTCAAAATGGTTATTGTGATGTGTAGTGTAGCAGGTAGTGCTCGTTGCTCTCACTTTCAGCTTCCACCACTGGCTAGAAGTCTCGCGATAAAGAGCGCTGAATGTGTAAGTCTCTCCCAGCCAGTACATAGTCTCACCGCCGGCAAGCCTTCTGTACTGTCTCCTCCCAGGCGACACATGGAAACTGAACTCCTTTTGGACTCGGGCTGAACTACAGAGGACGGGGAGGAGGTCTGGCTCCTGCACACATAGCACACAGGCCCACCGGCCTCGGGAGAGAGGAAGATTATGGGAATAAACACAGACAGTAAATCCAGATTGGAGCACCTAAAGCGGCTGGACATCAATGAATATCCTTCCGGCAGCTCCTGCAGCCAGATGTATTGCTTCAAAAGTCTTCCTTTGGGCTACACTAGTGAGGCTGAGATGGGGATCTTAATGACTAGGTATCTCAGGATCTCCATACCTTCTGACCAGGCTTTTGAAGATAATCACCCATTGTCCTTTGAGACAGACCGATACCTATCAACCAGCCAGCCAGCCAACCTGGGTTAAACATAAATTAGATACACTGGAGGGGGATGAAAATTTGGTGAGGACAGATTACTGTAATTGGCCACACAGATTGTATTGGTTCCAAAATCAGATAAGCATTCAGGCGTTTTGCCAAATATCAGGTCATGCTTAATCAAACCCTAAATGCTGAGGAATATTCACTGCCAATATCATAAAAGCTGGCTAAAACAAAAGTATGTTCAAAATTAGACTTGTCCCATGAGTACATGACCATCAGGAATAACCAACAACATTTAACTACTTGAAGACATAAAGAACTCTATTCTTACACCAAACTCCCAAATTGTTTTAAAACTTCCCCCAAATTCTTTTATGATACAAAGGACATTTTACAAGGAATAACTGGCTACTTGTGCGATAAAGAATATGTTCTCATTGCACAAAAGAAGAACATACCATAGGGATAATATGAAGCTAAAGAAAAGCAAGCATTTTTTTGGCAACATGTAGTGGTTCATCTTGCGTTATGAATGGATGCACATGGTTTGTAGCCCATGGAATACAAGTTGGAAGCCACTGTATGGTCTCCAAAATCTATGAATGTACCTGAGCAGTTATCTTTAGGAATTGTACAATATTATGCATATTTTCTACAGAATTTGTTTTGATTGTTAAATACTTCTAAATCCGTTAAGAATCTTTTCTCTTAGATCAGGTTGGCTGCTGTCTGTCATCCTCCATTTCTCATCAAAACTATTCACAATGAAGGCCCAGAGGGTTATCCTGATTGACATTTAATTGAAAATGCACGTGACACAAGTGCAATTTTGTGAATCCTTTTGGTTCAGCCAGCTCTGCAATAAGTCTTGTGATGGTGTGAAGGAACACTGTTTTCCAATAAATGATGAAGGAGGAAGGAGCCAGCAGACTGTTAAGTAGGAGAGCTCTACTTGTTCATTACCACACCGTGTCATGAGTTAGGGGCTGATGAATGGGAGCCAGGTAAACCTTGTTGATATTGCATCCTACACTTCAACTGTTCGTAAAAGACTTTGCACAAGTAGAAACAAAATTCTTGCGAAGCAGGGGTTAACACCGCAAATTAAATGAGGCATTGTGGAAATGTTGCTGACCAATGTCCCAGCCATTATGGCCAATACTCAATCCTCAGTTTCCAGGAGATACCTGCTGGTTTCAGGAGTTGGCTGTCTACAATTTGGTTGGTATTTTTCCTTTATGACAATGGTTACTGCTCTTCAAAAGCATTATTATTGTCTGTAAAGCACCCTGGAGCGTCTTGAAAGAAGTCTGAAGACTGATCAGCACTGCATTCCTTCAGGAAACTTACAATTTATACAGTATGTCCTTAAGGCATCAAAAGTCATTCTTATACCAACTGATGTGGTGATCAAATTTATATACAGTGGGCTTCCTCCAAAGAGAAAATTACCCAGCTAAGCAATTTTAGTGGCATTGATTGAAGGGGGTATTTTGACCAGAATTACTGTAATTACTTATCCTCCGTTGATCAATTTCATGGAATTTTCTTTTAATATATTGGAGAAATAAAAGAAGAACATTAGGACTCTCAAGCCTGCTCTACGTAGATTCATGGAACACTAAAACATGGATGCAGGTCCTTCAGATCAATTAGACCACACCCTAAGAACTGCTCAGCTCCCGTGTCCTTTAAGTGTTCAAACTTATATTGACATGAACTTCGAATACATTCAGTAACTGAGCATCCAAAGCCTTCAAGATACAACTTTCAAAATGAGCATGCAGATGCAGCAAATCTGCGGTGAAAAGAGAAAATGTTGCAGTCTCTTAGCTGGCCAGCAACATCTTGTGGAGGGAGATAAACAGAGCTAACACAGTGATTGATGACTGCATCAGAAATTGATTCCGACTGAAGATTCCACAGATGCTTCCAGAGCTAACGAGTGCATCTTGCAGTTTCAGTTTTTAATAGAGATTCCTAACAGTTAACAGGGACGAGTAAAGAAATATAGTCAAGCCTTTATCTTAGACTCTAAAGCACCTACTGAGAGACTAGTGTGTCAGCCTCTAAGCCCGCTAAGAAACTTGTCTCTCAGAGAGATCAGGTTGACTGCTCACTGTCATCCTCCATTTCTCCTCAAAACTAATCACAATGAAGTCCCAGAGAGTTAATGTCTTATCAAGGGATGGAATCTTTGGCAATACAATAGTTCCATGGTTCTCCATTGCAGGTGATAGTCAAGCGCATATAACATGCATAGGAACTAGACGATATAGCGTGGATTGTAGCATCATGGTTAGCACAACGCTTTATAGCACCAGCGACCTTCAATCAGTATTTAATTCCCGCCACTGTCTGTAAGGGGTTTTTATGTTCTCCTCACAGCCATGTGGGTTTCCTCCAAGTGCTCTGGTTTCCTCCCACACTCCAAAGGTATATGGGTTAGTGTTAGAGTTAGTAAGCTGTGGGTTTACTATGGGCGGAACAATGCTTTATAGTAGTAGTGATCAGGGTTCAATTCCCGCTGCTGTCCGTAAGGAGCTTGTATGTTTTCCCTGTGACCATGTGGGTTTCCTCCCACATTTCAAAGATACAGATTAAGTTTAGGATTATTACGTTGTGGGTATGCTATGTTAGTGCTGAAGCGTGGTGACACTTGTAGGCTGCCCCCAGCAAATCATTGAACTGTGATATTACTATATACCTAAGTAACTTACGAGGGGTGATTGATAAGTTTGTGGCCTAAGGTAGAAGGAGTCAATTTTAGAAAACCTAGCACATTTATTTTTCAACAGAGTCCCCTCCTACATTTACACACTTAGTCCAGCGGTCGTGGAGCATACGGATCTTGGACCTCCAGAAAGTGTTCACAGTAGGGGTGATTGATAAGTTTATGGCCTAAGGTAGAAGGAGATAAGTTATACAGCTCTCGTTACGTGCACATGCAGTTCAACTCTTTGAGTGATTATGCAGAAAGTTTGAGTTAATAACATCTCCTTCTACCTTAGGACACGAACTTATCAATCACCCTTGATGAGTTATTCACTTCAAATGCTCTGCATAATCACTTAAAGAGTTGAGGTGTATAACTCATCTCCTTCTACCTTAGGCCATGGATTTATCAATCACCCCTGCTGTGGACACTTTCTGGAGGTCCAAGATCTGTATGCTCCACGACCGCTGGACTAAGTGTGTAAATGTAGGAGGGGACTATGTTGAAAGAGAATTTGATAATCTGATTGGAGAGCAGAGTAGGTCATAGGAGAAGGGGAAGCAGGAAGTGAAACCACCTTAGTTATCTCAGTTGCATAAGTCTAGGGATGACAATCTTCGGCCCTGCCAAACTTGTGAGATTGAGGCATGCTTGATCCCACCCCAAACCCCGGTTTGTGTGGATGCTGTGTCACTTGCTACCCTGTTACAAATCAATACCATGAACTAACAGGCAGTGCACTGCATACGATTAAAGGAATTATATTTATGAATCTTAACTGAAGGGTTAGTAAAGAATAACAAAAAGAAAAGGGCCTATTCTAATGAAACAGTCAAATGTGCACAAGTTGGAGCTCATCTTGAACTTCTCTGTCACTCATGCTCTGTGTCCTCGGTCAACGTGAAAGTGCACACCACCTTCCGTACATCGCTTGCAATCCATCTCAAACAAATGGGTCTCCCACTGGATCACATGCCACGACTGGTTCTCCCCAGCGTCTTCTCTCTTCATCTCCTCTCCAGCAAAAGCCCCAAACCCAATTTTATTGTCCCTCACCAAGAAAACCTCCCGCTAACTGGATGGCGCACATTCCACATTATTCCTTATCTTCAACGATAACCCAAACAGGCTGAAAGCAGAGCAACTCTTACAGAGTTGCCAAATGAAATACCTACAGCATAACCGTAAAGATGTGAACCAGGACATTACAGAAGGGACCTAGGGGGTTGTGATAGGCAAGTGAAAAGAGGTAAGAGGCCAGAGTTGGGAATAGAAGAAGAAGGGAGAGGGAGGGGATTTTTTTCCCCACTACATTGTTTACACATTTCTAAGGTACTCTTGTTTCATTTTAGATTTCACCTGCAGTGTTTTGTGCATCAAGTTTTCCAGAACTTTTATTTTTTGCCTCTTACCTTTTACTTGATTGCTTCTCCTATGTGCATCTCTCGACAGACTGTATGAGATTAAAGTCATCTCCCTTTCTCAGCTGACACCACCAATTGAATCGATCGGTCTCTCTTTGTCTCCACTCCATCACAGACACTTCCTTGGTTCTCTCCACCATCCCTCTTCTCTGCAACTTTAAACATGTTTGAATTTTCAATTTTCCTGTCCTAAACATTTCCTTCTCCACAGATGCTGTATGATCTGCAGAGTATATTCAGCTTTCTCTCTTTTTGTGTTGGATTTCCAACATCTGCATTGTTTTGCTTTTCAAGGGCTTCTGTCAGCTCTGTATCCACCATAACGGACCATTCATCATAACCATCATACCCAGATGTTGCGCATTTTGCAGCAGTTAGCACAATGCCATAACATTAGTGAAATGGCCACCTAGACTGACAAGAATTGCTCTCCTCCTGAATAAACAGATGGCATTTCAAGTTTAAATTGACTTGCCTTTCCTGTGCTTTTAAAATGGAATGGAATGTTTCTACGGTGTGTTTTCCCTCCAAACATCTGCTCCATCCCCTAACTCTGGCCAAATGTTTAAAGCCATTGTAAAGTACTTTATATCCCAAGATGTTCTATTCTAAACAGAAATCTGCAACTGTTCATTTGTCATGTCATTTTATTGAATCCTTTTCAGTTGCAAATGTGCTTTCAGGGGAACAGATGTGAATTTGTTTCTGTTTATGTTGTACTGTAGTACCTCACAATACCTAATGAAAGAAACTGGAGGAGGTTTGCAGTGGGGAGTTGGTGGGTGGGAAATAAGTGGACTGAGTAGTTAAAGCAGGGACTTAAATTGTAGCCTTTTAGCGTTGGGAGCTGGTTAAGGTTACATCAAGCTGAAGTTACATACTCCCATCTGACTATGCAGTTTGATTAATAAGGGCAACAAGGGTTACAAGGAGAAGGCAGGAGGAAAGGGTGAACAAATCAGTCCTGATTAATTGAAGGAAGAAACTTGGTGGGCCATGTGGCCTAATTCTGCTCCTATGCATTATGGCCTTCATATTTGCTTCTACCTCCACCCTGAAATGACATCACAACCAAACCATTGTGACTTCGCTCTCCCTTCCTTCCATTGGTCTGTAACTGATCTCAGGCACCAAATTAGGCTGGCATCAAAAAATAACTCAGCTGTGGCAGGGTGGTGGTGGGAGGGGGGTAGGGAGGTGGTCAAACAACCTCCATCGAAGGAAATGGGCAGTCGACATTTTGCATTGAAACCCTTCATCAGGACTTAAAGTGTAGAGTGAAGATGTCCGGTCTTGCCAGGTTCTGGGTGAATCCAGGTGAAATGGGGTTGATTGGCAGCTTGCCTTACCTGGCTGGAAGCCCGTGAAGAGTTTAAGGAGCTTGTACATTTATTCCTGCTGAAATGTGGCCTGAGCTTGTCCACACCAATATCATACATGCTCCTCATGATGCAGCTAGAGAGAGGAAGCTCCCAATCAGTTCAAAGAGCATAGAACATAGAACAGTACTGCACGGTACAGGCCCTTCAGCCCATGATATTCTGCAGACCTTTTAACCTTCTCTAAGGTCGATCTTCCCTCTTACATAGCCCTCTATTGTTCTATCATTGATATGCCTATCTAAGAGTTTCTTAATGTATGCCATGTATCTGCCTCTACCAATAGCCCTGGTAGGGCATTCCATGCATGTGTTCAGGCTAGACTGGGTTCAAATCTATGCACCAGAGTTGAACAAGAAATTTATTGAATGATGTTTTAAGTAGTTCACTTCCCTATCATTCCCAGATGATTTTCCACTTGGGGAGACGTTGTGGTTGAGTGGCAATTTCCCTCACCCAAGAGATTTTTGGCTGGGTGATGGTATAAGATATGATGGAAGTGTCTGTCCATGCTTTTCAGCTGCCATGAAACTTGAATCTTCAGACCTCAAATTGCTCATTTTTCATTTGCTTAAAATAAGCCATTTATTTCTTAAACAAATTTTCTATTCACTGTGCAATAGTGTCCTCTATCACCCTTATGTGTTAAGCTGAAGATATCTTATCTTTCAGATAGAAA
This sequence comes from Hemitrygon akajei, assembly GCF_048418815.1. Lineage (NCBI taxonomy): Eukaryota > Metazoa > Chordata > Chondrichthyes > Myliobatiformes > Dasyatidae > Hemitrygon > Hemitrygon akajei. The sequence goes on along the minus strand of NC_133139.1, from coordinate 20,751,965 downwards.
ATTTTGTGGTGGGATGTCTGGTCATTATTAACTGAATGAAAACTCCCGTGAAGCACTTATGGAGTGTTACTCTGTGGTGGTGTCAATAGAGTATACCCTGAAATTTGATCGATGACCACCTCCAACAAATAAACCATCAAGTTCCTTTACTCAAAAAAAACAAACTTCTTGATGAACTTAACTTATCAGGCAGCATCGGTGGAGGGAGATGGAAGTCAACATTTCAGGTCAAGACGCTTAACTTGGACCTTTCATCAGCAGTCCACTTGAAGGTTCTCGACACGAAATGTCAATATCTATTTTCCTCAACAGATGCTGCCTGACCCACTGAGTCCTCCAACAGTTCATTTTGTGCTCTGGATTCCAGCATCTGCAGTCTATTGTGTCTCCACCCTCTTTTGCTCTGTAAGTGGGCTATTCTGTGTGGTTAAATCTGATTCCACATCTCAATCACCCGACCATTGCCAGCAGTTCTGATTAACTTAGAACAATCTTAACCAGCATACAGTTATTATCTTTCACATTATCGACATCACAGTTGCAGCTATAAAAGAGTTTATTGATATTTTATTACATCAACAATTATTTACAATGAATACAGTCAAACTTTCTTCCTTGGAGAGAGAATATCGATCATCTTGTAGGAAACCATTGTACAGAAGTCAACAGTCTGAATGTAAATGCGAGTATTTAACATCGCTGTTTAGACATATATAGTAAGAAATACAGTCAGCCCACTGAATATAAACTTTGATAAGATCATATACCAGCAAAGATCATATTTTTCTAATAGAAAACCATTGTCATATTTACTGTGGAGACATTAAATTATATAAGGTAAATTCCAATTGAAGGTAATTTTCCTTTTAGATTCGTACTACTGTCACTGGACTGGCCATGGGGAAAACCATAGTTAGTCTCAACAAGTTGGAATTTATGTTGGTACAGTATGTAGAAGATCTGGGAGTTTGTGGAGAATGTATTCTTCAGGGACAAGTAAGCAAAGAAGCATAAAATAAAAATCACACCTAAATGATCACAAGGTTTTCATACACAACTCCACAGGGTGTCATATTTAATGTCACATTTACCCTTATCTATGCCTACATTCTAAATATACCCCAATATCCAAGACTGGTGGATAAATTATGAAAAGTTTGAATATGAGCTCTCACATCCCACCACTGGCAATGCCCATCATTGATGATAGAAAGATAGTTTATAAGAATGTACAGAAGAGGGGATGCTTTTGTCTTAGAGGGAATGCCCTAAGCCAGCTGAGTTAACTAGAGGAAACTACTGAAGGTGAAATTTGCCTCAGGTGGTAGAGTAAATAAAAACACAAGACCCAATCAGAGTCCATATTACATTCCATCCAATTTTCCTTCCTTATTATGTCACTGAAGATTGATTGTAAAACAAGCTCAAGTTTCCTCCCTGCCCCTTTAACACTGACACCTGCAAGAAATCCCACTTGCCATTAAATCTGAGGGAAATGTATGGGGTTGACTACCAAAGTTAAAGCTTTTTAGTCCAGACCTGTTCAGCCTCATGTTCACTTTCACCATTTGTTGTATCTAATTGTAACTGTTTCTCTGAAGCTAGCAATGCTCAGACTGAATGCATAATATGAACAAAATGGGAAAAAAAGCATCTTACTTGCCATGTTGGTTTTGACATCATTAAAATAACAGCATTTCATTTTGGCAATGGAACAATTAACACCTTAGTATGAATTTGTTTCTGCTATTTAAATTCTTTACCTGTTTACAGTAAGTAGGGACTATTAAATTATCAGGCAACAGACTTCTCATATTAATGTAATAAGTGTTTGAACACAATTGCTACAAAGTGTATTTCAAAGCCTCCCTGCGATTCTTTGTGTTACTATTTGGTTTATACATGGTTTTCTCCTGTTTTTTTTCCCCCTTTAGGCTCTTCTCCATGTTGATGGGTAAAATGGTGTAATTCTGCTCCTCTGTCTTTTGGTCTTATTTCTGAGGTCCATGTTCATGAAGGAGTAAAAGAAGTTACTAAAATTGTATCAAGAGGAAAACAGCTGGAAAGGCTTTCATTAGAGTGACTCATCAGTGCTTCTCCTTCCCAGTGAAACATTCTTGTTCTGACCACCTGGAGGAAATCTGTGGACGTGAGCCACTCCGGTTTAACTTGTACCATGGAGGTTCTGAACAAAACGGGCATCCGCAATGCTAGATATGACTTTGAAAGACCAAGCAAAATCAACAAATGTATTGAGAAGTCAGTTACCTTTTACCACTACTTTGTTCTTTATTTTTGTACAATTTAGTGGAATTTAGTACAATCCTATAGATCACTTCCACAAATTAAGCAACACAATTTACAATTTTCTTGTCACAGTCTCAGAAAGAAAGAAAGATCTCCTCCTGCCAAGTCCAGCAAACTTCTATGATTAAAGTAGAAAGTACTGTGAAAGGTAGAAACAGAAAAGGCTTGAGCCATTGTGAAGTGCCTAAATTGCTTCACAACTTAAATCATACATGTAAGAACTGCCTGAACTCATTATAGATAAAAATTCAAGAAACCCCTGAGTGAAAGAATGCTTTCTCTCCATCTGCATGGATTGGACTTAAATCAATCGCCCGTTGTTGAAAGGGTACCTATAAATATGGAATGTGGGAGTCCTCCAATTTTGTTCAGAGCAAGTTTACTAATAGTCTTTCTAACTGTGGCCAAGACATTACAAAGCATGACTCTATAAAGTTAGGTCGACACTGCCTGGGTGTCCAAGGTTGTTTAAGTGGTGGAAATAAAGCCCCTCAGGCAATGTGCAATAGCATGCAAGGCAAGATATCTTAAGAAATAATGTACTGATCAAGTTGAGGTGTGGCTCCTCAACCTCTGGCACCCTCTTCCAAATTATGGTCGACAAGCAGAAAGAAAGTACCTTCTATAACACCCAGGGGCCAGGAGAAAGGGGTATCTTTCACACCGGCATTGATTCATTCCAACTGACACCCATTAGCAGACGCCTAATTACAATCCATCGATAACGTTCACTCCCTATTGCCCATCTCTCTTTGATACACTAAGCATGATGTAATTGACAGAGAAATAGCCTGTGATTTCATAATTGGATTAATCCATCTTGATTTGCAATCAACAGCTGTGTTGAAACTTTTGTGACTGCTGTGACTTAAAAGCAGCATTGCAGACATTCACGATTGGCTACACAGACGAAACTGTGTATATTGTAATATACAGTATGTATCTTGACCTCCATTATTCTTGGTGTACATATATTCTTCTAGCATGCATTGAATTTCTCCCTCAGTGACTGCAGAAGAACAGTTCAAATAGGGAAATATTGTGCAATGACTTGAGAAAGCTTGGTTACTACATAACATTTTAACCTATTCTCTTCTAAGTCACCATCTTGGAGCTGCCTGCCAGTTGGAATGTAACGAGTTTATTATCAAGAGCTTATGATGAACATAAGGAGGAGTCGACCAGCAGACCCCTCAAGTCTCATGGTCTTACCACAAATACACTGTTGGTTTTCAAAAATGTTTCAGTGTCTTGCATTGGTTATCAAATCTTATTTTCTTACTTAGTTCATCCCCAACAACCCCCCTCCTTCACTACTCTTCATAATTAAGCTTTTTAACACAACTTTCTTTTCTTTCCTCTCTCCACAATGAGTCACACGACTCCCTCTCTCTGTTTTGTGTTTGCAGCAGCTTAAGGGTTACAATAATTTTGTGTGTGACATCGTTCATAAACGACAAGCAGGAAAACATGATCATGTTAAAATGCATGGGTTTCACTCCTTTTGAATAGATACATGGGTGTAGCTGGACTCACCAGCGGCTTCTCACTATCCTAAGCCATTATCTGTTTTTGTCTGTTTTGCTGCTATTGCACTTTGGGGCTGAATCTTTTCCCTCTTGTTCAGTGCATAAAAGTATATTACAGATACTTTAAAAGAAACAAAGCAAGGTGATTCAGCCCATCAGATTCCTGCTGGCTCCACAAAAGCCTTCTTCGACTCCAATGAATCCCTGTGTAAGTTTTTTTTTAACTGTTATTTCAAAATATTGGCTTGTGTTTATAAACAGAGGAGTGGTCTGAAAGAAATATCACAAATAGGAGGGTGAGGCCAGGCAAAATGAGGTGTGCAACCATGACGTTTTTGCAGTTGTTGTTTTGCTGCTTGTTGTGTTCTGTGTGGCTCTGCCGAGCATTGTGGTCATGCTGTGTTGGTGCTGGAATGTGTGGCAACACTTGTGGGCTGCCCCCACAACACCCTCCTGGTTGTTAATGTAAACAACACATTTCACTGTATGTTTCGATGTACACGCAATAAATAAACTTGATTCTTGAACCTTGAATAATTTTCTATACTGCTGGATCAATATTAAAGAGGAAAATGGTCCCTGCTCATCTATCAACGAGGGTGAAGACCAAAACCTTTATGGAAAGGAGAAGTCCTTATGAATAATTTCTGAAGAGTCAGGGGAAATTTGAAGAATAAGCTGCAGAATCGCGGATGGTAGAGTATGTGCCATTTTAGAATCCTTAATAGTGGGCAAAAGTTGGTAGATCTGTAATGAATCTGCCAAAAGAATGGCACTTCAGGTAGAGAAAGATTGCAGAATAGATGAAGAGCAATACTAGGCTAGAATGAAATCTGTTTGGAGTTAATGTAGTATGACAAAAGTAAACCAGCACGTTCATTTATAAGCAGCTCAGGGTATCTGAGTAGCTAGATAATCGTTGGACTCCAGTGTAATTGCTTGGATTTGAAAGTGCACTTAGTAATATTTCAGGTGTAGAAACGACAGCATTATATGTTCAAAATTCATATTGCTCAGTCAACTAAATGAGATAAACTGAGAATAGCACCTGGTTTTATATTATACATTATTGCTATTAGTTCAAAATAAAAATGCTAGTATAGCAGTCAGCTGATTTTATTATTCTCTGTGTTTAGACCAATGTGCTATTACCATGCCTGCATTGTCCTACTAACAGCAGTGCTGGACACATTTTGAAATGACTGTGACAGAATACTATCAGTGTTACTTTCAACTAGGATAATAAGAAAAAAAAATTCCGAAATCAATAAGCCATTGAAATCTGCTAGTTCTTGCACATTCTTTCCCTCGTGAACAAGTGAGCTGTGATCTTGCGGCTAAATGGAGATTGTTAGCAAGCAGAGTCTCGGTCTAGGTGGGATCGTTCCAGACTCATTACAGAGCAGTTGTACCTACCCGTATGGTGTGTAGCATCAGGGCCTCACTGCTAACAATGTCTCCTTTGATCCTGGTCTCTGCTTCACCTTCCAGCCTGTTCCCATAACTTCTGACTCTGCTCTACTCCAGAAAAAATCTCTGCCTTGAACTTACACAGCCTCCACAGTACTTCAAAGGAGGAGGTTCCAAAGATGCATGATCCTCTGGAAGATCAATAACACCCGTTGAAAAAAAACTTGCATTTATATATCACCTGCCTCTACCACTTAGCATCTTACAATCCATTACTTCAAATGTGGGAAACATAATCTGGAACTGTCTCTACATGGCTCACAGAAGGCTCATCAGCTTACTTTTTCTCAGTTCCTGAGAATCATCCACTTTTGTCTAGAAACTGTGGCCAAGACCTGATTGTTTATTATTATGGTTAAAGTCAAAGTATTTCTACAGTTACTAGGGGTCAATTCTCAGTGATCTCACTTGCACGAAACACCTGATTTCCCCTTCTCACCTACCCAACTTCACTACTTCTCATCCAGGGCGACAATTGTTTGAGGTGTGGCCTTCCATTGCTGAGACGTGCAGTTTCTTTCATCGCAGCTGTTATGCAGTACCTACACTATGGAAACAGGTCACCTGGCCTGATCAACAACACATTCTATCCCCAAAGACCAGAGGTGAAGAAAGAGCTAACAAGGAAAATGGGATGGATTAGGGAAAGATTAGTGTTTCCTCTATACTCACTGGAGAGACAATCTCCACTTTAATGATGTGGTTCCTCAATTATCGCCTTCAGTACTAGTTTGCAACTTTGGGGGATCAACCTGATTTGCAGTCACAAAGATATTATACGGAGCCACAAGGATGCTAGATTGAAATATTTTACTTGGCAGTGCAATTGATATACCACCAAAAGAGTAGCATTTGCTATTCAGCAGAAGTTTTAAATTAATCCATTGATTTATAGCATAAAGATTATAAACAAGTATTGTCATGTATATATGCAATATGTTGACTGCATCATTTTGAAGGCTGAGAAGAATTTTCAGCATTAAAATGGCAAGAGAAATGTCCACCAGTCCAAAACTATTTACCCTATAGATGTATCTTACACAGAGTCTGCTCTACAAATTACTTTCCTAAAATACGCCACACTCCACCCTTGGGATTGCCATCAAAACTGCCAGGAACTAGGAGTTCACTGTTTGTAAGGCCACATCTTGACATGGGCTGTTGAATAAGTGATGAACTAACTAGCTAAAATTCAAAACAAATTATTCAAATTTCTTCATGATTGACTGATCCAATTACATGCTCGCTTATCTAACATTTGCTTCATTGTGCTAAAACTGCCAGTTATACAGTAAGTCTCACCAGCTATACCTTCCAGTGATCATAACCCTTGGCAGAGCCATCATTCAAAGAACCAAGCTATTACTGGGATGATCATAACCACATCACAGGGACTGGTTTTAAAAGCCTCAGCGGTAAACTGGAGTCAGAGCTGTTTTGGCTACATCAGATAGTTCTGTGGTTCAAAGATTTATCCTACCAAATTGCTGAATGAGCATCAAAGCAATTGGGTCAGCTTAAAGCCGTGTTGCATATTTAGTCTTGGAGATGAGGTTACTGGTATGCACTATAGAGTCTAGGTCACAATCTCATATAGTTCATGGGATGATGAGAGGTAGGTTTGTCTCTACACCTCCTTACATACTGAGGTGCTCTTGCTAACCATGTCATATGGCTCAACGCCAAATAAAGCCAGACAAATCTACATCAGAGATGGATCTCAGGAGAACTACAGAAGTACAAGAGGAAGAATGGAATAGTGGTATTCATTTAAAGGATGCGACAAAATAATATGTGTGTAACCATCTGATAGATCTGGAGGATACATCTGATGGGCTCAGTAGTCTGAATCCGTGCTCTGAAATCCTGAATACTCCTGGATAAAGGCCACCCATTACTTCTGATGAACAGCAATAAGAATGAGCATCATTGAATCTCCACCCAGCCAGTGCTTTCGAGCAGGGAAGTCATAGCGAAGCAGCAACTGAGAAAGCTCACGTAAGAGAACAGGGGCTTCCAAAAGAAGCCAGGTGGTATAACATTAGAGTTTGTTTCCTTAGCTGCAATCACCAAACATGTAATACATCAATGTGTGCAATTTGCAATAGGCTTGTGAAATTTGCCTCCACTGAAGTGAATAGAACTGTATTTTGGAGAAATATAATGCACATTCTGTATACACAGTTATGTGTTAGCTTAACTGGTCATATTAGTGACCAGCACTGATTACATCTCTCCTTCCCCTCAACTAGACCTTAGAAACCAAATTGCATAAATTTAAGGCAGTTAACTGATTCTCTAAGGTTCCACAGTTTACATGGTTTAAATAATAACTCCTTTGAGCAAAAACTTAACTGGAGACATACAAAGAAAATATAAACACTAAACTGGATATTGCCAGACTGAGGTCAGATTGCTATCATTGTTGCTTTCTCCTCTGCATAACTCTGAAGAAAATGTTTCCTATGTTAATGGACATCTTCCAAGAGGACCACAACATTGTCATGGTTAGAAAGCTTGCATGCCTCAATGACCGGGAGGGCTCTGTTGATGGAGTCAGGGCTTTATGCTATGCCTCTTGACGGGGTCACCCATGCCAAACAGGTCAAAAGGGTAGAACCTAGACTATGAGTGGTCCACCAGTCTTCCTGCTTTGGAGGTTCAGCTCAGAGCTAACAACCCTGACTGATCAAACTAAATCTGTTATGGAAACAGCATGAAGAATCCTTCTATATCTGTGTGTGACGGTACTCCCGAGTCTCCACCTGGGACTTACATGGTTGACAGTAGTGAATACCGAGAGGAAGCTACTGGTGAGATGAAGGAAGCCTGAACACTGACAGAGATGGAGGATCTTCATTGCACCAGCGGTGTAATGGCCAGTAAGTAAGCAAAAAGTAAGTTAATGTGCATTGATGAAGGTTGGTAAGAAGCTTATGGATTTGAGATGGACTTATCACACCTATTTTTTTAAATCCTCTAAATAACCTCTATTTTAAAAGGAAGATAACACCTCTAGTAGCATTCAACAACAAGGGCTGAGACAAGTGTTACCAAAACCCATTCACTATGTGATATTCTCAGTACAATCTCACCCTATTTATGATCTTCTAGTTACATATTCACAAAGAATACGTTGCACTGATTCAGCTTCACATTGGCAATGGGATATTTCTGGCAGACTTCCCAATGTTTTAATAACATGATCCATCAATTTAAATTTATTAGTTTACAGTCCTGCAGTGGATGAGCAGGAAACCACAGCTGCAGTCCAGAAGCCTCCTGTGTAAATTGGTAGTGTTCATACACACATTCCCCCTTGTGTCAACTGCACATAGTTGGATTAGCATCACATTTAGAACATACAGTGATGAATAAAATTAAATTAGATTTTTATGAAAGATTCTTGGCTCGTGTTTCATTAAATTCTACTCCACTGGACAAGATCTGGTCTAACCGACACAGAAAGGGGGAAGTTACATTATTGCATTGCTCTGGTTGTCTCCCACATCTGAAAGAGATGGAAGTTGATAGGTTATTTGCTCCTGTAAATTGCCTCTGGGGTAGGACGGGAGTGGTAAAATCTAGGAGGAGCTTTTGGGTGGGAAATAATGAATGGGGGAGAAACTAAAATGGGACTGGTGTAGGATTAGTGTAAGATGGTCTACATGGGTTAAGTAGACTAAGGGGCTTCTTTCTGTGTTGTGTGAAACTTTTAGCAACCACAGCCCTGCAAAATGGATGCCCAGCTTTGACTAAACCTTTGCAAGCAAGTTAAAGAAAGCATTTAGAGATAATATGTTATCCAATGTTTCTGGCTCTTCCTCTTCGGTGGCTTAATATTTTATACCCCAAAACAAAAACATTCTGTGCAATCCACAAACAATGATAAAGAACTGCACTGTGGTAGTGAACATTACTCTCCCCTCCCCACCCCACATCAAGCATTTAGCGACCAAAGTGAATGAACTTCAGAAAGATAACGGCGATTCAGTAAAATGATTCCTATAAACTTCAGGAATGATCCATGTTTACACATACTCAATGTTAACTCCTATTAACAGTTATATACAGAATATATATATATATAAAACACCTTATAATGTAATATCCTTGCAACCTACAAGCCTTTGAGGGCTGAGGGCTTCCTGCTACTTCAAAGTAGTTTTGAAAGCAATATATTTTGCTCTCTCGCAGAACAATAGATATGTGCTGGTGTCTATTGCATTGCCTAATTCACTGAGGAAAACTGGAAACCCAGTTCATTGCGGCAAGAGAATTCCTACTGTTTTGCTTTAACTACACATGTTAGGAGCTCCATTCTATATTGGTGATCAGTTGAAGGTTTGCCAATTTTGCCCACGCTGTAATTATAAAGCAGGAAGCTGCAGGACAGAGAGGTGAACGCAGCAACATTTCATCTTCAGAGGAATGGGAGAATGTCTCTTTCTATGGTTGATACAATGCAACGTGAGCAGTTCTCGATCAAAGTGACCTTTAGATACCCAGTGCACCCTCACTTCCTGCAGATCCGTGCCAACGTGCGCAAATCCATATCTCCCTGATTTCCTCAGGTGGATATTCACAGAGACAGCATTGATATCCGGCCTGAAAGCTACGTTAGCAACGCACAAAAGAATCAACTGAGGCTGGGAAGCAGGACAAGCAACATGTGAATCACAGATCTATCAGTCTTGTCTGACCTCAGGCCGAAAGAATATTGCTGTTGCTGACAGTAAAGTATTTACATATTTTAACTCTATATTTTACAAAGAAGAAAGCTGCTTCTACTAGTATGCATTTGTAGAAGTTATCACTACACTGGGATACACAGTATCCATTTCCCAGATGGTTTTTCCACCTGGATGGTTGGTATTGTCCCTTCTGCTTTACCAGCTAGCTTCAAAAATGTTAGGTTTTCACTGCCTCTTTGTTGGAAATCTAAAATGACATTCATGATCGAATGGCGGAGCACACTTGATGGGCCAGATGGCCTAATCCTGAACCTATGTCTTGTGTAAGTATTGTTACAATAGCTTCTTAGTCAACAGCTTCCCAAACACAAGGCTCTCTTAAGCTGGTTTAAGATTTTGAAGAAAGAAATCATTATTCTGTTTGTCCCCCAATCATAAGTGTTCTTGTCTGTAGACTTATAAGTGAGTACTTCCAAACACTCTGGTCTCATCTGGGTCTCTAATATGATTAACGATTATTGATAGAAGTCTCTTTAGCTTAATCACTGTAGGTGGGTGTTTATGATATGGGAACATGGAAATAGAGATTTCACTAGAATTTTAAATTCTAGCCCATGAATCTCTCAAAAGGATATTAGATGAATTAAGGATTTTTTGGGGGGGTTGGGATTGATATAATTCCTCAGCAGCAATTCACTGAAACCCAAACTCCTTTAAACATCCCAAATACACATTCATACTCTCACCCCCTACCAGGAACAGCCAAAACAGATTGGATTTGGAACTACTTTTTAATATATTATGGCAGATCCACCTTCAGCAGAAAGATCTGGTTTGCTGAAGACGGGGAGCCTGAGGAAATGACTGAGTCATCTGCTCGTTTTAGCAGGGGCATTTCAAACAAAAGGGCAACGCTCCATGAGTTAAACCATTGCTGCTGGCAATCCCAACTCATAATGTAATCTGTTTGGACCAGATAGTAAATGTATAAAATAGTTTTAAACTGATCCGGATGATATGAAACGATATGGAATGAAAAATCTGAATGATGAGGATTCTGTTGTCAAACCATCTAAAAGACATGATCTAGATCTCCTTTTTCTGGGCCCTTGAGTTTACTGGCGTAAACACTTAGTTTAGAATGAAAATTCTAATCTACACTGGGTGGGCTGATGTCAGATTCCTCTGAGAACTGATGCTTCAACGTGCCATACTTTTTAAACCAAGCAGTTTGTTAGCAGTCACTATAAAACTACTTGGACTACATCTCCAAGAGGACCACAACTTTGTCCTGGTTTGGAAGCTTGTGGGCTTCAAAGACCCAGATAGCTATGCTGACCGCAGTCAGGGCTTTATACTTCAGCTCTTGGTAGGGTCAGCCAAGCCAAACATGTGAAAGGGTAGAGGCCAGACTAAGGGTGATTCACCAGTCCTCCAGGTTCGAGTGTTCAGCTCAGGGCTAACAACCCTGAGTGGAAATTGCTATGGAAACAGCAATAAAGAATCCTTCTATGTCTGAGTCCGCTGATATTTCTGAGTATCTACCCAGGACTTGCATGATTGACAGTGGTGAAAACCGAGAGGAAGCTATAGGCATGATGAAGGAAGCACTGAAGACCGCCAGAGATGGAGGACCTTCATTGCTGCCCTAAACGCTAGCGGCATACTGGGCAGTAAGGAAATAAGTACTTGGACTACAAGAGAGTGGCCTACAGGCAGTCTTTTTCAGCTTTGTATCCAACATCATCTTGGAACTTCCTACTGTGCCTCCAGATGTTCTGCAGGTGTCATTGATACCACCCCCCCCCCCAACTTACGTCATCCATAATTTATGCACCTCTTGTCTGCATTGTCAAGAAATGAGCTTCAACTGAGGTCAATCACCTTTATTCTACTTAGAGTTGTTTTGAGCATCCAACGTGTGGTGGAGGAACTACCCCACACAAGGAAAACTTGACTCTTTTAGTCAACAGGACTTCTCAGAAGACTGCAAGCAACCTTAATATAATAAGAGTTCTAGCATATGAAGGATTTGAAATTAGCTTTTGAAGAAACTCTTTTAATGACAACATTTCCATCTCTCAATTCCGACATTAAAATACAGATTTCATTCAATGAAAATTTCCACTATTGATCATAGTTTGAACATTACTACCTATCACCTTTTACTCCGTAATGTCCTTTAAAAAAAAACAAAATCGCTTCTCTACTCACCTCAACACTGGGCTGATTCCACAACCTATGGACTTACTTTCAAGTCTCTACAACTCATGTTCTCAGTATTATCTATTTACTTACTTTCTTTTATTATTATTATTATTTTTGTGTGTGTTTACATAGTTTGTCTTCTTTAGCACATTGGGTGTTTGTCAGTCTTTGTGTGCAGTGTTTCATTTTCTATTGTATTTCTTTGTTCTACTGTGAATGCCTGCAAGAAAGTAAATCTCCAGGTGGCATATGGTGACGTATATGTATTTCAATAATAACCTTACTTTGAAATTTGAAATTCACTAAGGTAGCTCTCCCAGGTTTCTAACACTTTGAACGACTGCTTGTAATTTATGAAAATTCCACTCTTTGACCTGAGGACGGGATGTCATACCAATTTCATCACTGGTGAGATTGACAACAAAACTATCCAAAGATTGCTTACTGATTAACAGGAATGCAATATAAAGATAACAAGTCTAGGAGAAAGTAAACCTCATCCAACATTTAAACAGCAAAAGCTTGAAGTAACACCTCCCTAATGCAAGCTAAATTAAAAGAAAACACATATGTTCTGCTATCTTGCCTTACAATCCTCTCTTCTTCCAACATCAGAGATCATTTCATTTTCTGTACAACACTAAGCACTGGAGTCCAGTTCCCCCACACTACAGGAAAACCCACTTTGGGCAAGAAGATTGAGAATTCTGTCACTGAGTTACCTACACCCTCTAATTTCTTCTGTGTGCATCAGAGTGAGAGTCACACACAACATTGACAGACCTGACACCTATATGTGAGTGTATGTCACACATGCAATTGTTTATTCATTCACAGGACAAAGACATTGTTGGCAATTATTGTCCATCTGTATTTGCCACTGAAGTGTGTAGGGAGTTAAGTGTCACCTATATTGGTGGATCTGGAGACATGGATGGATGAGGATAGCAGGTATCCTTCCCTTACTGAACCAGATGAGTTTTTAACAACAATCTCATGATCACTGTACCTCAGAACTGATGAAAACTCATCAGTTTTGAATTGTAATGTTGTCTCTCTCTTTACAAATGCTGACTGACCTGCAGAGTGCTTCCAGATTCTAATTTCAGATTCCCAGCATCTGTGGTATTTTACGTCTCATAATCATCATTACTTGCACTAGATTTTTAATTTCAGATTTACTTAATTACTAGAATTTAAATTGGTATTTAATCTCGTTGCTTCAGTTCAGAAGTCCAAGGCAATGGATACCAGTCCCAGAATATAATTGCTATGCATATGTACCTGTTGCATTAGAGACACAGAGCTAGCTCAGTGAATTATTTAATCACATTTAAAAACACTAAGATGATGGGAAAGTAGAACAGTAAGGAAAGGTCTTTCATATTCCAATAACTTTAGCTTGTACAGTACCCAAAGAAAGCCACTGATCTTTCACTCCAAAGAGGTCTTGATTCCCATAACCAACTAAATCTTTCCATCTTCTGAGAATTCCATCATTTTTGTCTTTAAGGCAATGCCTTCACTTAATTTTTTTTGTTACAAGTAGTACACATTTTAAAATGCACATGTGAATATCTTACATCTGGACTATTGTTTAAGTTTCAGAGATGACTTTACTGAAGCAGATCTTGTGTCATTAAGGTGTCCATGAATCTGCAGGGCCCTGGAGGCATTGACTTATACTCTGGCTCAGTTGTTTCAAAATGATTCTCTTGTCATATGAGGTCACCAGTAAGCCCCACTATTTACTGGGAAAAAGTATTAATGCCATGAATGTCATAACAATCATCACTGAGAGAGAAAAAAAATCTTAGTGTTGCTAAAAATAATTGATGCCTCTCAATAGTTACAGTATTGGAGATGATATAATAAGCTGTATTCCTGAATAGCATGGGGTTTGATGACAGTCTACAGATGTTGGGGAGATGGTGGAAGGGGCCATGTGTTGAAACCGTGAGGAATATTTCCAATTAGAGTAAGAAGTCTTATTAACAGATCAATGCGCTTTGAAATTTTGAAGACTGATCTGACTGGGTAGAAAACATTTTAATGCAGCTTTCAGAGTTCAACCACTGATCTTGCCCAATGTCACTTTTGGTGTCAGTAACATTGGCCAAGAGACTCAGAGTCCCATCTTCCCCACGTAAGGCAAAAGGGGATTTCCAGGTTTCTACTGGGTGGCAGATTTATTTTATCCACATGACCCCATTCCTTCTCACAGAACTTCTCCCCCCCCCCCAAACTGTCAGAAAGACTGAACAAACCCCTCTTGAGAATTCAAGGCAAAAAGAAATGTAAAAAAGGAACAAACAGGAGAATGAGCAACTAGACTTGTGGCTGCTTTTGTAGAACAGTGTGTCAAGAAGTCATGTTTAAAGGGACTTTGAAGGTCGGAATACTCCCAGATGCTTCTCCTGTCATGAGTCTTGACCTACCAGTGGAACAAACGATTGCACCAATATAGATTCCATTTGAGAAAGTTTGCGTCTGGACACCTCCATAGAGATATTTGTTCCAATTTTGATGTACTTTATATCAAACCCAGTGGGCCCAAGGCAGTGCTTCACAAGAAAATGAGAATTCCCAGTCTCACAAAGCAGTAATAGAGCATGTCTGTTCCTCAAATTATTTGTCTTAACGGCAAAGTGTCTCAGAAAATGGAGTCTCTTCTGGAGGACCCATGTCAATCTCTTGCCGTCTCCATTTTGGTTGTGGTCCCTCAGATAGAAATAATTTCTTTTTTTCTCCCGCTTTCTCTGGGTGCTATGATGTTAGGAATAACAGGATGAGGGTCACTGCCAGGATGAACCAAGAAATCCTAAAGGTCGTGATTCCGTCGTTATTGTGATACGGTTCAGGTGACTCGTATATAGAATCATCTGGAAAAGAGAGGAAATAAAAAGTAATCACTCTTAGCAATGCATCTCCTTTAATTCTTCCCTGTGATTTTAATGTGCGAAATGTAACAGTTAATGGAACAAATTAAAGAAAAGGCTTTGCATTTATATGGTGCTTTAATCACATCACAAAGTCCTTCATATGCAATGAACTACTTTAAAATGCTCTGGCTGCTTTTCCTGTAGGCTGTGCTATAAAGACATCATTTGTTTCAACTGCAGTAGAAAGCTGGAGCCTGTGGAGGAGTGTCCACTACAATCTTTTCAACTAAAAGTCCCCTTCTATGCAGATCTTTGGCTAGACACTTCAATAGTGCATTTTATGCAAATTTTGGACCCAGTGGCAACATTATCCATGATTCTAGGCAAAGGTACAACGTTAACTTTCTAGTAGTCTGCCCTAATAGCGTGCCAAACCACAGAAAGGATATTAATTGAGTGATACTTTTCTACAACTATATTGCTTTGGATACACCATGGATTCTCAGGGTTGTACAATGTATACATACTTTGATAATAAATGTACTTTGAATCTTTTGAATCTTTGAAACCAATTGGCATAGCCACCACATATTAGCATTTATTATTCACCTGGACTATCCTCCATTCTTTTTCACCCAATATCATGAGCACATTACTTTCCCTTTTGTCCAGTACATCTTCTTTGCAATTGAACAAAGTACGATCTTCAATTCTATTCATTGTGAAATCCATTCATGCAAGTTTAGAAAAGCAGAGCTTCCATGGAGGTCCCTCCAGCCCTTGCTCTTATTCTAGACCTACTGCTTCACCACTCAGGTGCCCAACAATGCCCAACAACTGGCAATGGCTAGAATTGGCTAGAAGTCCAATGTCATAGATGTTGCAGATAAAGTTCTGCACTGCTTACTTTGCAAAGATAAAAAGATCCAATGATTAGCTTTATTTGTCACATATACATTGAAACATATAGTGAAATGCATCATTTGCATCAAGTCCAATCAGCGAGGATTGTGCTGGGCAGCCAGCAAATGTCAGCATGCTTCTGGCACCATCATCGCATTGACCACAACTAACTAACCCTAACCTGTACATCTATGGAATGTGGAATGAAACCCACTGGGTCATGCGGAGGACCTACAAACTTCTTACAGACAGCATCAGGAACAGAAACCCTGCTCTTACATCCAGTGCTGTAAAACATTGCATTAATTGCCACACAACCATGCTGCCCTGAGTGCTGGAGAGTGTCTGACCATGGACATTTTCAGCGTCCCTACATATGGGTAGATTCTAGTTAGAGACAAGCACCTGACAATCCTTCACTCATAGTTACTATCACCTTACTGGGCCACACTTCTGTGTTAGCAGAGCTTACAAACTCCGCATTGCAGAATGGTAAAGTGTTTTCAGCGGAGATATCCAGATTGGTGAAGTTGGTGTAAATGCTACAGATTGCAGCTTCTGGTAACTCCAGTCATGTCATTCATTCTCTGGCTCAGAAAAGACAGCAATATATCTTTTCAGTGTTTACCCAGATTCTAGATCTATGAACTAGAATCAATTAACTGCAACTCAGAGAATTCACATCAGGGAATTTCAAAATATAGAGTGTGACGCACCTTATGACCCCTACAACAATAGCAGCTGATTGAGGCAAAAGGTATTTGAGGATCAAGAGCTCAGGCATGGAGCAAAGATCTACTGGCCCTCCAACATGCTTCCGGGATTCCATCTCCCAACAGCAAGCATAGCATGGTAATGGGATGATAAGGCTAACACAACCTTCACATTATTTTCCTAAGTAATTTGAAATCAGTAAACAATGTTCTTTCTCAAGCTATCATCTTCTAGGTTGCAGATATAGAGTGGGCTTATCAACCACAATGTCCAATTGTGGTTGATAAGCCTTTGAAACTGACACTCTATTCTGAGCTCTATAGGAACAGATTTACCAGGCAAAGGAATAGATTAAAGGACATGGTCAAATCCTCCCTGGCTCCCTGAAGGTATGTCCATACTGACTCCTGGGAATCTCGCGACATGATCACTTAGTGCAGAAGGAGCTTTTGGGATGACTGCTGAAAGGTCTTGGCCCAAGTCATTGACAATTTATTCCCCGCCATAGATGCTGCCTGAGCTGCTGAGTTCCTCCTGCATTTTGTGTGATGCTCTGGATTTCCAGCATCTGCAGAACCTCTGCAATTGAAAATGTACCTATAGCAGGAAAAGAATTCGACAACAGCCACATCCAAATCATTTCACACCCTGGAAATATGACAAGGTGGTCCTCAGCAAGAAGCCATGGTCATATCAAATGTTCATTAAAGACCTTAATCTCCTGTGGAAGAAATCAATGCTGTCCCAATGGCTGTCATTGTGGGCAATCTTCAGACAACTAGATCTATTTAATGCAGTCTAGCCTGCAGTCAAGCCCACTTCCCCATCAGACCTTGTGATAGGGCTCATATCTGCCAAACTCGCTCCTCTCCAAAACTTCAGTGAGCCCCCAGGCACTAAATTTGGCAGCAATACGCTCTCAAGTGAGACAGATATTTGCCTGCCACTGTCAACCAAGTGATGTATTACACCAGTAAGCTACAGCTTTGAGACAAACAACCTCCATTCATAAAGTACATCTGAAATAGAAAGATGCTATCAGGCTCTTCCAGACATGAGACCAAAAATACTGGAGGAGGTAACAGGAAAGGTGCCCGAAAATTGGTCAAGGGGATGGGTTTTAAGTTAGAGTCTTAAAAGGAGAAAAAATGGGTAGAAGGATTTACAGAGGGAATTCCAGATGTTTGGATCTTGAAAGCTGAAGAAATGGCTGTCAATGTTAGAGCAATTAAAGTTGTACCCTTGAGCTGGCCAAGTAGTTGGGTAAGTTGAATAAACCAAGCTGCAGCCTTCAGAATCAGGTTTAATATCACTGGCCTATGACATGAAATCTGTTGTTTTGCAGCAGCGGTTCTGCAATACATATTTTTTTTTAAACCTATCAATTACAATAAGCAATATATATATAGTTGTTTCTAATTAATTGGGCCATCAGTTAATTGGGGCAGCCCCTTATTTGGGACAACTATTAAAGAACAAAAACTTATCATGAAAATAGGCAGGATTCTCTTAATTTATTTGGGACACTGATCTTAATTGGGACAGGAGGAGACCGCTGCCCAACATTCTCTAATTAGCATCAGTTGTTTCTATTCACAAAGCACTGATTTTTGTCACTGATAGTTGGCAAGAAATAAGCAGTAAGACAATTCAGAACCGTTCTGCTCACTGCAGTTTCAAGCATTTGGGCTTGGAGATGCCAGAGACGGCCAGGAGTGAAAATGAAATGATTTCATTCCTTCAGTAAGCTGGGAACTACAAAGAATTTGAAGGTACCAACAATCATCTTGGATGTTGCAATGAAAATGAAGATTTGGACGATGCAATTATCAAATGCATTGTATGTAAGCAGTTCATATCTGCGGTGATTTTGTTCATTTACAGTCAATCAAAAGAACACGGCAGTGTACACTGGACAAATTTCTCCATGGATAATCATTAGGAGCTAATACATAGTTTTAAGATATTGTAGTAGTGTTGGTAGTGTTTTCATTTATTCTGTACTTCATTTATAATTTTCATGCATAATTTGTAACTCAGTTAAATGGGAACTTGTCTTTTTTATACATTTTTAACTATTTCCATGAAACTTCACCTATTTGGAGCAGCTGCTTAATTGGCCCAAAATGTCTGATGTGTCCCAGTTAACCGAATCCACAGTATTTAAATTAAATGAGTAGTGCAAAAAGAGCAAAAAAAAAGTGAGGTACTTTTCATGGGTTCATTGTCTGTTTAGAAATTTGATGTCAGAGGGGAAGAAGCTGTGCCTAAAATGTTGAGTGTGAGTCTTCAGACTCCTCTATCTTCTCCTTGCTGGTAGCAAAGAGAAGAGGGCATGTCCTGACCTGGTGGGGCCCTCAATGATGGAGCCACCTTTCTGAGGCATTGCCCTTTGAGGATGTGCTTGATGTTCCGGAAGCTGGTGCCCATGATGGATCTGGCTGAGTTTTCAACTTTCTGTAGCTTTTTCTGAACCTACACAGTGGCCCCTCCATACCAGGCAGTGATGCAGCCGGTTCGAATGCTCACCACGGTACATTTGTAGAAATTTGCCTTGACTGTGGTGTCAATGGAACAGTATCCATTACTGGTGAGGGGGCTGGAGGGCGGTTGAGTTGATTAAAGAACCATTCTTTTGGCTCCTGTTTTAATAAGCTCTCTATTCCCCTCTTCCAGAGAAGCACCCACTCAATCATTCACCTTTATCTCATTATCCGGCAAAAGTTAAATGTTATTAAAAATGTCACTGGTTATTGATAACTCTCTGCAAGCATTTAACTAGTGAGCAAATTAGTGTCAGCTTCCTCTGTTCATGAGGCATCATTAAGCCAGATTCCTAGAGCACTTTTCAATGTATAATGAGAGATTAGGCTCCATGAGGTTTAGCAATTACAGTATGGTACATGTTAAAAATATTTATAGTAATATAAAAAAGGTTTTATCCAAAAGTTTAGGGTTTAAAATAAGTCAGAAATCTGTTTCTTTTTTCAAATAAAAATTTTCAGATGGTCCTGGTGCTTTGTAGAGGTTAGAGGCCATTTTAATTTTAATGTAAGGACTCATGGGAGACAGCATCTCAGATTGGCAACTGTGGTTTATGAAGTTATTTCAAATTTGCCAACCTTTGACACAATTCAATTTTCATGCAGAGATTCAGGAAATTCCGTTGACAGATTAAGAGAAGTTGGCGGTGTATCTTCCTGCATGGACCCGATTGTCTGGTAGTTAGTGTTACAAAAGTTGTACCGCAAATGATGGAAAACATTTATAATTTACATCTGAGGATTCCTAATGAGATTTTTCATTGGTCGTATTAGATCATGCAAGCAAAGAATAAAAGTTAAAGTTTTACGAACATTTTACCGGAGACAGAATTATTTTTACAGGAAAGCTTAGAGAAGAAATATAAGAAATTATTGGCATGGATTGGCTATTCAATCCCTTGAGCCTGTGCCATAATTTAATAAGATTGTGGCTGATTGGATTGTTGTCCCCAGTTCTGTGAAATTGTACTTGAATCCCGAGTAGAACAACCACCGATGGTTGGAATGGAATAATGACTAAGCTTCACCAAAGAAAGTCACTCTACCCTGTAGCATTGGTACAGTACTGTCATGCATTAAAACGTGGTGTCATATCATCTTCTCAAGGGCAATTTTGAATTAGCCTTGTCGGCAATGCTAAATGTGATAAAGGAAAAACTTTCCTGCTCCATCAAAAGTTGTTGAAACTTACCTAGTGACCAAACAGCAAACAGCAGCAAAGCAGGAACACAAAAGATACTGGAGAAACTCAGTAGTGCAGGTCTCTGGCACTGAGTCTGATAATGTGGCTCAGAAGGGAAATGGGGGGGAGAAGAGGATTGCTATAGTGATAGCGGATTCCATGGTTAGACGAGTAGACATGGGCTTCTGTGGATGCGATAGAGACACTTGGATGCTACGTTGCCTCCCAGCTTCCAGGGTCAGGGATGTCTCAGATTGGGTCCACAGCGTTCTAAAGGGAGCAGCTGAACAGTCAAAAGTCTTGGTACATAATGGCACCAATGACACAGGTAGGAAAAGGGAGGAGGTCCTGAAGAGTGAATTTAGGGAGCTAGGTAGAAAGCTGAGAAGCAGGACCCCCATGTTAGTAACCCCTGGAGTGCTGCCTGTGCTACGCGCCATTGAGGTTAAGAATAGGATGATTTGACGGATGAATGCATGGCTGAGGAACTGGTGCAGGGGGCAGGGTTTCAGATTTCTGGATCACTGGGATCTCTTCTAGGCAAGCTATAACCTCAACAAAAGAGACAGATTACACCTGAACCTGAGGGGGACCAATAACCTTGGGGTCCTCTCTAGAACTGTTAGAGAGCATTTAAACTAATTTGGTAGGGGGGGATAGGAAATTGAGTGATAGGGCTGAGTTGGGGCAGTTGGTATACAAGTAGATGCAATATGTAGCGAGATTGTCAAGAAGGACCCGCAGATGACAGAACAAAATTGTAGCCAGTAGAATGAGTAGCAGTGTAACAGGACAAAATCAAAAAGGTTGACAAACACAGGTGTTATAATTGAGTGAACTCAGTATCTATTTATGCAGTTAGAGATTGGCAGGTATGTCGTTTTGGGCATCACTGAGTCTTAGCTGAAGGAAGATTATAGTTGGGAGCTTAACATCCAAGGATTTATATTGTATTGAAAGGACAGGCAGACGGGGAGAGGGGGTGGCATGGATCTGTTGGTAAAAAATGAAATCAAATCCATGGAAAGAGGTGACATAGGACTGGAAGAGGTAGAATAGTTGTAAGTAGAGTTAAGGAACTTCAAGGGTAAAAATGCACTGATGGGAGTTAATATATAGGCCTTCGAACAGTAGCCACGATGTAAGCTGCAAATTACAATGGGAGATCGATAGTGCATATCAAAATGATAATGTTGCGATAGTCATGGGGAATTTCAATATGCATGCAGATTTGGAAATGCAATTGGTGCTGATTTTGGATCCTACGAGACAGAATTTATAGAATGCCTACAAGATGGCTTTTTAGAAAGGCTTGTGATTGAGCCCACTAGAGGATCAGCTATTCTGAATTGGGTGTTGTGTAATGAACCGGATTTGATTTGGAAGCTTAAGGTAAGCTGAAGGAACCCTGAGGAGGCAGAGATCATAATATGATGGAATACACTCTGTAATTTGAGAGGGAGAAGCTAAAGTCAAGTGTATCAGTACTACAATGGAGCAAAGGGAATTACAGAGGCATGAGAGAGGAGCTGGCCAATTGATTGGAAGGGGACACTAGCGGGGATGACAGCACAGCAGCAATGGCTGGAGTTTCTGGGAACAATTTGGAAGGAGCAGTAGAGATATATCCCAACAAGGAAGAAGTATTCTAAAAGCAAGTGTGGACACCATGGCATTATAGGAAAGATAGTAGCATGGACAGAGCATTGGCTGATTGGCTGGAGGCAAAGAGTGAGAATAAAGGGAGCCTTTACTGATCAGCTGCTGGTGATTACTGGTGTTCTGTAGAGGTCAGGATTTGGACTACTTCTTTTTACATTGAATGTCAATGATTTGAATTAATAGCTTTGTGGCCAAGTGTGTGGATGATATGAAGATAGTGGAGGGGCAGGTAGTGTTGAGGAAACAGGGAGGCTGCTGAAGGACCTGCACAGATTAGAAGAATGGGCAAAGAAGTCACAGATGGAATACACTGTCATGCACTTTGGTAGAAGGAATAAAAGCTTAGACGATTTTCTAAATGGGGAGAAAATTTAATAATCCGATGTGCAGGATTTCCTAAAAATTCCCTAAACTTGCAGGTTGAGAGGACTACAATATAAAAACAAAAATGTAATGCTGAGGCGCTGGTGAGGCCTCACGTGAAGTATAGTGAGCAGATTTGGGCCCCTTATCTAAAGACACTGGAAAGGGTTCAAAGCAGTTTCACAACAATGATTCAGGGAATGAATGGCTGTTCATATGAGGAACATTTGATGGCTCTGGGCCTGTACTAGCTGGAATTTAGAAGAATGAAATGTATTGAATGTAGAAAGACATAGAGAGGATGTTTCCTATAGCGTGGAGTCTGGGGCCAGAGAGTACAACCTCAAAATAGAGAGACATCCATTTAGAATGGAGATGAGGAATTTTTTTAGCCAGAGGGTGAATCTGTGGAATTCATTAACACAGATGGCTGTGGAGGCCAGATCATTGGGTGTATTTAAGGCAGATATTGATAGATTCTGGATAAGTCAGGGCGTGAAGGTTACAGGGAGAAGGCAGAGAATGGGGTTGAGAGGGAAATGGATCAGCCATGATCAAATGGCTGAACAGACTTGATGGGCCAAATGGCCTAATTCTTCTCTTATATCTTATGGTCGAGACCCTTCGGCTGAACTGAATGGGAAATGGAACTGGGAGTCACACAGGTCGAAATGACCATTGGTGCTAAATGGGACGCCTGAACATTAAGGTGTTCCATAGAAAGGGTCTCAACATGAAATATCAACTGTCCACTTCCTTCCATTGATGTTGCCTGACCTGCTGAGTTTCTCAGTCATCCTGTGTGCTGTTCCAGATTCTATCATCTTATCACCTGGAGTCTCTTGTGTCCCCAGCAGCTTGCAGAGCCTGGGATGAACCTAGCTGAAAGCCGGGCTCAGTGCAATCAGTACACTGTAGGTGCTGAAACCACCTCCTCCTGAGTATACGTCACAGTGCCACTCCACAAGGCCACGTGAGCCAAAAGAGCAATAAAAAGTGTGCAGGTGGGGAATACCAACTGAGATTTAAACCCATCTAATAAAATTGTTTCTGACATAGACTTGCACATTTCTTTGGGTGACATTCACCTGTGTAACATGATTGGCTCATAATTCCAATTCCATGGGGAGATGAACTCAGAAGAAGGATACAGAAAATTTGTCTGATTGGAATAAACTCCGATAATCTTCAGCTTACATCCCATTAAGAGCAAAAGGTTTGGCTTCCATATTCATCGGGAGTGATCGCTTCGGTGAACACTTTTTGAACATGAAGGGAATTGAAAGGACGTGGGACCAGTAAAGTGGGCAAGGTACAGGATCATCTGTGATGTTACTGAATGATGGGTCAGGGTCAAATTGTTTTGTACCCCAATCGTGCTTTCTCACCCTTAGTAAAGAAGCCTTGTTGGAGATGTTGGTGGAGTTCAATTCACACAGTAAATTAGACACAGTTGGGGGACCCCATGATATACACCCAAGATGCCTAGTCAATGAATGGAAATGTCAGATTAACTCTTCTATAAGCCAAACTTTCCATATACCTGGAGGAGCCCAGTAACCCTGGGTGAGTGAGGGTCAAGTTTGTTCCATTACTTTTTACATTTCTATAATCTTACACAAGTAAAAACTTCACCATTAATATTACATAAATTAATGCTCTCAGCCACAATTTGAAGATCAGTGCCAAATTATCTGGCCAAGGTTTAAAGGAACCTCATACAACAATAAGGCTGATTGAGAGTTAGAAGGTCTAAACCCTTTCCCAAACCACAATGTTAGATGGCCCTCTGGCTTGTTTATTGAGCATTGTGGAGGGTTAGAGGTCCCTCACACTCTCCCTTTGATAAAGCACAGAGCTTCACAGACCCTTCTATTGAGGATTAAAGGTTCCGGACCCAAACCACCTTGTTGAGAGTTAAGAGTGTCCTCACATTCTCAAATTGATCAAAAGTCAGAGTGTCATACACTGCCCCACACAAACTGACTGTGTAATTAAAGAGCCCGCACACTCTCTCACTGAGCCCATTTGGAATCAGAATTGACATATGTCAAGAAATTTGTTGCTTTGCAGCAACAGTATAGTGCGAGACACCATTCTCCATACAGATCAGTCAAGGATTAGGAGATTCCTCATTCTCTCCCACACAGCCCAGTCAAGGTTAGAGAGCCCTCAGACCCTGCCATTCAGCCCATTTGTTAGAGAGTTTACACATTGCAGCTATTAACATTTGCTTTACGGTCCCATCATTTAATATCCTTATCCATTAATTTTAACATCTCCACACAAAAAAGTTCCAATAAGAACAATGCACACTAATAACCATATAATTTCAAAGCAACAGTTACATATTTCCTTGGTAGGATTGAAATGTTTAGTTGCACAAGACAAATGTCACATCGGTGAATCAGATGTTGGCTGATATATCAAAAATCAGATATATAGTTTCTGAAATAAGATAAATTTGCTGTGAAAATAAGACACCTTAAAGCTCTACTAACAGCCAAACCTCATAATAATTACAGAATACAATAAAGATACTTGGCAACCAAGTCTTACTGTATTCCGTTATTAGACATGGTTGGTTAGAGGAGTAAAAAGATTATAATATATCTAATCCAGATGATTAGATTGATGCAAGTACAACCAGGATTATTGCTTTATTTTGTTGCCTTCAGAGAGAATCAGGAATTATTGTCCCTTATTGTTTAAATTTTAGGTTATAAAATAATACATACAATGATAATTATATCTCATTTTCATTCCCTCCCAACATCCCCTTTTGGTATCATGTTCATAATTTGTACTTTAAATTTAATGTTCCATCTGAACGAGTGGCTCAGAAAGCTTTAAGGTATGCAATAACCCTGGGTGTGACATGCCGAGAGAAAGATTAGGGGAAATGGAAGGAAGGCAGAGGTGACAGAAAGATGAGGCACTGTGATATTACTGACCTGAAGCTTCAACTGAACTGTTGTTTACATCGAAATCACCTTCATTCACCCCTACTGCTTCCATACAACTGTCTACGACAGAAATAGAAACAGTAGCTATGTGTCAGTGTGAGGGTGATTTTCAAAGCGTAGGGTTAGTGAGCACAGAGGGATCCTTTTAAAGTCCCCTTTTACTGAAGAAAACTGCAGCCGTCAAAAAAAATGTTAAGACATAAAGGGAAAAAGAATTAAACGTTTCCAGTGTAATGGTGGAAGTTACTGTCTAAAGGACCTTTTCTTTCATTAATAAGATGGTATGGATGTGTGATTTGCTTTGGTTTAATGTTGAGCTCCTAAGCTATCAAGCTCAGCCTCAAGCAACACTCACAGGCTTAAATAATTTAATTTCACTTAAACCACAAACTTCACACGAGTGAGAGGCCAATACTGGAAGTTTCACTTTATAACTGGATCTTGATGTAAAACATTTCCTAAACTGGTTCTGATATAGGAGCTAGGTCTTAAACCAATATCTTCCTTCTATTTATTGCCCTCCTATAGATCCACATCCTTGCCCCTGGAACAGCAAAATTTATCCTGATGTGTTTGCCTTCTTTTATCCCAACATTTAACCTAACTGTGTATCCAATAATTGATGATCTTCATATTTGTATTCCCTTCTTCTAGCCTAATTCATATTTGAGGAAGACCCACCTTAACTTCCCATCTTAAGTCCAGTGTCTAGGCCCAATAAGCCACTCAAATTAACCTTAACAAAGGTTGACTGAGTCACTTCACCAACCCCAGACATGACTAGCTCATAGGGGGCTTTTACATGCAATAAGATTAGCGTCAATTCAGGATGTGCACTAGTGACCCCTAACAGTCCTCCAAAATAAATATATGCTGGGTGAAGTTACCGATGCTAGACGACAGCATATTTGAAGTACTACAAACATTTCTGGATCAACAGTTTATGTCATTTAATATCGACTGTAACTATTCCCCTAACTCTGATCTTGGTGCCATAGAAGTAATCCATGAATACGTCCCAAACCAGATCAAGTTTTTCTTTATCTTATTTTGGCTGTATTGCTGTCAAAAAAAGCCAAACAAAATTTTGAATGAACACATCAAATGCTGGAGGAACTCAGCAGGCCAGGCAGCATCCATGGAAAAGAGTAAACAGTCAGCGTTTCGGGACAAGACCCTTCATCGGGACTTGATAAAGACCTTGGCCAGAAATGACAACTATTTACTCTTCTCCATAGATGCTGCCTGGCCTGCTGAGTTCCTCCAGCACTTAGAGTGTGTTGCTTTAGATTTCCATCATCTGCAGATTTTCTCATGTTTGTGAAGATTTTGAAAGATCTGATTAGCACAGCTAAAGTGACTCACTTCCAGTCAGATTGATTTTTAATTGGAATCATGTTCATTCCTACATAGTTCATGCCATTCTCCAAACAATCCCTTTGGAAACGAATATAACAGCTTAACCGAAATCTCAAAATGCTGATCCAGTGTTGAAATCCTAATCTTTAATTACCTCAGTTATCACTGTAAAGGTCCAATAAATGTGGTTCATCTGATCACTTGAGCCCTACATTTTCAAAAGTGTCAACCCCTTTTAGCCCCAACTCCTCTCTACCTGAGGCACCGTGTTATTGCTGATGTAGGTGGCCAATAAAAAATATCTTGCCAACTTGTTTAATCAAGGTAAATCAGCGAAGATGAAATAAAGTGAAAGAAAATGACAGTAGAACAGTGAGAGAAGAAGAAATTACAACATGGCAACTATTTTAATCTTCCAATGCTTTGCTCATTGGCTTAGTAACAATTACTTGAAGGAACCACATCAACTGAAGATATAAGAAAATGCTCAAGCACATGTGACTTACTTGTTGGTCTGACATATACTTTTAACTTTAAGCAGGGCTTCCCAACAATGTTAGGATGAGGTGATGCTGGAAAAAACACAATGAGACATTGTTAGTAGTGTCAGGTTACACTTTTGCTTTAAACATCATGCTCCAGCGATGTCACTGGGGTCAATACATGTCCTAAAAGCTTAGATAAGAGGTTCCCAACCTGGGGTCCATGGACCTCTCTGTTAATGGTAAGGCTCATTAGCATAAAAAGATTGGAACCCCCTGGATTCGATGGTTGCAGCTTCACTTTGATCAGACATCTACATATTCAACTCTCTAAGAACTATTGTTTCTAATTTAGATAGCCGCATTTACGCAGAGAAATCTGGCACAAAGAAGAGGTGGCCACCTTATCTGCTGGTTCTTAGAGAGATCGCAACACTTCATTATGAACCAGAGCACCATTCACGACGGACCACACATAGTCCCATTACATCACCCACTATAGAGTATCCTTTATACATTCTATACCCTATAGTCCTATTTATTAGAACCCCAAAGATCTAGCATTTTAGACCATATTGTATCATTCTTACTGAATGCACACCATTCATTATACACCCTATATCACCATTCATGAGAGACCCTTTGCACGATTCATTATCATCCTATAATGTCAATTATTAGACCCTATCACACCATTCGTTATAGTTCCTATGGCACCATTTATTACAGACCCTATAACACTAATTACTGGAGACCCATTGAGGCATTCATCATGGGCTTTACAGCACCATTCATTACAAGCTCTCTAATTGTTCGAGACCCCCACTACACCATCCATTATAGATCCCACAGTGCATCGTTCATCATGCACCCTATACCACCAATTATTAGAGGTCTCATGGCACCATATATTAGATACCACTCATCACCATATACAATATTAGAGACCCTATAGCACCAATTATTCCATAACTCACAAGACTATTTATTATTAGTGCCTGAGCATTATTCATTATAGACCCCATTGCACCATTCATTATACACCCCATAGAACCATCCATTATTGACCCAAGTATAATTCATTATAGAGCTCAGTATCATTCATTATAGACTCCACAGCATCATTCATTATAGGCCCAACAGTATTATTCATAATAAACCTCAAAGCTCTATTTATTATAGACCTCTTAGTACCATTCAAAATAGATCAGCTAGCACTGTTCCTGACCAGAACACCCACTATCCAATTCTGCACTTCATACCCCAGCACTGCTCTATTGCCCACTTCTGCCCTCAATCCCTCCCACTGTCAAAAAACTTCTCTATGGACTCCAGAGGTTGTCAGTCCACCACATCAAGCATCACCAGAATTTGCTGGCATCATAACTTTTGCATCTGTTTTCACACTGGAAGTACATCATTAACATTTCTAAGCACTTGAGTAAGAAAGCTTCTCCATGCATTTATTCAAAATTTACATTATACTAATTTCCATTTATGTTATATTTTCTTGTCTTACTTTGATACAATAATCTCGGTTTACCTTATCTATGGTATTTAATATTTTATGTAATTTGATGAGACACTCACCAGAACATCTCTTTTCAAAATAATAGCTTTAATAATAGAACCATTGAAATATGAACTACTAAGGATTGGAAACCTTAGCGTAATTGGTTATATTTATTAAATATTTAACATTCTAAATTACCCATTTCATAATTCCTCTCCTTATTTCTGGAATAGCTTCAAATAAAAGACATCGTTCCATTATTTTCCCTCAGTGTTATCCTCTCCACTGGTTGGAGATATTAATAGCTTACTCTCCACTTCATGTCCATCACGAACGTGTAAAGATCACAAGAGTTGATGAGGTGTGTGGGCCATCGCACTCTGAACTTTGCTTGACCGTCAAAAACAATCCTCTCCGGATCACTAACTGTAACCACAACACTTCATTCTGCATTCTTATGTTATTTTCTCTTGTGCTAGCACATTGTATTGTTGCAATGAAATCGTCTGTATGGATGGCATTCACAACAAAGAGTTTCACTCTACCTCAGTAAGTGATTAGAATAGACCAATTTTTCATTTTATCTGCCAAGGTCACTGGTTATCAAAATCACGGACCACTCTAAGGAATGTAAAGGCGGCTTTTGCGTATTAAGTTGCCAATGAGAGACTGAACAGTGATTAGTAACAGTAGCCATGACCATTTCTACGTCTGTTTTAGACAGATGCTGAAAATCTTCCAGCCAACATTCGATCACGAAGGAGATTTTCAGTTATAAATATATCCAGAATCTGATTTTAATGCATTGAGAATTCTTGAAATACATATTGATCTCTTTTCTTGGGTTTTCACGCCTCCTTATATTTTGAGCACATTAAGTATTTTCAATCCTATGTATTTAAAGATGCGCCACATTATTCCATACAAATAACAACTGAAAGTTACCTCAAGTATAAAAATATGATTTTTCAAGTATTGATAAAGATCAGTAAATGTAATCTGATATCTGATTCTAAGGAATTTAATGTGGAGTTCCACTGTGTTGCATTCACTCAACGCATCGATGTTCAAACATGAGGAAACCTGCGGATGCTGGAAATTCCATCCTGACGAAGGGTCTCGTTGACTGTGCTTCTTCCTATAGATGCTAAACACAAAGTAGACTGCAGATGCTGTGGTCAAATCAAGACGTACAAAAAGGCTGGATGAACTCAGCAGGTCGGGCAGCATCTGTTGAAACGAGCAGTCAAGGTTTCGGGTCGAGACCCTTCGTCAGGAATAAAGAAGGAGGGGGCAGGGGCCCTATAAAGAAGGTGGGAGGAGGGGGGAACCAATCAGATGAAAGATCAAGGGGTGGGGGAGGGGAAGCAGGCAGGGGATAGGCAGGAGAGGTGAAGAAGGAATTGTAGGGGAAAGCACTATGGGTAGTAGAAGAAGGCAGAGTCACGAGAGGTGATAGGCAGCTAGAAGAGGAGACAGAGTGAAGGTGGGATGGGGGAAGGGAGAGGGAGGAAATTACCGGAAGTTGGAGAATTCCATGTTCATACCAAGGGGCTGGAGACTATGCAGATGGTATATGAGATGTTGTTCCTCCAACCGAAGTTTGGCCCCATCATGGCAGTAGAGGAGGCCATGTATGGACATGTCCGAATGGGAATGTGAAGGAGAGTTGAGGTGAGCGGCAACCAGGAGATCCTGTCTGTTGTGGCGGACGGAGCGGAGGTGCTCGACAAAATGATCCCCCAATCTGCGTTGGGTCTCGCCGATGTAGAGGAGGCCGCACCAGGAGCACTGGATGCAATAGATTACCCCAACAGACTCACAAGTGAAGTGTTGCCTCACCTCACGTTGACTGCTCGTTTCAACGGATGCTGCCCCACCTGCTGAGTGCCTCCAGCGTGTTTGTACATCTTTCTATAGATGCTGCCTGGCCTGCTGCATTCCACCAACACTTTGTGGATGTTCAAACACGTTAGCCTCATTGCCCCTGAATTCCACACATGGACACAGTCTCTATAAGATAAGGGTTAACTTTAAACCTGATATTTGCTGATGTCGAAAAGATTGCTGACAAATAGGTTCATTTTCAATCCTATTTTGGCAGTTCAAATCATGTATTGCATTGAGATTATCATCTTAATGTACAACAATATCCCATTTGCAGAGAATTAGGCATAAGTCTCAGGCAGGGAGAAGCTGAAATAAGTTGCATCAGGCCTGCCAACCTGACTTATGTCTCTTTCCCACCTTCTCCTCATGGATACAGAAGCAACACGTTTTGCCTCAGTGAAAGCTGTTACAGGTGGCATACAAATGAACAAAACAATCTGGTAGGATAAGGCTGGGTGTACAGTCTCATCACATGTTAAAGCTGAGATGCTTTCTCATCATTTTTTAAATGTCTCTGATAATCAGATACATTTACAACTATTCACCTTTCCGCCAATGAATGGAAGGCTAATGGAATTTTGGCTATTATTGCATAAGGTATGGAGTATAGGGAAGTTTAGAGTCAACTCTACAGGGTGCTGGTAAGACGGTACCTGGATTAGAATCAGGTTTACCATCACTGAAAGATGAAGTGAAATTTGTTGTTTTGCCCCAGAAGTACAGTGCAAGACATAAAATTTACTAACAGTTACAACATTAAACTGTGCAAATGAAGACTAGTGAGGTAGTTTCATGATTTTATAGACCATTCAGAAATCTGATGCCCAAGAGGAAGAATCTATTCCTGAAATGTTGACTTGGTGCCTTCAGACTCCTGTACTTCCTCCCCAATGATAGAAATGAGAAGAGCATGCCCTGGATGATGAGGGTTCTTAATGATGGATGCCACCTTCTTGACGCTCTGCCTTTTCAAGCTGTCCTTGACAGTGGATAGGGTTCGGCCTCTGATGGAGCGATCTACACCTTTTGCAGCCATTTTTAATTCTATGCATTGAAGCCTCCATATCAGGCTGTGATACATCCACTCAGAATGCTCTCCACTGTACATCTGTAGTGTTTTGGTCACTATATAGGTATTTATGAGTGGTTGTACTGGAACTGCAGGTGGGTCAGGAAAGATCTCTTCTCACTGATGCCATCAGGAAGAAGGTACAGGAGCCTCAAGACTCACACCAGCAAGTTCAGCAACAGTTAGTGCCCCTCAACCACCAGGCTCTTCAACCAGAGGGGAAACTTCACTTGCCCCATCATTGAAAAGTTCCCACAGCCAATGATAGATAGATAGATAGATAGATACTTTATTCATCCCCATGGGGAAATTCAGCATTTTTTCCAATGTCCCGTACACTTGTTGTAGCAAAAACTCATTACATACAATACAATACTTAACTCAGTAATAATATGATATGCATCTAAATCACTAGCTCAAAAAGCATTAATAATAGCTTTAAAAAGTTCTTAAGTCCTGGCAGTTGAATTGTAAAGCCTAATGGCATTGGGGAGTATTGACCTCTTCATCCTGTCTGAGGAGCATTGCATCGACAGTAACCTGTCGCTGAAACTGCTTCTCTGTCTCTGGATGGTGCTATGTAGAGGATGTTCAGGGTTTTCCATAATTGACCGTAGCCTACTCAGCGCCCTTCGCTCAGCTACCGATGTTAAACTCTCCAGTACTTTGCCCACGACAGAGCCCGCCTTCCTTATCAGCTTATTAAGACGTGAGGCGTCCTTCTTCTTAATGCTTCCTCCCCAACACGCCACCACAAAGAAGAGGGCGCTCTCAACAACTGACCTATAGAACATCTTCAGCATCTCACTGCAGACATTGAATGACGCCAACCTTCTAAGGAAGTACAGTCGACTCTGTGCCTTCCTGCACAAGGCATCTGTGTTGGCAGTCCAGTCTAGCTTCTCGTCCAACTGTACTCCCAGATACTTGTAGGTCTTAACCTGTTCCACACACTCTCCATTAATGATCACTGGCTCCATGTGAGTCCTAGGTCTCCTAAAGTCCACCACCATCTCCTTGGTCTTGGTGACATTGAGACGCAGGTAGTTTGAGTTGCACCATATCACAAAGTCCTGTATCAGTTTCCTATACTCCTCCTCCTGTCCATTCCTGACACACCCCACTATGGCCGTGTCATCAGCGAACTTCTGCACATGGCAGGACTCCGAGTTATATTGGAAGTCAGATGTGTACAGGGTGAACAGGACCGGAGAGAGTACGGTTCCCTGTGGCGCTCCTGTGCTGCTGACCACTGTGTCAGACCTACAGTCTCCCAACCGCACATACTGAGGTCTATCTGTCAAGTAGTCCACTATCCAATCCACCATGTAAGAGTCTACTCCCATCTCCGTTAGTTTGTGCTTTAATATCTAATAATAATTTAATATTTAATAATGGACTCGCTTTCAAGGACTCTTTATTTGATGTTCACATTATTTATTGTATATTTTTTATTATTATTGTTTCTTCTTTTTGTATTTTTATAATTTGCTGTCTTTTGCACTCTGGTTGACATCCAAGTTGGGAGGATTTTCATTGATACTGTTATTGTTATTATTCTACAGATTTATTGAGTGTGCCCACAAAAATAAAAGTCTCAGGGTTGTATATGGTGATATGTATGCACTTTGACTTTGATTTGGTTAATTGCTGGGTAGAAGGATTGATGGCTGAAAGGGGTTGAGCAGATTAGGCCTGTACTCATTTTGTAATAGAAGAATGAGAGATAATCTTACTGACATGTAAGATTTCTGACTGGAACTGATGAGATGATTGCTCATGTGGGAAGTCTGGGAGACTCCAAGCCTCTCGGGTGGCCACACCTGTGCCAGGTGTGTTGATCTGCAGCTCCTTAGGGACCACGTTAAGGAACTGGAGATGCAGCTCGATGACCTTCGTCTGGTCAGGGAGAGTGAGGAGGTGTTAGAGAGGAGCTATAGGCAGGTAGTCACACCGGGGCCTCGTGAGACCGATAAGTGGGTAACAGTCAGGAGAGGGAAGGGCAAGAGTCAGATGCTAGAGATTACCCCTGTAGCTATCCCCCTTAACAATAAGTATTCCCGCTTGAGTACTGTTGGGGGGGATGGCCTACCTGGGGGAAGCAATAGTGGCCGTGCCTCTGGCACAGAGTCTGGCCCTGTGGTTCAGAAGGGTAGAGGAAGGAAGAGGATGGCAGCAGTGATAGGGGACTCCATGGTTAGGGGGCCAGACAGGCAATTCTGTGGATGCAGGAAAGAAAAGTGGGTGGTAGTTTGCCTCACAGATGCCAGGGTCTGAGACGTTTCTGATTGTGTCCACGATATCCTGAAGTAGGAAGGAGAACAGCCAGAAGTCGTGGTACGTATTGGTACCAATGACGTAAGTAGGAAGAGGGAAGTGGTCCTGAAAACAGACTACAGGGAGATAGGAAGGAGGTTGAGAAGCAGGACCTCAAGTGTAGTAATCCCAGGATTACAGTCTGTGACATGCGACAGTGAGTATAGGAATAGAATGAGGTGGAGAAATAAACGCGTGGCCGAGAGATTGGAGCAGATGGCAGGGATTCACATTTCTGGATCATTGGACCTCTTTTGGGGCAGGCATGACCTGTACAAAGAGGACAGGTTGCACTTGAATCCCAAGGGGACCAATATCCTGACCGGGAAGTTTGCTAAGGCTACTGGGGAGAGTTTAAACTAGAATTGCAGTGGGGTGGGAACCGAACTGAAGAGACGGAGGAAGAGGTGGTTGGCTCACAAATAGAGAAAGCTTGGAGATAGTGCGAGAGGGAGGATAGGCAGGTGACAGAAAAGGGACACGCTCAGATTGATGGCTTGAGATGTGTCTATGTAATGCAAGGAGTGTTCTGAACAAGCAGCTGAGCTTAGAGTGTGGATCAGGACTTGGAGCTATGATTTTGTGGCCATTACAGAGACTTGGATGACTCAGGGCAGGAATGGTTACTTCCAGTGCCAGGCTTTAGATGTTTCAGAAAGGACAGGGAGGGAGACAAAAGAGGTGGGGGCATGGCACTGTTGATCAGAGATAGTGTCATGGCTGCAGAAAAGGAGGAAGACATGGAGGGATTGTCTACGGAGTCTCTGTGGGTGGAAGTTAGGAACAGGAAGGGGTCAATAACTCTACTGGGTGTTTTTATAGACCACCCAATAGTAACAGGGACATCAAGGAGCAAATAGTGAGACAGATTCTGGAAAAGTGTTATAATAACAGGGTTGTTGTGGTGGGAGATTTTAATTTCCTAAATATCGATTGACATCTCCCTTGAATGAGGGGTTTAGATGGGGTGGAGTTTGTTAGGTGTGTTCAGGAAGGTTTCTTGACACAGTATGTAGATAGGTCTACAAGAGAAGAGGCTGTATTTAATCTGGTATTGGGAAATGAACCTAGCCAGGTATCAGATTTCTCAGTGGGAGAGCATTTTGGAGATAGTGATCATAATTCTATCTCCTTTATCATAGCACTGGAGAGGGATAGGAACAGACAAGTTAGGAAAGCACTTAATTGGAGTAAGGGGAAATATGAGGCTATCAGGCAGGAACTTTGATGCATAAATTGGAAACAGATGTTCTCAGGGAAACACATGGAAGAAATGTGGCAAATGTTCAGAGGATATTTGCGTGGAGTTCTGCATAGGTACGTTCCAATGAGGTGGAATTTATGGTAGGGTACAGGAACCGTGGTGTACAAAGGCTGTTGAAAATCTAGTCAAGAAGAAAAGAAGAGCTTATGAAAGGTTCAAAAAACTAGGTAATGATAGATATCTAGAAGATTATAAGGCTAGCACGAAGGAGCTTAAGAATGAAATTAGGAAGGCCAGAAGGGGTCATGAGAAGGCCTTGGTGGACAGGATTAAGGAAAACCCCAAGGTGTGAGAGAATAAGATGTGAGAGAATAGGACCAATTAAGTGTGACAGTGGCAAAGTGTGTATGGAACTGGAGGAGGTAGCAGAGGTACTTAATGAATACTTTGCTTCAGTATTCACTACGGAAAAGGATCTTGGTGATTGTAGGGATGACTTACAGTGGACTGAAAAGCTTGAGCATATAGATATTAAGAAAGAGGATGTGCTGGAGCTTTTGGAAAGCATCAAGTTGGATAAGCTGGATGAGATGTACCCCAGGCTCCTGTGGGAGGTGAGGGAGGAGATTCCTGAGCCTCTGGCAATGATCCTTGCATCATCAATGGGGACGGGAGAAGTTCCGGAGGATTGGAGGGTTGCGGATGTTGTTCCCTTATTCAAGAAAAAGAGTAGAGATAGCACTGGAAATTATACGCTAGTGAGTCTTACTTCAGTGGATGGTAAGCTGATGGAGAAGATCCTGAAAGGCAGGATTTATGAATATTTGGACAGGCATGATGTGGTTAGGAATAGTCAGCATGGCTTTGTCAAAGGCAGGTTGTGCCTTACGAGCCTGATTTAATTCCTTTAGGATGTAACAAAACACATTGATGAAGGTAGAGCAGGGGAGGTAGTGTATATGGATTTCGGTAACGCATTTGACAAGGTATCCCATGCAAGGCTTATGGAGAAAGTAAGGAATCCAAGGGGACATTACTTTCTGAATCCAGAAATGGCTTGCTCACAGAAGGCAAAGAGTGGTTGTAGACGGGTAATATTCTGCATGGAGGTCAGTGACCAGTGGTGTGCCTCAGGGATCTGTTCTGGGACCCCTACTCTTGGTGATTTTTATAAATGACCTGGATGAGGAAGTGGAGGGATGGATTAGTAAATTTACTGATGACACAAAGGTTGGGGGTGTTGTGGATAGTGTAGAGGGCTGTCAGACGTTACAGAATGACATTGATAGGATGCAAAACTGGACTGAGAAGTGGCAAATAGAGATGAACCCAGATAAGTGTGAAGTGATTCATTTTGGAAAGGACAAATATGATGGCAGAATATAGCATTAATAGATAGATAGATACTTTATTCATCCCCATGGGGAAATTCAACTTTTTTTCCAATGTCCCATACACTTGTTGTAGCAAAACTAATAACATACAATACTTAACTCAGTAAAAAAATATGATATGCATCTAAATCACTATCTCAAAAAGCATTAATAACAGCTTTTAAAAAGTTCTTAAGTCCTGGCGGTTGAATTGTAAAGCCTAATGGCATTGGGGAGTATTGACCTCTTCATCCTGTCTGAGGAGCATTGCATCAATAGTAACCTGTCGCTGAAACTGCTTCTCTGTCTCTGGATGGTGCTATGTAGAGGATGTTCAGAGTTTTCCATAATTGACCGTAGCCTACTCAGCGCCCTTCGCTCAGCTACCGATGTTAAACTCTCCAGTACTTTGCCCACGACAGAGCCCGCCTTCCTTACCAGCTTATTAAGACGTGAGGCGTCCCTCTTCTTAATGCTTCCTCCCCAACACGCCACCACAAAGAAGAGGGCGCTCTCCACAACTGACCTATAGAACATCTTCAGCATCTCACTACAGACATTGAATGACGCCAACCTTCTAAGGAAGTACAGTCGACTCTGTGCCTTCCTGCACAAGGCAATGGTAAGACTCTTAGCAGTGTGGAGGATCAGAGGGATCTTGGGGTCTGAATCCATAGGCCACTCAAAGCTGCTGCACAGGTTGACTGTGTGGTTAAGAAGGCATACAGTGCATTGGCCTCCATCAATCGTGGGATTGAGTTTAAGAGCTGAAAGGTAATGTTGTAGCTATAGAGGACCCTGGTCAGACCCCATGTGGAATACTGTGCTCAATTCTAGTTGCTTTACCTACAGGAAGGATGTGGAAACAATAGAAAGTGTGCAGAGGAGATTCACAAGGATGTTGCCTGGATTGGGGAGCATGCCTTATGAGAACAGTTTGCGTGAACTCGGCCTTTTCTCCTTGGAGCGATGGAGGATGAGAGGTGACCTGATAGAGATGTATAAGATAATGAGAGGCATTGATTGTGTGAATAGTCAGAGGCTTTTTTCCAGGGCTGAAATGGTTGCCACAAGATGACACAGATTTAAGGTGCTGGGGAGTAGGTACAGAGGAGATGTCAGGGGTAAGTTTTTCACGCAGACAGTGGTGAGTGTGTGGAATGGGCTGTCGTCAACGGTGGCGGAGGCGGACACGATAGAGTCTTTTAAGAAGCTCCTTGATAGGTACATGGGCTATGGGTAACCCTAGGTAATTTCTAAGGTAAGGACATGTTCGGCACAGCTTTGTGGGCCGAAGGACCTGTACTGTGCTGTAGGTTTTCGATGTTCTATGTTCTAAAACTTACATCTTTCTAATACACAAGTCAGGAATACGCCATTCAAAGAACAGGTTTTGATCCACTGCAGGACCGGTTGATGTTGGGACAAAGAGGCAGTTTTGTTACCTGTGTTACCAGTGCTGGACTTCCCAGACCTACCATGGGTCTGCAAGTAAGCTGTAAGTTCCATAGAGTATTGTGCTAAAGTCTTAGGCACATACATCTAGGATGCCTTAGACTTTAGCACAGTACTGTAGCAGTTTTATGTATTGCACTGTCCTGCTGGCACAAGAAAAAACAAATTTCATGACAGATTTGAGTGATGATAAACCTGTTTTTGATATGGGTCTCTCGTGGACTGAGAGTGGCGAGGAGGCAGGGAGAGGAAATTCATGGTTGAAAGAAGGGGAAGGGAGAGGGGAGGGAATGGGAAGCAGGGGAGGGAAGAACGGGAGACATTCTGTAATGATCAATAAATCAAATGTTTGGAATCAAATGACCTTGCCTGGTATCTTATGGATGGGCGTGTCTGCACCCGCACCCTGGTATTCCTTCTCTGCCACCTGTCCCACACCCCTCCCTCGGTGCTCCACCCTTGCCATTCCCAACTTGTTTTTGCTCCCGCCAGATTTACAAACTCGCTCTCTGCTCCACGTTGACAAATAGAGGTCTGTGTAGAGGTCTTAAGAACCTTAACTACGTATTTATATTGTACCTAAGACTTTTGGACAGCACTATATCTGAGGAATGCCCGAATGTCGTAGAGCGTAAAAGTAACTCGGCACATTATATCGGGTGGATGAGCTTGATTTCATAGGTAGTCTTAAGGAAGTACGTGTAGATTTATAAAGAAGGAATTCTGAGATCAGTTTTATTTGTCATAAGTATATTGAATCATTCAGCAAAATACAGTGTTTGCATCAAATCAAATCAGCGAGAATTGTGCTGGGTGGCCCACAAATACTGCCATGCCTATCATACCCACAAGTCACCAACCCTAATGGTACGACTTTGGACTGTGGGAGGAAAACTGGAGCGCCCGGAGGAAACCCACATTGTCACAGGGGGAACATACAAAGTCCTTACAGACTGCGGTGGGAATTGAACCAGGATATTACAGCAGGCATTGAAATAGCATTCTTAAGTTTAACTATAGATGCTCCTGGAAAAAAAATGGCAATAATTGGCTCCACACTTCCCATTAGGTACAATGTGAATGGCTTTGGTAGTCTGAAGCAGAATAGGAGCGACGGTGGTTGCATATTTATCCAACAGTTCTAAACTGACACGAGTTGAGCCAAAGGTCATGTGACAATGACCTTGGAACCACTGAGATGTAACGTGACATTCCGCATTCACAGTACCACAGTGTCATCGTGTATGGCTGAAAAGGGGTTAAAGTATTTCGGAATTCTGAAAGGAGTTTGCCCAGATGTCAATCTCTGGCTAAACCGTGTGCACTGGACCTCAACAGGGTAAAAAGGAAAATGAACAAAGCATGGCAAGGGTGCGCTCATCCAGTGAGACAAGATGAATTTAGTTTTTGTCCTTCTTGTTTCTTTGTAGTCACTTGGGATGTCTGTAAGAACAGGTCTGATAGACACACTCTTTGTCCAGAGATAAGAGAGTCGCTCTGTCTGGCTCTGGGATACAGCAAGTACAATGTAGCTGGATGGAAATTCAGGTCCGTCTTACTGAATGAGGTTGAATGTCTTAAAGGCATATGCCCCTCCGAGGATGTTCAATGTAAGCAATGTAGTGAGGAGATCACCACCTGCCCTGCATTGTTGCCACTGGCAGGAGCTCTCTGTGTTCCCAGCACAGAATGCCTGTGAAGCCCATTTTCTTTTCGCCTTTGACCAGAATGAACAACCAAAATGTCAAAGATCATTACCCTTCCAAAGAGCTGGCATTGATCTAGCTGTGGCAGCTCGAATTCATTTGACTTCAGTCATTGCAGGGGCACCGTAAAATTTACATAAGGAGCGAGCTGAACTGAGATGGCCAATGGCCATATCTGAGACATGAACAGTTTTTTTAAAAAAGAAAAAATGGGTTAATGCCTTCAGCAAAATAGCGGGGCAGTAAATTTCATT
This sequence comes from Hemitrygon akajei, assembly GCF_048418815.1. Taxonomy (NCBI): domain Eukaryota; kingdom Metazoa; phylum Chordata; class Chondrichthyes; order Myliobatiformes; family Dasyatidae; genus Hemitrygon; species Hemitrygon akajei. The sequence goes on along the minus strand of NC_133139.1, from coordinate 20,711,920 downwards.
AGAATTTAGATGAGACTCTTTAATACTCATACAGAGTCCAATTTCGCGATGGCCTTGCTTTCACTATGTTAACGTTTAGCTCTAGCACAAGTAATTTAAACCTCTGAGAGCATGCTACTGGAAGTCAGATTCTATTTGCATTAAGCTACAAACTGGACACTAGTCTTCTGGGATAACCCTGTACTTCTGTTCAACATGCTTTCCATTAACGTTCTTTGAATTATTTCACCCATCCCTCAGAAGTTCTCCCAGTTCTCTTCGCAGCATTAACTCTCCTCAAGGTATATTTCTGCAAACTCTGCCCGTTCTGTGGTTCCTCACAAGAGGCTGCAGACTTACTATTGACAATTGATTTGACAATGGAACAAATCAACTTGACCATAATTATAAGAGAAGGTTGATCAGGCGACCTTCAGAAGCACAACCGTGTCTGTTTCCTCTCCTGGAGTCATGCTGAATCAGAATCAGAACCAGGTTTATTATCACAGACACGTCGGGAAACCACACCTCCCGATCGCAGAAATTTTTCGTGGCAACCACGCCTCCTGAACTCAGTGGATGTTTAGGGCCTTAGATATAAGACAACCACAAATAAATCTGACAGGGAGCCCAGGAGAGTGTTAAGAATGTGAAACTTACTCCCACTGAGAGCGATGAAGGTGGATAACTTAAAAGGACAGTCACATACTGGAAAAAGGAACGGTTGCTAGGAGAGATGGAACGAGAGCATTGTGTAGAACATGGGACCATTCCCTTTGCAGAGAATACCAGAATTTAGTTTACAGCAATGATCCTGAGCTTCCTGTTAAATACCATTTTAATAATCAATCCCACTCATATTCTGACCTATCCATCTGTGACCTCCTTAATTGCCATAGTCAGACCTAAAGTTGAAGATCAATAACCTAGTCAGTTTGCAACTCTCCAGAATGAACACTGAATTTTATAACTTTTGATAATTCTGGAGGCAAATCGGAGTAATGATGGTGCTAAACGGCATCTTCGGAAACAGCTCTACTTCCATCTTTAATATCTTTATTTTTTTCCTTTCAGGGTTCTTTTGAAGACCCTGACTTGGAGTTACACATTAACTTAGGTTCTTTGCAGGAATGGGACCCGCTCTCGGGGTTTCATAACTGGCCATTGCTCGGCACGTCAAGGGCTGGGCCTAAGAGTCTGGCTCAGATTTAGAAGCCTACGATCTTGGGGCTCTGGAGACAGGCAGATCGAGGCTTGGTGTCACAGCAGGAGACCCGTGTGTTATTGGGCAAGTCGGTATATCTACGGCTGTGTGCCCAGAGACTTGAGATCTTTGGGCACAGAGCTCGATAAAAGCAACATAACGGACTTTAACATCATAAACCAGTGAGTTGTTTGTTACGTCTCCCTACTTGCTGGGAAAACGAAGACACCTCTTTCTCCCTTATTAGAGAGAGAGAAAACCGCGGTATGTCGAATGCCGGGTGAAATGCGAAGTCTTTGGGGCAACTGCAAGTCTGTGTCTTTGCTGTTGCTTTGCTCACGCTTGAGTGCTTGGTGGCGGGTGTCGATGCTTGTTTTTGCCGGTGGGGGGAGGGGGGATTGCTGCTTGCTGCCACTTGTGCGTGGGAGGGAGGGGAGCTGGGGGGACTTTGGGGTTCTAACTTTTGACCGTCGTTCATTCTTTGGGGCACTCCTCTGTGGATGGTTGCGAAGAGAAAGCATTTCAGGATGTATATTGTATACATTTCTCTGACATTAAATTGGACCTTTGAACATTTGAACCCTTTCTCATCTTCCTCACCACGCTTCTTTTAAATGCCTTACCAGTACTCCTTATTAGCAGATCTGTCTTATCCTATCACATTCAAGTCTTTTGTCACATGCCTCTCTCCTTGCCTGAGCTCTGGTCTGAAAACTGTAAACTCTCCACTCTCCTCTCGAACGACAAGGAAGGGCCTTTGGGCCATTGACCCAAAACTGGCTTCTCATTCTATAGATGCTGATTGACTGGCTGAATTCTTCCAGCATTTCTATTTTTGTTACGGGAGTATTCCGGCTGTTTCTGAGCTGGAACTCAATGCAACTCACAGTCTGCACTGCACAGTACATGCTTTGTTTCTGGTTCTGCTTTGAATCCTGATTGATCTACCCATAGCCATATCAAAGTTGCATTAAAAATACTGCTACAAACTAGACGTTACATTGCAGTTAACAAAAAATATGTACAAAATCATGCCAGCTGTTATTTCATTATGTATTACAGGAATACATATCAATAAAACATTTAAGTGACGTTATTACTAGCAATGACTATTTTATACCAGATTGTTGCACATTTTTGTAAATTAAATTCCAGATGATAAAGCTATTTCTCTCTTTTATGTCTAGATAATTAACTGTTCCATTGATGAGGCTCTTTATTTTGTTTGGAGAGTTCTTTCTTCAAATGCACAACTTTGCAAGAAAGCTGATTGATTTTTTTTCTTTCAATTTAATTTTAACAGGGATGCAGGATGTTTGTACTGAACCACCAAATTTCCATTCCCCACCAAACCTCCCTGTAACTCTTACCCTGTACTGGGGTGGATTTCCTTATGATTGCCCGATCATTTCACTTGATTGCACTAGGGAGGGTTATTTCATGCGGGGGGGGGGGGGGGCCTCTAACTTTAAAACCCCAAGTCCTATCTCAAACTCAATGGCTGACACAGTGAAGTCAATATTCACTCTGATTGCTTGCTTGTTATTTACATATACCATTTCTTCAACACTTATTGGATTTGATGTTGGTCCACCTAATCAATAAAATAATTAAATGACATGGAATTGGAAGAGAAAATATAGAGTCCTACAGAGCAGCCAAAGACATTTTCCAGCTTCTGGGGTTACTTTGAAGTGCAGTCCCTTTTCTAGTACAGTAAACACAAAAAAAAACTCATTTATGTACAGCAAGCTCCTACAAAGTTCAAAGTGCAATGATCAGAGTCATAAAGATACACAGCACAGGAATGGGCCCTTCAGCCCATAACATACATGCCAGCCATCCACAATAATCTCATTTGCCTGCATTAAGTCAATATCTTGCTACGCTTTGCTTATTCAACTGCCTGTTAAACAGCCACTCGAACATAGTCCATTCCGCAATTTAGTTTTTGTTGCATTCATTGCAGAAAATTCCATTTTGTGGAGATAGGATGTTGGAAATGGAAGCAACGTTTTCATTGCTTTCATGGCTATCTCAGGATATTCAGCCTTGACTTTGATCCAGAATGCCGGCAGAGATATTATGTCAAACATACTTTTCAGCCCACCGTCATTTGCAAGCTCGAGGAGTTGATCTTCTTCCCGTGCTGATGTGGATGATGCCTGGGTCATGACCTCGCGTGCGTTCAAGTTCAACAGTGGGCGTGACAGGGAATAGGGAAAGGTGCAGCTGACTCATATCGTTTCATATCGCCAAATCACATCGTTTCCTCGCGGCCCGGTACCGGTCTGCGGCCTGGTGGTTGGGGACCACTGATCTATGGTGCCACTTTCAAGGATCTACAGACTTGAATCCTATGATCTCTTTGTTCATCAACACTTCTTAGCGCCCTAACATTTAACGTATAACTCCTAGTCCTAAACGACCACTCAAAATTTATCACAACACACGTGTTAAGATTAAAATCCACCTGGCAATGTTCGATCCTACTTTCAAGATAATCTTTGTCCTCAGCCTCAGTCAGCCTTTCTCACGATCCACAACACCACCAACTGTCATGCCGTCTGCAAGCTTATTGATCATTTCTTCTTCATTCACATCCAAGTCACTAATATATGGTACTGTGGCGACCCACTTCCTAGCGCACTCGAACCGGCTCACAAATAGCCAGTGCGCCGGCACAAAGGCCAGTCCCAAAAGGGCGCCAGGTCTGCTTCACCAACAAAGGGAAAAGCTCGCGCGGGACTGTGAGTACGTGCCCCCTACAGCATCCGCGCCCGGGGAGGGCGGGATCAGGGAGGCTTTAAAGCGAGGCCGCGAAGTTCGAATAAAATCTTCTTTAACTGCAGTTTACCGACTCCGTGTCGTTATTTCAGCGCTGCGTGTAGCACACCGCTACAGTACTATGCAAAAGACTTAGGCACATATATATAGCTAGGCTCATCATCATTATGTGCCATGTCACATGATGTCGGCAATCATGGGCTCCTGATCATGATTGCTCTTGGAAAATTTTCTACAGGTTCGCCATTGCCTTCTTCTGGGCATTCTGTATATTGCTTAAAATAGGAAGGTGGGTGGGAAACAGAAAAAGAATGCTTTGTATTAGCTTAGTAGTATTAAGTGTTACTTGCTACTGGAAAGACATATATATCCAGTCTCGTCCATTTATGGTTTGTTCCAGTAGCCAGTTTCTCACCAGATGGTCCCAGTTCCCCAACCATTAGCGTGGACCTTGTTAATCCGGGTGATGTCCAAGCTGGCGTGACTCTTCGTGTTCTTGTCACCCTCATTGGGAGGTTGTGTGGGCAGATTGTAGTGAAAAGAGGCAAATGTCAAGACTGAAGGAATAGAGTTACCTGAAGGCCACATACCAGATGTACAGGACAGCTATAAATACCTGGGGATCCTGCAGGCATGTGGAAGCCAAGATGAGGACACAAGGAAGGCTGCAACATCCAAATGTCTCCAAAAAGTGAGACAGTTCCTAAAAAGCCAGCTGAGTGGGAAGAACAAGATCAAAGCCACCAACACATTATCCCTACCAGTCATCAGATACCCAGCCGCAATAGTGAGTTGGCCAAGGAACGAATTGGAAGACGCTGACATCAAGACCTAGAAACTACTAACAATGCCTGGAGGACTCCACCCAAAGTCCAACGTCAAGTGACTGTACAATTGAGTGAATGTACACCTGCCAGGATAAAGGAGGACGGGGACTTGGAAGTGTGAAGGCCACAGTCCTGGAAGAAATGCAAAGCATCCATGAGTATGTCAGGAAGATGGCCCCTAAAGACAACCTTAGGAGAATACCTCAGAGAGCAGGCAGGGGATATGGAAATGGAAGTGGGTGGAGCAGAGCCAGAGGGCCAGAGGCCATGGCAAGTCAAGTTACTGCATGAGATGAACCATCACCAAATATCAGAGGTGGCTGACATAAGGAAGTCCTACCAACGGATGTAAACGGCAGGGCTGAAGGACAGCACAAGGTCGCTGCTCACGGCCGCACAAGAACAGGTGCTGAGTGCAAGAGCAATGAAAGCAAAGGTCTATCAACCAGACAAGACCCAAGACGCAGACTGTGAAAGGGATCTGCTGAAACCATCCAGCACATAGTTGCAGCGTGCAAGATGCAGGCAGGGACAGCATACACTGAATGGCACAACCACGTTGTATGAATTGTGTACAGGAACGTCATGGATTGGACCCTCCCAAATCCAAATGGGAAACACCCAAGAAGGTAGTGGAGAATGACAGAGGTAAGATCATATGGGACTTCCAAATACAGACTGATATGTAGATGCAACCACCCAGACATAGTAATATTGGACAATGAAAGAAAGTAACCAAAACAGATGTGGCAATCCCAAATGACAGTAAGATAGGAAGAAAGAATACGAGAAGCTGGAGAAATACCAGGACTTGAAAGAGCAGATAGGAAGGATGTGGAATGTTAAAGCCAGAGTAATCCCGGTAGTGACAGGAGCACTTGGGTCTGTTGTGCCCGGACTGGGAGAAGGACTCCAATGGATCCCAGGAACTGCATCTGAGATCTTGGTCCAGAAAAGCACACTACCATGAACAGCAAGGATACTGAGCCGAACCCTCAAGCTCCCAGGCGTCTGGTAGAGGCCTCGAGATTGAGGGAAAAATACACATACACACCACCCATAAGAGGTGAGAAAAAAATGTGTGTGTGTGTGTGTGCACCTAAGACTTACGCACAGTACCGTACATCACAAACAACAAGGTTCCCAATGCCAACACATGCAGTACATCAAGGATCATGGATCTCTAATCAGAAAAGTATCTTCTGCTAACTACTCCACCACTCTGCCTCTCCTTGCCAAGCAATTTTGGAATTTTGGATCCAATTAGTCAAATTGCCTTAGATCCCATGTGTCCGGTTTTATAGTGACGTTGACTGATTATTGGCCAGGACACTGGGAAGAACTACTCTGGATTGTTTGAAATGATACCATGGGGACATTAACCTCTGCCTGAATGAGAATTCAGGGCCTGAACTTAACCTTATACTCAAAACACAGTAACAGAGCAGAGTTACAGGCTCTGTGGTCCACGTACAAAAATGTTAGGCACATGTATGTAGCTAGGCTGCCTAAGACCTTTACTCAGTACTGTATTTGTCAATGAGCAGCGGAAAGTGAGTTTGTAAATCTGGATGTTGGAAATGGTGAGGGTAGAGCACTGTGGGAGGGGTGTTGGACAGTTGACAGAGGAGTGCCAGGGGTGGGTGGCACAGGTACAGATTCACCCAGCCCTGAGACACCAAACAAGGTAATTTGATTCCAAACAATTGGTTTATTGATCATTACAGAATGTCTCTCTGCTCCCTTCCCCTTTTCCCAACCATGATTTCCCTCTCCTTGCCCTCTTCCCACTCTCAACCCACAATAATCAGAATCAAGTTTATCATCACTCACGTATGTCATGAAATTTGATTTTTCTTTGCAGCAGGACAATGAAACATATAAAAATACTGTGTAAAAGTCTTAGGCATCCTAGCTATAAATATGTACCAAACACTTTTGCACAGTACCGTCTATACGAGCATATATGAAACTAATCTCATCTGCTTCCACACAATCCATATTATGTATGTTCATGTGTCCTAGGCACAGTAACAAAGTGGTTACCTTAACTCTTTACTCTGCCAGTGGTATGTTTGGGGGTCTATTCCTCCACTGTTTGTACATTATCCACGTGACCCTATGGATTGTTTCTGAGCGTTTCGGTTTCCTCTCACATTCCAAAGCTGCAAGGTTAGGGTTCGGGTTAGTGAGCTGCGGGCATGCTATGCGGTGCCGGAAGACAGCGTTGGTCGTTAACGCAGAACAACGCATCTCACTGTGTTTCAAACTGTATGTGACGAATAGAGATAATCTTTATCTTTTATCTCTAAATGCCTCATGAATGCCACCATTGTGTCTGCTTCCACCACCATCTGTGGCAGCACATTCCAGTCACCTACCACTCTCTGTGTAAAAAACTTGCCCCACAAATCTTCTTTATACTTCCTCTCTCTCAATTTGAAGCTATTTCCTCTAGTTTTCAGAAGATGGCACCCCAGTAACCCCTCAGTACTGCATCAGAATGTCAATGCTCCCGTCTTCTCCAGTGACTTGGACTTAATTCTGTCTTCTATACACAACACACACAAAATTCAGGAAGAGCTCAGCAGGTCAGGAAGCATCTAAGGAGACGGTTCAGGCTGAGACCCTTCACCGGGACTGAAAAGAAAGGAGGAAGAAACCAGAATAAGAAGATAGGAGAGGTGGGGGTGGGGTAGGGAAATAAACTGGCAGGTAATAGGTGAAGGCAGGTCGGGGGTAGGTGAGTGGATGGGGTGATGGGGTAAAAAGTTGGGAGGTGATAGGTGGAAAAGTAGAAGAGCTGAAGAAGAAGGAATCTTGTAGGAGATGCGAGTGGACCATGGAAGAAAGGTAAGGGGGAGGGGCACCACAGGGAGGTGATGGGCAGGTGAGGAGAAGAGAAGGGGTAGGAGGGGAGCCAGCATGGGGAATGGGGAAAATCAGGTGGGGTATAAAATATACCAGAAGTTAGATTGATCAATATTCATGCTATTAGGTTGGAAGTTACCCAGGCGGAATATGAGGTGTTGCTAATGATGCCAGTGTGGGCTTTGCATGGTCCATGGTGAGATTTAAAGCTCTGGCTACTAGTCCACTAACCAAATCACCACAGCTTGCAGGAACACTTCAGAAGATATATTTCCAATTTTTCTTAAGAAATAGAAAGGGGTTACTTGGCCTGTTAAATCCCATCAATCCCATCCTTACGCATTTACCTGCAACTAATTCTCTCTCATGTACCCTCCATCTCCCCGATTCACCTATCTACCACCATCGCTAAAGGTAATTTAGGGTATCCAAACAAATTATTAATTAGCACATCTTTGGGATGTGGAAGGAAATCCGATCACCTGGAGGAAAACCAACATGGATGCAGATGGAACGTGTGAACTCCACATGGACAGGACCAGAAGAGAGAACTTAATGTGGATCACTAGAAGATTGAGACAGCAGGTCTTACCTGCCATTCCACAATTGTGACTTTAATCATATTACTGTTGGCCTGGAGTCACAGTAGGTTAGAATGAGCAATGATGGCTTACTGCTTCCCCGTAATAATGTAATTAAAGTAGGTGAGTTTTTATGATATTCTGGTAGCTTCTCAGTCACCATTACTAGCTTCAGTTGTGTTATTAGTAACTACACACAGTGGCCACTTTATTAAGTACACCAACTCGTTATTGTAAATCAGCCAATCACGTGGCAGCAACCCAAAGTATTAAAAAAAGCAGATATAGTCAAGAGGTTCAGTTGTTGTTCAGACCAAACATCAGAATGGGGAAGAAATATAATCTAAGCGACTTTGACCTTGGAATGATTGTTGCTGCCTGACGGGATGGTTTGAGTATCTCAGAAACTGCTGATCTCCTGCGTCTTTTGCGCACAACATTTCTCTAGGTTTTGTAGAGAATGGTGCAGAAAACAAAAAATAAATATCCACAGAGTGGTGGCTCTGTGGGCGAAAATGCCTTGCTAATGGCCAGTCTGGATTAAGCAGACAGGAAGGCAGAAGACCACATGTCACACTCCAGTGGTCGCTTTGTTAGGTATATTCCATCAATTAGGTAGACTCCAAACCGAAGTGGTGGGATTTGAACTCAGAACAACTGTATGTCAGATAACTGGCCTGCGAGTCCAATTACAAAACCACTATAATGGCCATCTTCACATTGCCGTTAGAGTGGTGTAGGGGGACGATTAGCTGAAGAAGTGAAACCTGAAGGTTACAAAGTCTGTGTTCATAAAGTATAAATAGATTCTGTGACAAACAGGGCAAAGTGGAGTACAAGTTACATCCTGCACCTAAATGGTTTTCCCTACCTTCCTGACCCTTTCCTTCATTAATCTCACCTTCAGCATCTTCCCAACTGTGGCAACTCTGAAGTTACCTGATTCACAGTTCCTGTCAGATAGCAGCGTGTTCCCAACAGGTTTAATTTAAAAACTCGATGATTAAAAGTTAATTTGAATATTGCTTCTAGATTAATTATTCTTAAAATAATAACTGCTTCAGTGTTTTGAGCTGGAAGAGGGGACAGAAAGCTCATTAAAACATAAAGCAGGAAGGCAATTGCTTAATCAGTTCTGTAGCCCCTGATCCCATCATCAGACATATTGGGACATTATGGCCATTAGCAGAGAAGTTGTGATGTTGCTATTGAACTGTGGCAGCACAGCTTGTACGGGAGTGCAGACTATTATCATGCATTAACTTTCACTCTCTCAGCAAACAGGATTAAAAAGCACACTTACTAATCAGCACATGATTACTCTGACTGTGAGTGTGTCAAGACACTACATTAAACTCGACGGAGAATTATCTGCCAGTTCAAGTCTCAGTTTATGGAATCTACATTTACTTAATGATTTGATCATAGATATGTCAAGGTCAGTGTTTTACCATCCCCACCACAGCCCAGAGGGTAATTAAGAAGTAACCAAATTGGCGAGTCTGGAATCATATATAGATATGCCAATTTTGATAAGAAAGGTAGATTTCCTTCTCTGAAGGGCATGAGGAGCATTTACTGTGCAGTTTTGTGGTTATCTTTACTGATAGTAGTTTTTTAAATTAACAATGTCTTTAAATAGTTGAATTTAAATACCCAAGCTGCCATGATTTAAAGTCATTATCCTAAATCAGTAACCATATTACAAATTTGTATTTAACCAGTTTTGCTAATGGACCTTTCCATTGGCTCTTGTGACAGGAACATCACTTAAGCCACCCAGTCATGATCACGACCAAAATCTTATTTCTGCAGTCACTCGCGCAGTCACATGAACTGTTTATCGGCAATGAATTAACCCCTTCAATTCACACTGCCTTCTTCTAGCATAAACACATTTCCACCTTATTAAGTGCACATAATTGCCCCTTACCATATTGGTTGGAATGATTACAAGTGATCTGCAAACCTGATTCATCTCTATTTGCCCACACGATCTCTCAATGCCAATTAAGAAGCAACTACCTCAGTGGGACTGGACTCACATTTCAACCAAATTGGGTACGGAAGACATTTCCTTTCTGCGAGCTTTGCTGTGGTTTGCCCCACTATGCGATGAACTGAGACTGAGGCTTTGGGCCTATTCTGGGGATTCGCGGTCTATGGACTCAATGGGGTTTGGAATGCTGTTGCTAATTTCTATTGTTTGCACAGCGTTTCTTTCTCTTTCTCTGCACATTGGGTGTTGTTCTTTCTTTTTTTTAATTGGACTCTTACAGCTTCTTGTTTTGTAGCTGCCTGTCAGCAGACAAATCTCAACGTTGTATAATTTCTACATACAGTACTTTGATAATAAATGTACTTTGACTTTGACTTTAGATTTCCTTCTCTGAAAGGAATTTAGTTCTTCAGAGGAGTAGGCAGCAACACATTCATGCCCAATGCTAATTTCTGAATTCTCCCTGGACCAAATGGCAGCTCAGGGCATTAAATGGACTATAAAGAAGCAACTATTTTGATCAGTTCCCTTGATTAAAAACAATTTACATTACAAAGTTGGAAAGTAATGCAAAAGTTATGCAAAGATTGACAGGATTAAATATGCTTTCATGATGAAAACCAAACAGAGAGTTTCTGCCTTCATTAATTTAATAAACAGTTACAAATTTAAGAAGAAAGGCTCGTCGGAATGTTTTATGGAGTATGTAACCTTCAGAGGAAGCTAGCCCAGGGATCTGTAAATCAGGAGAAAGAAATGAGAGGTTGCAAGGTGACAGCTGGGTTTATAATGCACGTTGTCATATATCAAAACTAATTATTCCATACAACAGTTCTCACTGAGCAATGCTGTATTGCTATATTAAATGTTCTCTACACTATCCAGTTCATCTGGTCTGAAATCATACAATATCACAGTGCATAGTTGATAAATTTAGAATAATTTATCTTAATGCAACAAAATTCCATTAAACATAATTGACTTATGACATTTCTCTCTGCTAATTGACGACTGGTCCAATAATCCAAACCAAATTGTTGACTTCTCATAAAACTTAATGTGTGCTGTTTCAGAACTAATGGAAAAGTGTTGCACGCATGGTTCAGTTGACTGCACTGAAACTGTGAATTATGCCTTGGATTATGCTGAGTAGTTTGTAATTGATTATTAGAAACAGTTACTTTCGATAGGTGAGAAAAGATTTTTGTGTTCGCAGTTTTATTGCATCATGACTTAACGCTTTGCGAACTGTCCTCATTGTTAATGGCAAAGTGGGACAGGCAGCACAGCCTTTGTCGGCTTGCTATTTGAAGTAGCTCAGCAGCACACGTGGCAGAAAGGCACCAAGTTCAATTCCAGGTCGGTACTGTGTTGTGTTGTTCGGGTCGCATCGACAAAGGGGACACTTCATTTGCTTCATTAACTCTGGGTGAAAGCAGGGAAGGGGTGTGTGTGTGTGTGTGTGTGTGTGTGTGTGTGTGTGTGTGTGTGTGTGTGTGTGTGTGTGTGTGTGTGTGTGTGTGTGTGTGTGTGTGTGTGTGTGTGTGTGTGTGTGTGTGTGTGTGTGTGTGTGTGTGTGTTGTGTACTTACATTTGTATGATGCACACACACACACATATATACACACACATACATACACACACATATATATGTATATATATATGCCCCTGCATGTATATATGTGTGAATGCATTGCCTACATAAATATGTTGGCATACTTTAGATATGCATATATGCATGCATATTTCCATGTCTGAATATGTATAATTATATATGAGCAGAGTTGTTTATAGGTATTTATGTATTCACTTATGTATGTATATATATATGTGTGAATGCATATAAATAGGTGTTTGTGTATTTAACAGATGAGTGGATATATGTATACACTTAGTGGCCACTTTATTAGGTACAGGTCCACAATCCCTTATCCGAAATCCTTGAGACCAGTTGCATTTCAGAATTCAGAGTTTTTCGGATTTCAGAATCCCTCCTTATTGGTTCCAGGACCCCCCATGGATACAAAAAAAAACATATGCTCAAGTCTGTTATTTAACCTGTCTCAGTACGGGTGGACTTTAGGACCCGGCGGAGCTCCAGACCTATGCACATCCTCCCGTATACTTTAAATCATCTCTAGATTACTTATAATACCTAATACAATGTAAATGCTAATAGTTGTTATAATGTATTGTTTAGGGAGTAATGACAAGAAAAATATTTTATTTCCAACAAAAACATTCAATAAAACATAAAAATATACAGCTTCAAACGAACCGAATGAAACACATGGTAAATGCCTTATTGGAATAAATGCAGAATGTCACTGTCACTATAAAACTTCAGTAACTTGTCTTTCTGTTCCTTTAAATCATATACAGTGGTAGTTCCGACACTTCAGTAAGATGCCGCACAAACACTCCACGATCAAGCTTCTGCAATAACTCCACTTTCTGCGTTATTGATAATGATAGATGCTTCCTTCTCTTTTTCTCATTGTTACCCATAGGGGTATCTGCAGGTCTTTTCAACATATTCACAGTGAAATTAAACATGAAGTCAACAGTGAACACAAAATATCAGCGAACAGCAAATGCACGTGTAACCAGTACGAGCGCTGAGCCACAACTGATGTCTGGCGGCCTCTGCTAGTGCTGCCACGTCACACCTGAGTGATGTCAGCTGTTGGCGAAAAAAACTTTGGTTTTCGGAGCTTTTTGGATTTCAGAATTTCGGATAAGGGATTGTGGACCTGTACAGGAGAGGAATCCAGTGTGATTTTCTTCTGTTGTAGCCCATCCACTTTACGGTTCGAAGTGGTGTGTATTCAGAGACGATCTTCTGCACACCACTGTTGTAATGCTTGGTTACTCGAGGTACAGTCGCCTCCCTGTCACCTTGAACCAGTTGGCCATTCTTCTCTGACCTCTCTCATTAACAAGGCCTTTTTGCCCAGAGATCTGCCGCTCACTAGATTTTTTTTTGTGTCTCTCGCCATTTTCTGTAAACTCCAGTGACTGTTGTGTGTGAAAATCCCAGGAGATCAGCAATTTCTGAGATACTCAAACCACCCAGTCTGACAACAGCTATCATTCCACAGTCAAAGTCACTTAGATCACATTTCTTCACCATTCTGATGCTTGGTCTGAACAACAACTGAACCTCTTGGCCATGTCTGTATGCTTTTATGCATTGAGTTACTGCCACATGATTGGCTGATTAGATATTTTCATTAATGAGCAGCTGGACAAGTGTCTCTAATAACGTGATGAGTGTAAATATGAATGTACACACACAGAGACACAAACTAGAATGCGTGGTACACGCAGAGGTACACGCATATTCATGCAGGCAAAACGTTCACGTAGATCTATACATACAGAGGCATATAGATTCTGTATATCCACAAATGTACAGACCTCTGCCTATACATTCTATATTTGTGTATATTTAATGCGAATGTGGATATGTGTAGTCAAACAGCCTCAGCTAATAGTTTCCTCTATGATTCATTTACTTAGCAACACCCAGCAACTTTAAGCTCACACAAAATGAATGGATATGTATATAGGTCTCTATGTGACAGAGGGAGACAGGGAAACAAAATAAAATTAATTTTGCGAATAAAGTACATAAATTTCATTCTTATATCAAGAAGAATACCTTAATTCTATTTCTGGAACTTATGGAGGTTGCTTTCTGTCAACTGTTGTTTATGAAGTTATTGCAAATAACTTAATTTTCATCACAAAAGCATATTTGAAAGTTTGAAGCACACACAAAATGCTGGAGGAACCCAGCAAGTCAGGCAGCATCTATGGAGAAGAAGAAACAGTCGATATTTCGGGCCGAGTCCCTACATCTCCCGATGAATAAATGCCTACTGTTTATTCCTCTCCATAGATGCTGCCTGACCTGCTGAGATCCTCCAGCATTTTGTGTGCGTTACTTGGGATTTCTAACACCTGCAGAATCTCTTGTGTTTGAGTCTGTGCTTCATTTTAATGTTTTGATTTAAGTGCAAATTTGCAACTGCAACAGGTAAAAGCCTATGCAAACCTTGAACAGAACTTTGGATAATGAAATTGCTAGAGGATAGCCTGTGTTTACTTGTGAAAGACCATTTCACCTTCAAGATATTTTTGAAGATGTTAATGCACCAAAATTAGAACAATTCAGGTTATGACTGCATCAGATCCCACATATCAAGGACCATCTCATTAAATCACTTTTACTAAGAAGCACAATCCCAGACATTGCAAACAACCTCCTTTTTCTAGATGCGCTAGATTTAATGATGCAATGCCCTTCCTGTAGAAAAGAATCTTGGTTCTTGAAAGGCAGTCATTGAAGTCGAGCCTTATATCCTCAACAACCACTAGCTACAACCAAACGGGATGCACAATTTACATATGAATCACACATCACTAATGGAATGACAGACATCAAGACACAATCTCTTCAGTAAAAGAAACTATTCTGTTACAGTTGCCTCAGAATAGCTTGTTGGTGAGATGAGTAACAATAGATTCAGAGTTTTAATAAGTCCGGGTTTCCAGATATGCTGTTTGGCTCTAACATTATCTTAGTGGAAGTGTCTGCCTTTCATTAATGCTTTTTTCAGAAAAAATTGCATTTTGCCACATTGCTTCAAAGAAATGAGATATGGAATTTCAACAACAAAATAAAGAGTTGGCTATATTTTAAAAATTACTTCTTAAATGGTCGACCAATGTAAGCTAGTGTGCTCATACTTTAACGGGCCAAATCCCTCCTCAGCTTGCAGAGCTAATTTATTCAATAAGACATCAAAATTAAATAAATTGTATTAAAAGGCTGGCAGAAATACACAGGGGGAAATTGGCTTCCTTTAACAAGAAAACAATTGGGGTGTATGGAAAAAAGAGGTCTCCTAAACTTTGAACTCCTTGGCTGACTTAGGAATTAGAGAGTAGGACAAAGTTGAAAAGGGGATATTTTGCAGCTGCTGGCTCGATAGAACAAAGAAAAACTGTTGGGTTAAATATAAAAATGAATAAGAGGGATAAAGAGACAATATGAGAACAGAAACACAAGAGATTCTGCAGATGCTGGAAATCTGGAGCAACAGACACAACTTGATAGAGGAACTCGGCAGGTCAGGAATCTTCGTGAGGGGAATAAACAATCAACAGTTCTGATCGAGACACTTCACTGATTCTGGAAACAAAGAAGTCACAAGTGAAAATAAAAAGGTGAGGAAGGGGGAAGAGTACAAGCTGGCAGATGATGGGAAGACCAAAGCAGTACACACAAAATCCTGGAGGAACTCAGCAAGTCAGGCAGCATCCATGGAAATGAATAAACAGTTAACGTTTTGGGCCAAGACCCTTCTTCAGGACTGAAAAGGAAGGGGGAAAATGCCAGAATAAAAAGGTGGGGGAGGGGAAGGAGGAGAGTTAGAAGGTGACAGGTGAAGCCAGGTGGGTGGGAAAGGTAAAGGGCTGGAGAGGGAGGAACCTGATAGGACAGGAAAGTGGACCATCAGAGTCCACATAGATGAGGAGACCAGATGGGGGAGGAAGATGAAGCAAGAAACTAGGAGGTCATAGGATTCTTATTTCATCCCCTTCACCTGGCCTTACCGATCACCTGCCAAGTCTTCTTCCCCCTTCCTTTCCAGTCCTGATGAAGGTCTCAGTCTAAAACTCTGACTGTTTATTCCCTCCATGGATGTTGCCTGACTTGCTGAGTTCTTCCAGAATTCTGTGTGTGTTGCTCAATATGACAATGCATTGTAATTAGCACAGGAAGAAAATCCACTGGAATATTAATAGTATTTTATCCCCAAAAGGGAACAACATGGCTGGTGGTAAAAAAGTTTGCTGTATCGTACTTTCCCAACAAAGAATACTCATTGATAAACAAAATGGCTGCTGAATACTAAATTAATTTAAAACTCATAAAAAAGTAATGCCAAAATTGTTGGCAGTACCCTTTGTGGATAAGTTAATGGTATGAAGCTTGGATTAAGGCAAAATTTCAGAGGTGTTGTCTACAAGTAAAATAAGATTTAAGATGGTGTCCAGGAACCAAAGTCGACGGGTGTGTAGAGACATCAGCATTTGACTTTGAGGCGAATGGTCTCGAGTTAAAATTCGGCTGGGTCTCTGCACACTTTACATCTGTGGTGGGTTGAGCATCGAGCTAGCAATGCAGCCTTGTGAAAAACAGTCAAAATACTACCCAGCGTGCCACAAGGCGAGAGTAGGGACAACAAGTACTGGGCGCCAAGGGAATGGCAAATGACACATGCTTGTTCATAAAAGTGGGTTAGAGAGTAAACCTGGCAATGATAGGCCAGTTGTTAACTTCAATAGCGAGGAAACAACAAACTGGAAGACAAGAGGGGACATTACCTCAAGATTCAGGGGAGAAGATTTAGGATGGAGATGAGGAGAAACTGTTTTTCCCAGAGAGTGGTGAATCTGTGGAATTCTCTGCCCAGGGAAGCAGTTGAAGTTTAGAACCATAGAACCATAGAACATTACAGCACAGAAACAGGCCTTTTGGCCCTTCTTGGCTGTGCCGAACCATTTTTCTGCCTAGTCCCACTGACCTGCACCTGGCCCATATCCCTCCATACACCTCTCATCCATGTACCTGTCCAAGTTTTTCTTAAATGTTAAAAGTGAGCCCGGATTTACCACTTCATCTGGCAGCTCTTTCCACACTCCCACCACTCTCTGTGTGAAGAACCACCCCCCCCCCCCCCGCAATGTTCCCTTTAAACTTTTCCCCCTTCACCCTTTACCCATGTCCTCTGGTTTTTTTCTCCCCTAGCCTCAGTGGAAAATGTCTGCTTGCATTCACTCTATCTATACCCATCATAATTGTATATACCGCTATCAAGTCTCCCCTCATTCTTCTACGCTCCAGGGAATAAAGTCCTAACCTATTCAACCTTTCTCTGTAACTCAGTTTCTCAAGTCCTGGCAACACCTTCACTAAATATATTTAAGAAACAGTTAGACAGGTTTTTACATAGTAAGGGAGTTAAGGGTTATAGAGAAAAGGCAGGTAGATGGAGCTGAATTTAAGGACAGATCAGCCATGATCTTATTGATGGCGGGGCAGGCTCGATGGGACAGATGGCCTACTCCTGCTCCTATTTCTTATGTTCTTATGTAATTCATTGCTATGTATTTTTCCGAAACAGAGGGGTCAAACATCAGGCGCAGAGATTTAAAGTACTTAGTAAGAAGATGAGAGGGAGATGAGGAAAATTGTATTCACTCAAAGATTGATAGGGGTCTGGAACTTGTTGCCTGAAATGTTGGCAAAGGCAGAAACTTTCATTACTTTATGAAGTATTTAGATGTGCTTTGAATGCACCAGGACTTGCAGAACTATGGACAAGTTGCTGGAAAGTAGATCTTTTTGACTAACATGATGGACCAAATAGTCTCCATCCATGTCATAACTTTCCCATGACTTTATGATTAGTCAAAGGCAAAGTTGACAAACTTTGTTAAATTTTTTACAGTGACCACATATCATTTTGAGAAAAGCACATACCACAGTAAATAAGTCTATGCCAGGTGTAATAATGTGGCAAAACCCTATAAAGTGGCTGTGGGATGCCCATTTGGGGGAGTGCTGAGACAGACACTGTAAGTCCAATACTAGTCTCTAAGAATTGTATCATGGGATCAAATGTTCTCTGTGCTGTTGCAAAATTGATAGTATAGTTTGTGTCAGAGAGCATGTTTGTCTCATGTGAAACTTCTTAAAATTTCTTATAGGTTTTGTATAGTTTACACTTTTGTACTCAACTATTCAGTCACTTTCTTTCCAGAATGTCTTACTGACCCACACCAGGTTGCCTTAATCTCTGGTATCAAGACATTAGATTTAATGGCGGCTTTCCTATCTCTAAAACATTGTGATTTGTTATACCATCTTGACACCACAATGCAGTGTCAAGGGAGTTTTGATTGAGACGTGATAATGGGCCCAACTACCTTGTCAGATGGGGTTAAGATTTCATTCAAAATGGAGGAGGTCAGTTTTCAAGCGGCAATGTCCAACATCCACCTCTGAAACAGATCATCTGGTCATCTGCTGTTTAAGGGTTCTAGATATGCACAATTTCACTGCCACTTTCCTCATAGTAACTTAACTTTCAAGACAGTACTAGATTAGTTCAGGAATATATAAGTAATTTTGCCTTATTTGGAAATGGACGGGCTCCTCGTAACCAAGATTTCCAGTTACCTTGACAATTGCCATTTATTGATAGTGAATGCAGAGACATCTGCAGAAAAGGGAATGGGCTCAGCAGAATGCTCCATCAAAGATCCATCACTGGCAAAAAGGGGTGTTTCCCTCTTTCTGTGCAGCAGGATAATAGAAACATAGAAAACCTACAGCACAGTACAGGCCCTTCAGCCCACAAGGTTGTGCCGAACATGTCCCTACCTTAGAAATTACTAGGCTTATCTATAGCCTTCCATTTTCCTAAGCTCCATGTACCTATCTAAAAGTCTCTTAAAAGACCCTATCGAATCCACCACCACCGTTGCCGGAAGCCCATTCCACGCACTCACCACTCTCTGAGTAAAAAACTTACCCCTGACATCTCCTCTGTACCTACTCCCCAGCAGCTTAAACCTGTGTCCTCTTGTGGCAACCATTTCAGCCCTGGGGAAAAGCCTCTGACTATCCACACGATCAATGCCTCTCAACATCTTATACACCTCTTTCAGGTCACCTCTCAACCTCCTTCGCTCCAAAGAGAAAAGGCCGAGTTCACTCAACCTATCCTCTAGGGACATGCTCCCCAATCCAGGCAACATACTTGTAAATCTCCTCTGCACCCTTTCTATGGCTTCATGATCCAAAATCTTGACAGCATGTACCACCACACTCAAGGACAGCTTCTAACCATTGTTCCCAGGCTCTGTAATGGACTTCATATGCTAAAGGACCAATTGACATTCTTGAGGCCCTTGAACTTTGTTTGCCTGCATTATATTTTCTCTGTCATTTCAATACTATATTCTACATTCTGTTTTCTTTCTGGCACCAGATCCCAGCATCTGTACTCTCCTTTGTCAACCTAATTCAGTTCTGGAAGATAATGTTCCATGGTTTATATATTAGAAATTATTGGACAAATCACTGAAAGCTTCAAGCAGATTTGGAATGGCATCTTGGTCAATTCTCCTGTGGACAATACCATCAGAAAAATGTTCAGTAATTATTTAACTCATCCTGGTTGTGGGAAGTTTCACACAAATGGCTCTAATTTTCTCCTTATAACCTTGGTCAGCACATTTTACAGTGAGTCCTGGACATGGAATTTTTCAAAATATTTCGAACAGATAAAACAAATAAATTCTTCTCTTTAAAAAAATAATGACTACCTTTGTTTATAAAGCACCCTTAGTGGACACTTCTCAAAATGAGTGTTTTTGGAGGCCAAACTGCATGAGGTTTATTGGTACATGTGGGATATTGCCACAGTTATTGCTGTATGAGTCAATCTGATTAAGTTGTTTGAAGTGGGAATGGTATTGATAGAGGGATACAGTTAATACAAAGCTTCAGTTTTGAAGAATTGTTTCTAATTGGGGTAGAGAGTGGGCCAGGAGGAATGATTTAGAGAAGGAAATTTGCCATGTAAAAAAATACCCAGGACTTAAATAGGACTCACTATCTGATAAAATCTTTCCATATTTAGATGCTTGCATTACATGCAAATAACTTTTAATGATGACTAATCTTTGCTTCAGTTGATTTTTCTGGTATAAAATTTGAAGACCTAGCATTATCCAAAAATTTTTGTTTTACTTCAGTTATAATCACAGAAACTGTTAAAGTGAGGGGAAGGAGAAAATTGGAAAGCTTGGGGCAATCTCACTTTCCAATTTACCCGACGTGGTTAACATGTTCTACTTGTTGTAAATGGATGAGTCAGAACTCGCAGGTGGTGCTCTGTTAGGCAGCAACATTGGCGATTCTGCTTTGGTGTGTTTGCATTGTTGAACTAATGCAGGCAATAAGCAATCTAGGCTTTGGCGCTGATTCTGCCTTGGGCACCATGATGTGAGAATGATAACGCACACAATAATATTTGTTTTGATTCGCTCTGCATCTGCCACATTCCCTTCGCCGATAGCTTTCAATTGTGTATGGAGATCATTACGCACACAGTTTGACGCTAAACAGTACAGCTATGGCGCAAGGGGAACACACAGCACACACAGGGGACTTAACACCGTGACCTAGGATCGCATTCTGCTGCAAGACTGAAGGAGTGCCAGACTGTTGCAAATGTAGATGTGGTTAGGCATGGTCGTCGGCCATTCCTGAGATGTCACAAGGACCGGATGTGGACCCACCAACATGAGAAAATCTGTAGATGCTGTAAATCCAAAGCAAAACACACAAAATGGTGGAGGAGTGCAGCAGGTCAGGCAGCATCTATGGAAATGAATAAACATTCGACGGCTGGGGCCTAGCCCTTTCATCAGGGCTGGGGAAAAATGATGAGAAGTCAGAGCAAGAAGGTGGAAAGGAGGGGAGGAAGAAGTACAAGGTGGCTGGTGATAGGTGAAACTGGGAGAGGAGGAGGAGGGGTGAAGTAAAGAGCTAGGAAGTTGGCTAGTGAATGAGATAAATGCCAGGAGGAGGGGGAATTTGATAGGAGGGGGTAGAATATCATGCAGAAAATGGAAGGAGGAGCACCATGGGGAGGTGATGGACCCAGCAGCCTTTTTATTCTTGTGAATAATACTTTTAAAGTATTAAAGGAATCATCAAAGAAATATTAACAACTAGAATTCATCTCACTGCTGTGTGTGGGATTTCCCTGTGTAAAATAGCTGCAATGTTTTCCCTCATGAACACAATTCAACGTAATGGACCCTGTTCAGTTGCTTTGCAATCTGATAAGGTGCTACGAAAGTACAGATCTTTCATTAATGTCTGCCCTGGAAGAGTTTTACATGAGGCACTTCAGACAAAATCACTCTGCCAGAAAGTGTGCAAGAAATCAGCTGGTGAGACGTATTAAATTTACAACCATCCCTGACTGGCTGTACAAGCAGCCTGAATCTTTTTTTTAAGAGGACAGTGGGTGAATGGGTCTCATTTTCTACTCTGCTCTCTATTCAAACCCCTTCAATAAACTCCCACAAGACCGGTGTATATATCTTGTTCTTAACAATGTCAGAAGACACGAAACACCATAAATCACAGGTTATTTATGAACAGCACTCATTGTAACACTAACAGACATCTAGTCGGAATGCTGCTTTAGGTAAACAGTACAATACTTATCATCAGCGCACTGTGGGGTCGAGGATCATGTTCTTCACCTGGGCCCTTGCAACAGAGGTATTTAAACGGCTGTTATCTTCTACGGGCCATTGCAAGGTATCATTCCAAACATTCAGGGAATGGAGTGTGACAGATCCTTTATTAAAGGGAAACAAGCTTTCCCATAGATAAATCCAACTCTTTCAGTGCCAACAGAGATTTCTTTGCATGATTTTATCTGCAGCTGGTGAATGTCCAATATGGCTTTCCCAGCTCCCAGGAATTGCTGAAACCCACTGAGCCATCAGACAAAACGTTGTTTTCTGTTGGTGGCCCACAACAAAATTATTCAAGATGGCTGCATCAAATTGCCCCAAATATTAAAATGTGAACATTTCTGTTCTGACCTTCTTTCTCCAGTGTATTCCCCTGCCACTCTTTCTAGCTCTTTGCTCCCCTCTCAACTGTGGTTCTCCCTGTATTCTCTCTCTTATATCATCTTCCCCTCTTCTCTTTCTCCCATCTGCTCCATTTTCTCTTTTGCTTCTTTCTCAGGTCTTTTTTTTATATCCTTTCTCTCTCATGTCTTCCTCACCTTCCTTTTCCCTCTCTGCATTCTCTCTCTGCTTCCTCCTTTTTCTCTATTTCTCAATCCCTGACCTTCAAATTTTAAAGCCCAATCTCTGGAAGTCTCTCTCTGAACTTCAATGCTTCTTTAACCCCTTAAATGCAACCTGTGCCTCAATGCCTCCCTCCATTGCTTCCATGAAGCATCTTGGGAATTTTTTTTTCTATACCAGAGGCACCAAATATGTGGCAGCTCAGTGCATTGTGACTGGGCTGAGGATTGGGGAGAACTGATGGAAAGAGGTTTATTTTTTTCCACTCTGTAGATCAAGCTGACTTATGGTTAAAGTCCAGTTACCAAATTCTGGGCACCTTTACTCTAATGATCACGCTTCACATGAGTGTTGCAGTGAACAGTCAGTCATCCCAGTCAGTACAGAGCCATTTTTGCACAAGGATATACACTTAAGATCAGTCTAATGATTTGTCAGGAAGGAGCACAGTCTAGAGCTCTCTCTTCGTTGGTCACTGAGGGGCTGGGTTCTGTGTTACAGCTTCTCAAACACTTCTTTGATAGATTGTTTAACAGAAGGAACATGAGTGAATTTGCTGCCTTATAATCATTTGATGAAGATAAAGCAAGGCATGGAGACTGAGAGAATGCAGATGCTGAAATCGGGAGCAGCACACAAAGCGATGGAGGAACTCAGTGTGCGAGGCTCATCTGTGGAGGAAACTCAACAGTTGACACTTCAGGTCAAAACACTTTTAACTGGAGTAAGAGTAAGAGGGATGATAGGTAGGATAAAAGTGAGGAGGAAGGAGGTGAAGCAAGAACTGAGAGGCGATGTGTGGATCCAGGGAAGGGAGGGGGGGGGATGAAACATAGATGAGGGAGGGTGGAGAGAGGGAATGCTGTCAGAAGCTGGGAGGTGATAGGTGGAAGTGACTAAGGGCTGAAGATGATTAAATCTGATAGGAGAGTGATGCACCATCAATAACTCTCTCTGAGATGTAAAGGCGAGATATCGGCTTTTATTGACTGGAAGAAGGAACAAGCAGTGGTTGACCACCATACTACATCCTGGAGACAGAGAGGCCGGGCTCAGACCTCAATCGCCTTTATATAGGGGTCTGTGGGAGGAGCCACAGGAGCAGTCAGCAGGGGGCGTGTCCAGACAGGTATATGTAGTTCACCACAGAGAGGAAGGTGGATCATGGAATAAATGGAGGGAGGGAGAGTGAAATCATTGGGAGGAATGATGGGTGCATGGACAGGGTGGTAGAGGGGAAAGGTATCATAGCTGGTGGGTCATAAGGAGAGATAAAAGAGAAAAGGGGGAAAATGACAGAGGGTGAGCAGTTACTGGCCGGTTGAGAATTTGATGTTCATGTCGCCAGATATGAGATAGCCCAGGTGTAATATGAGGTGTTGTTCCTCCAATCTGTGTATCACCTCCACCTGGCAGTGGAGCAGACTGTGGCAGATGTGTCAGTGTGGAAATGGAAGGTATTTAAAATAGAATTAAAGAAAGACATGTTCTGTTTGCACTGTATTTCCTGTGTCTAGCTTTATGATCAAAATATACATTGAAATTATGAAAAAAAAATCAGCAGAGCTGGGTCAGGTTCGTTGGTTAATGTTTTTTGGACCGTGACTCCTGTGTGCTCATTTACTCAGCTCCCCATCTGTTGCAACATTTTAGGTGTTTCAATGTCATTTTCAAAACTCTTCATAACTTCATCCTTTCTAGAAGTGTGTACAGGAAATTAAGTTTTGCTAGCTTTTGAAGGGTCATGCCTCCCTAAAGCTTTAGGCAGGATACGTGTGTGTGTGTGTGTGGGTGTATCCATAATGTCAGGTAATTTCAGATGATTAGTGGGGGTGGGTCTGGTGCCCCATCTGCATCCAACAAATGAAGGATCCCGGAACTTGAGCCTGGAGATTGGGTTCCCATCATTGGCTAGTCCTGGGGGGGGGGGGGGTCAATACCAAAGATCGATGCCCGAAGGTCCCAAAACCCAATGGCCAAAGCCTGGAGAATGAAGACTGGAGGCATGTCCTGGGATTGGAGGACTGTCCATGTGTACGGGTGAATGGGAAGGAAAAGAGGAAAGAGGGATGGGGCTTTGCTTTGCTGCCGTTGTTTTGTTGCTTAGTGTGTTGTCTGGTCTGCTGAACATCATGGCTATGCTGTGTTATTGCCGGAACTTGTGCCGACACTTGGGTACATCCTTAGGTTGTGTTGGTTGTTAATGCAAACAACGCACTTCTCTGTGTGTTTCAATGTACGTGTGATAACTAAATCTGAATCTCACCCTTCTCCATCTCTATTAGCTCCGCCCACTCTTCAAGGTCCTCCAACTCTGGCCACTTGTTCAAATAGCTTCACCATGGACATTTGTGGCTTCAGTCATCCAGGTTCTAGGCCACATGCTATTTAATGCGAGCAATTGCAACGCCAAAATCTGTAACTATCTCAGTTCAGCTGTCTCTGGATTAAACCTAGGACCTTAGTATTCCATTTGCTGCAGAAACACATGTTAACTCCCAGGGCCATTTGAGGACATTGTTCTGGAAGTTTAAACAATACCTTGTTGGCAGGTCATAGCTACGAGCCAATAAACGATGATTTACATTTAGGATCACATGGGATACTAATGGCGCAGTTGTTTGCCTCAACAGGGAGTAGTAAACTAAAGCGCAATGTTAACCTTGGCAAATGTCTTCGAAGAGCCCAGAGGTTAATCGGATTTAGTTTCTCAAGGAAAGATCAGATGCTTTTCTTCCGTATGGACTTACTCTAATGGAACATTCATAGAAACCAAATAAGCGGTAATTTCTCATGTTTAGTGTGATTTGAATGCTAAGTACAATAATTAATGTTGGGCCCTTTCTGGATCTCTCCTGTTCAAGATAATGAACTTTATCACATCAGCAGCCTCTGGCTGGCTGCCATCTCTTTTATCTTGTTTTTAAAGTTTCTATTTTGATATGCACACTGTGCCTCAATGATGTATTTTTATTTTTTGTTCTGATTTGCTTACCCTGTATTATGGAACAATTGCAGGAGTGCTCTTTCTGACAAGTTAGCAGCCAGCCCTCTTAGTACAACAAAGCCTCTTGAGGAGGAAGGCAGTGTGAAAATCAAATTCCAGATTCCTGGGTTTAACGGGACATCAGGCATCACTCTTCAAATTATTCCATATTGACAATGAGCAAAATGCACGCCACAGTGTCTCTCTAAATTGTGTTGCAACAAAGAAAGTTCTGTGACTGTTGTCATACACAC
Source organism: Hemitrygon akajei (assembly GCF_048418815.1). NCBI lineage: Eukaryota > Metazoa > Chordata > Chondrichthyes > Myliobatiformes > Dasyatidae > Hemitrygon > Hemitrygon akajei. The sequence continues at coordinate 20,686,507 of NC_133139.1, read as the reverse complement.
AGTCGGCTAATAACTTGCACCAAGCCAGCTTTACGAATAGCTGCATCATAATGATGGGAGTTTTATTGTGCTATAGAAGAAGGGATAAAAACTGGCCAGGGCATGAAGAAAATAAAGGCAAGTTTGATTCTCAGTGAAGGGAGAAAGGAAGAAAAGGACATGCTAATAGGATGAAAAGAAGTAGGAAGAGGCTCATGTAAAGCATAAATGCTGGAATAGATCAGCCTGTAATTTTAATGTAATTCAGCCTTTTATATTCAAAAGCCTGTCTTTGGACCAGGAAGAGGGGAAGACTGAATTGAAAGGTCTACACTGTGGACGAAAGAATGGATCAAGAGGTTGACAGGGCAAACAGTGGTTCATGAGCTCCACACAGTGGGAGAATGAATACCAGATCAAAAGGTCAAGACAGTTAGACTGAACTTTGGGTCAAAGAGTCTACATGGTGAGGTGGAACCTTCAATCAAAAACTCTGCACAGCATAGAGTGTTTTGGTTGATGAAGTCCATGCGGTGGGAATGAAGATTCGATTAAAAGGTCCAGACAGTGGAAGTGCATTTCCACGTCAGGAGACATCAGCCCTGACAATAAATGCTTGTTCGTGAGATTTGCCCAGTGGGAGTTAGAGGAAGTGGAGGGCAGAATGGGGATTCTTCCGTGGATTTTAATGTGTCTTTTCAACTTGTAACAAACTATTGTAAAGTTACCGCATCATTGCCCGTGGGTGCCTACTTGCTCACCAGAGGTACGAACAGTGTCTTACACTGTCTAGATCAGCAGACCCCCTCCAACCGCCTACCTCACCGGCTGACTGATCAAAATCCAAGAGAATGAGAGTAATGCAGTCTGGAAGGATGTAGATATACATATTCAATGAAGCCAGAATCAGATATGTCCAAGACATGTATTGGATTGAACTGTAAAATTGTTCTTTTCCTTGTAGTTTAACTTTCTTATAGCTTGTTTGTATTTTTTACATAATTACCTCAATGTACACAATAGTTCAGTGTGTTTTTAATAGTTGCAACTTCCTTCATATCTTTCTGGAAACAACTTAGTTTCAGTGGCGGGTATCGCATTACTTGAATAGGGGCTGTTGTATTGGTTCATTCAAGCAATGGAATTTGAATGAAATTTACAGCAACGCACAGAAAACCATTCCCCTCCCCCCACCTTTACATTCTGGCATCTTCCCCCTTCCTTCTCTGTTCTGAAGAAGGGCGACTATCTATTCATTTCCATAGATGCTGCCCGATCTGCTGAGTTCCTCCAGCACTTTCTGTGTGTGTTGCTCCGTATTTCCAGCACCTGCAGGCATTTTCATGTTTATGATTAAGGTTTACTGTTATCAGTAATCTGATATGAGGACCAAATCATGTTGGATCAGTCTCTCTGTCTATCTTTTTATCTTCGTCTTCCCCCTTACACTCTGCTACCTTACTTTCTTTGTTTATTTGTTCATGTAGAACTTAATAAAAGCAGCCAGAAGCAACAAGTTTTGTGTCTCATTCATGACTTCCAAAGAACATGGAATCAAAATCATCAGGATCTAAAATGTATGAGGGTGTGTGTGTGTGTGTGTGTGTGTGTGTGTGTGTGTGTGTGTGTGTGTGTGTGTGTGTGTGTGTGTGTGTGTGTGTGTGTGTGTGTGTGTGTGTGTGTGTGTGTGTGTGTGTGTGTGTGTGTGTGTGTGTGTGTGTATATACACATACAGGAGGGAGGAAAAGGCGTGCTTTGGTGCGATAGATTTGTTGCTGTTTTTCCGCTGAACGCTGCAGGTGTGACGTGTTGGTGCCAGAATGTGTGGTGACACTGCGAGCTACCCCCAGCACATCCACAGGTTGTGTTGGTCGTGAAAGCAAGCAATGCATTTCACTGCACATTTCGAAGTACACGCAAAAAAATACATGAATCTAATTCTGAATCTACTGTGAGGGACCCAGTTCCAATATGGGTAAGCTCATCCCTACAGTAACATCTGATCAGCTTGGCTCAGTGTGAAACCCATACATTCCTTCATCCTTCTCCTTCTCTCCTGCTAATGTGCTGCCTTTGTTGTTGATTGCAGTCCCAATCAGAAAAATCTTTCTTGCATCATTCACCTCTCAGTCTAATATGTAAGTGACGGAGGGGCCTGCTGCTCTGGTGGGCATCACAGCTCAGCTTAGCATAGCTACCTCTCACTACATTTAGTGGCCACTTTATTAGGTACCTCCTGTACTTAATGTCCCCTGAGAGTGTGTCATGGCTTTCTGCTGCTGTAGCCCATCCATTTCAAGGTTTGATGTGCTGTACGTTTTACACACCACTGTTATAACGCATGGCCATTTGAGTTACTTTCGCCTTCCTGTCAGATTGAACCAGCTTGACCATTCTCCTCTGACCTCTCTCATTAGCAAGGCATTTTCGCCCATGGAGTTGCCATTCATTGGATGCTTTCCCCCAGGAGATCAGCAGTTTCTGAGATCTCAAACCACACCATCTGGCACCAACAAACATTCCATGGTCAAAGTCACTTAGATCCCGTTTCTCCCCCATTCTGATGTTTGGTCAGAGCGCCAACTGAACCACTTGACCATGTCTGCGTGCTTTTATGCACGGAGTTGCTGCCATTATTGGTTGATTAGATATTTGCATTAATGAGCAGGTGCACAGGCATACCTAATATAGTGGCTGCTGAGTGTACATTTCAGCTATTAACTCCGTCCCTCAGCTGTGCTTGGATACAAGCAAAAAGAACCTCTGTTGCTCCACAGTGCCTTTCAATAAACGGGAAAAGTGTACTCAATTTCTTTCACCCTATTGTTATTTCTGTTCAATCAGTGCAAACTACATTTAAAGAATTAATACTTCAGTAAACCATGCTTTGAAATGTATTTTACAATTGGTTTACCCTGAAAACTACAATGCAAAGGCTTGGGTTGTCTCAAACCAACGCATTAAGTGAATGCAAGATTACAGTTATAAAATTTTGATGTGGTATTGTGCTCCGGTTGTACCTATTTGTCAAGGTCCTGACAGCTTGCTTTAATTGGCAGCCCTCTTTGTGTGTTGTGACAATAGTTAAAATTTTGACTGAGCGTAGTTGTTGCAGCTAATGGCATAAATGACAACATCTAAAGCAAAATGTGTGTGTGTGTCTGGGTTTGATTAACCACAAAGACAGAGGCACAGACACCAGGGCTGCCTCTAGGCAATCAAGCCACCACAGAGATGAAGTGGGAAACTTCACTGAATGACGTTAAGTGCTTCAATTAGGGAGCATTTACATTCATTCATACCTTATAGACTTCCTACTCCATGTTATAACTGCTGTGTAAAACAAAAACGTATCATTTCCCCGGCTTGCTGCTCTAAGTTAAACTGGCAAGAAATTCTAGTGCCCCTAAAGGTCAGCACTGCAGTGGAGACTAATTTATCAGTTTGGTCAACTGGGGCCAACTGCAAAAATGAGTTAGACACTTTTGAGATTGGGGAGGGAGGAGACAGGATGTCTTATTGGGTAGGAGGGGCATGGGGGCAAATTTCTGTAGAGGGGCCCGGGATTATGGCCAAGAATTATCATGGGATCCGGGCTGTATCACAACCACAGGATCATGGGTATGGAATAGGGTGAGAGTGAGATCAATGGACTCAGACCTCCACCGGTCATCAGGTGGGGAGATCAAGGTCTTGGCTTCGGAGTGATGTTGGTACCAAGGTCATGAGGCTGGTGTAGGTGTAGCGTGGGATCAAAGGTCAGAAAGCTGCATGGTGGGTCAAAACCTATGCATAACTTCTAGGTCAATGCGCTTAGTTTAGAATTTACTAAAATAGTTAATTTTAAAACTTTTAAAAAGGAATGATTTATTATTCCAATTGTATGAACTTCCTACAACTTACCGGTAAGTTAAGTAAGAGTTTTATTTCAGGGATGAACCAATAGCAAAGTTTCATTGGAGGTATAGAGACTGAAATGAGAATTGTGGCCACCCAACACCTCAACCTATAACTAGCCCCCTAAGTGTTTCCACACCACTATCTTTTCCCTTTTTGTTATCGTCCATTCACTATACTCCTCCTCTTCATCCTCATCAGTCCATTTGTCCTCTGATTAACTTTGTTCCTCCAGGCAAGCGCTTCTCCCATCTCTCTTCGTACTCACTTCTTCTGTCCATCTCTTCGACTTCCCTTCTTCCCCCCCCTATTTTCTCCACTCATTATTCCCGTAGCTCTCTGTTCAACCCTCACTTTCTTCCCCCACCACCCCCACACACTGGAAAAAAAAACCCAGAAAAAAATTAGCTTTATTTGTCACATTTACGTCGAAACGTGTAAAAAATGGATTGTTTCGCACCAAACCAAATTTGTGAGGATTGTGCTTGGAGCAGCCTGCAAATGTCAGCATAGCATCCCCACAACTCATTAACTTTTACCCTAACCACGTGTCTTAGAAATGCGTGAGGAAACCCCTACGGTTACGGGGAGTCCGTAAAATCTCCTTAGAGACACAGTGGGAATTAAACCCTAATCGGTGATCGCTGGCGCTGTAAAATGATTACCCCTTAAAATATTCCTTTTAATGTTTCCATTAGTTTCAGATCCATTCAAATTAATGCTTTTAAGACATTCTGGGATTACTAATAAAGCAGGAGCGGTAAATCAATAGCCATTATTAGCAGTGTATCTAAAAGAATTGGAAGAATACATGGATTCACACTATGTTAATGCTTTTATTTGATCAAGCTTTCAGATAGTAAATCGCTCATTTTATATATTTTAATTCTCAAGGTGTTTGCCATTGATTTGTAATAACATCGCTACCTGCCCTGCTAAGCCCCAGGTGAACTCTGAACGACCGAGCAGTTCCTTCAGCGCTCTATAGAATCAAAGGATAGAAAATATGTTGCCGAGTCCCTCCAATATTTTGTGTGTGTATTGCTCTGGATTTCCAGAATCTGCAGAAACTCTTGTGTTGCATATGGAAATATTCCCTATAGCATCAGTAAAACCACTAGAAATGTATCCCTAGTCATTAGCACTAAATAAAGAATGTCGTAACGACTGCTATTATAGTCAGTGCCAAAATTCTCTCTATTGACTTCAACAAAAGTGAATTTTCCAAGTAGGGTTATTGTGCTTCTATATTTAATTTGACTTGTGAGGAATGAATTTCTAAGCAAATTGTACCACTACTCAGCCCATCTCTCATTCTGTGATTTAGTTTTAGAGGCAGAGGAAAGTCTCTGGGCCTTGTTTAAAGGGTCATTCTATGTGCAAGTCTTGAGGTTTTATAATGGCTATTTAAACAATGGGAAGAGCTGGGGGCAGGGTAACCATCACATCCCATCAAAAGCCATACACTTCCTCAACAAGCCGAACTATGAGGAAGATATTAGATCCTAGGATGTCCACTAACACAAACACACAAGACATAAGAGTAAAATTAGGCCATTCAGTCCATTAAATCAGCTCCACTATTTGATCATGGCTGATTTATTTTCCCTCTCAGACCCATTCTCCTGCCTTCTCTCTGTAACCTTTGACATCCTTACTAATCAATATCATATCAACCTCTGCTTTAAATATACCCAGTGACTTGGCCTCCACAATAACTGCCTGTGGCAATGAATTTCACAGATTCACCACCCTCTGGCTAAAGGAATTCCTCCTTATCTCTGTTCTAAAGGGACGTCCTTCTATTCCAAGAGTGTGCCTTCCGATCCTAGTCTCTTCCACAATTGGAAGGATCCTTTCCATGCCTACTCTACCTCGGCCTTTCAATATTCAGTCGGTTTAAATTAAATCCCTCCTCATTCTTCTAAAATACAGTGAGTTACAGGCCCAGAGCCATCAAATGCTCCTCATACATTAGGACTTTCATTCCTAGGATCATTCTCAGGAACCTTCTCTGCCCCCTCTCCAATCTAAGCACATCCCTTCTGCTCATGATATTCCAAATACGGTCTGACCAACACCTTACAGCACAATGTGTAGCCACACATCTTGAGGACAAGTCACTCGGCTAAAGAACCATTGGATGGTTGATGATCTTAGAAAGATCTCAATGTCTCCACAGACAGGGTAAACGAGACTGGGCAAGTGGCATCAGAGGATGCCTTCAAAACAATTCACTGATCTGCTTGTTAACAAGACATCTCAAGGACAGGAACAGATGCCAAAGAGTATTCATGTCACTTTGGTGAAATGTTTTAGTTCTCCAGCCACTTCTATATTGCTTGAACATTTTGCTTCTAGTACCCTTCTCTGGAGCAGCCCAAGCTTTGACCTCTTTCTGCATGTTAGAAGGAGTTTCTGACCTCAATAACTTGCCCTTCTCACATGTTTACAAACGCCACTGCCCTGCTGTCTTAAATCTGAAAAATTGTGGTGGGCCAGGTGAAATAATATGGGAATACACTCACATATATAATAATACTCGTTTCCAGGTCGAAATTCAAAGCCTAGGGAAAATGGTGTGAAGAGCTGGAACTTCTCGGAGAACTTCAGAGGACCGTTCGGTGTGCGTGGCCTATTGCACTCCCAGCGCTTGAAGCCATTGTTCTTGTGGTCACAGCTTCTGTAGCCGTCAAAATTCACCATGTAAAGGATGTAGCTCTCTGTCTTCTCCTCAGGTATGGAATCATCGTAGTGGGGGCAGTAGATGTCGAGGTAGTCATTGATGCAGACGTCAACTGTGTAATCCCCTCTGTGAAACCTAACAACGAGAAAAACAGTTCAGAAAATAGAATGAATTAAACCAAAGGCTATACAATTATTAAAACAATTCTCTCCAGATTGAGTCTTTCAGAACTCCAGTTAAACTTTGAGTATTACTGTTATGGGCCAGTAGCAACGTTCCTTCTATATTTTTTTAATCCTGTGAGGACCGTCCATTGCTCTGAGCAGGAAACTTTTAAATGACCTGAAAACTGCGTGGCACTTTAATAAAACATTGTATAAAGGAACGCTCCAGCCGCGCGGCAACAAAGGCTATGTGCGCAGGAGGATTTCAGTTACTGCGCAGCCATGCATCCGCTCAGCTTAGGGAGAACCACGGTCTGTAGACAGCATCACAATATTAAAGGCTTTCGTTCAGTTTCCACTCCTGAATTTTGAGGCTGTACACCGCAGCAGTTGCTCAGATGTGATATTTAATACCCAGGCCCTCAGTATCAGAATCAGATTGTATTTGCACTGATAAATGTCATCAAATTTGTTGTTTTGTGGCAGCAGTACAGGGCAATACATAAAATATTATATCAATTATAATAAATATATATTTTTAAACGTTAAATTAAGTGTAAACATCCATTCAGATGGATTTCAGTGATTTCAATGTTGGGCAAGATACTTTTAAATATAAGTGGAGTACCGTTGACCAAGTGGCCCTTTGTGCCTGCTGCATTATTTAATAAGATGATGAGCACCTCAAAGACTTGAGGATATAATGCAAGATGGCACTACAGTGCAGCATTGAGGGAGCCCCTATATTGTCTGAGGTGCTCCATTTCAGATGAGATCTGAACTAGAGGTCACATCAACTTTCTCAGATGGATGTAGATGATCCACTGGTAATACTGCAAACAAGAGCAAGGGCATTTTACTTGGTCATTTTTAGCAATCGATAGTGAGAAAAATAGATTATCTGGTCAATGTCACAAGGTGGAATGACATACCAACAAGTGCTATACTTTTCATCAATTAATTAACATTAATCATTAAGTTGATATGATTTGATGATTCATTTCCAAGGACCTGTCCTGGGCCCAGCACGTAAGAGCAATTACGTGCATATTTGCTCTTAATATGCAAATAGAAAGCATAGCAGAGCCTCGACTTCCTTAGAAGTTCACGAAGATTCGGCATGACATCTAAAAATTTGACAAACTTCTATAGATCTGTGGTGGAAAGTATATTGACTGGCTGCATCACAGACTGGCAAGGAAACAGCAACGCCCTTGAATGGCAAATCTAAAAAAAGTAGGGGATATGGCCCAGTCCATCACGGGTAAATCCATCAACACAATCGAGCACACCTACATGAAGCACTGCTGCCAGAAAGCAGCTTTCATCATCAGAGACTCCTTCCACCCAGGTCATGCTGTCTTCTCACTGCTACCATTAGGAAGAAGATACAGGAGCCTCAGGACCCACACCACCAGGTTCAGGAACAGTTATTACCCCTCAACCATCAGGCTCTTGAACCAGAGGGGATAACTTCCCTCAACTTCACTTGCCCCACTACTGAACTGTTCCCATAACCTATGGACTTACTTTCAAGGACTTTTCATCTCATGTTCTCAATATTTATTGCTATTTATTTATTACTCTGATGTCATTTTTCCCTTTCTTTTTGTATTTGTCCAGTTTGCTGTGCTTTACACACTGGTTGTCTGCCCTCTTTCATTGATTCTATTATGGTTATTAGATTTATTGAGTGTGCCCACAAGAGAATGAATCTCAGAGTTGTATATGGTGACATATATGTACTCTGACAACAAATTTACTTCGAACTTTGTCGCGAGAGATGTGTACAGATTCAGGTCTTTTCCACATCTTGCTGCTGCACCGCAGGACTGATTTATTACAGTTCTTTAAAGATAATTCTCATGAAGCCATCTAATTCAGACTTGGGCATCGATATTTTGGTGATGCTGTACCATGGATTATGACATTGCAAATAAAAACAGAAGTGCTGGAAAGAATCAGAAGGTCAGGCAGTATCTGCAGAGAGAGAAACACCACATTTCAGAACCAGCATTTCCCATTTTTATTTTAAATCAGCAACTTTTTGGGTTCAGCTTCAAGAAATTTGGCTGTGATTAGTAATCTTACTCAATGGGCACACAGGATAACAGATAAGGGAATTGCTCAGTAAACACACTCCTCACATGGTACCTTCCCCATCATATAGGGCAGAATATTTCATTTCTTTAGTAATACGGATCTGTAGGTGTGTATATGTTGTCTGTATACTGTATTTAAGGTCGATACTTCTGTTTATTTTGTAGTATGACTGTAACTACATTGTGGGGTGCATCATATTCTAAATCAGGTGTAGCCTTAAATTAACTGCACAAAAATTGGAGTTTCTTGGAGCTATTATTGTCTTTTTTTGGTAGATATCTTTTTGTATATATTGACATTTTTCTTTTCACTATTTTCATTAAGTTTTGTAAGTTTGATATTTGACAGACCTAGTAAATACCCTTGCATGCAAGCATCTCCAGCCTTTGGTCACAACCCACATATTTAACATGGTCAACAATGAATGTCACGATAGGATTCAATCAGGTGTTCAAGCCTCCTAGTGTGATTTACCCCTCAGTAGTTTCCTGACACATGCCCAGGATTCTGACTCCAGACAAATAAGGAAGCTATCACAATTATTTATAAGATGTGGGTGCCATGGTCAAGGGCAATATTTAATGCCCAGCCTAATCGATAAAGTTCTGTCACAGTTCTTTTGGCAGAAGTACTCCTTAATAATGTTGAGGAGGAAGTTCAAAGTTCAAACTCTATTTATTATCAATGTACTGTACGTATTTGTCACGGTACACAACCCTGAGATTCATTGTCTTGCAAGCATTCACAGTAAAGGCAAGACACACAAGAGAATCAATGAAAGACTACACCCGACAGGGCGGACAACAATGTGCAAAAAAACCTGTGCAAACACAAAAATATAGATAATATTATTAGTAATAGCAACAATATCAAATAAGCAATAAATATCGAGAACACGAGAAGAAGAGTCCTTGACAGAGATAAACACGAGAAAGCCTGCAGATACTGGAAATCCAAAGCAGCACACTAAATTCTGAAGGAACTCATCAGGCCAGGTAGCATCTATGGAAAAGAATTAACGGTACACGTTCCAGGCTAAGACCCTTCTTCAGGAATGAAAAGGAAGGGAAAGATGCCAGAATACAAAAGTGGGGTGGGGAGGGGGGAGGTGAAGGAGGGTAGCTAGAAGGTGACAGGTGAAGCCAGGCAGCTAGGAAGGATAAAGGGCTGGAGAAGAAGATATCTGACAGGAGAGCAGAGTGGACCATAAGAAAAAGGTAAGGATGAGGGGACCCAGGAGGGAGTTGAGACCAGTTCAGTGTTGGGGCGATGGTAGTTATCCTCTCTCCTTCAGGATGTCTGTGAATCTGTGTAGAGGGGATTTTTCAGATGGTGCTCTTCTACTGCCTTTGTCCTACTTGGTGGCAGAGGCCATGTGTTCGGGGAGTGCGGCTGAGATAGCCCAAGCAAGTCCATGTGATTGGCTTCATTTGTCACATGTATATCAAAACACTGAAACAAGCTTTGAAATGCATGGTTTGTGTAAAATCAGATCAGTGAGGATTAAGCTGCAAGCAGCCCACAAGAATAAATGATAGGGTGGTCGTATGGGCTGCTTATATTTCGATGGCATTGAGGTTGTTAAGTATGGTTGGAACTGCACTCTTCCAGACAAGAGTACCGAATCAAGCTTATGGCTTGTGCCATATGGATGATGACAAGAATTTGGAGGGTCAGGAGGATAAATTTACCATGCAGGATACTGTATCATGGCCTGGTATGGAAACACCAATGCCTTTGAATGGAAAATCTTACAAAAGGTCGTGGATTCTGTCCACTACATCATGGTTAAAGTCCTCCTAACCACTGAGCACATCTACATGAAATGCTGTCATAGGAAAGCAGCATCCATCATCAGAGATCCTCACCACCCAGGCCATGCTCTTTCCTCACTGCTGCCATCAGGTAGAAGATACACGAGCTTCAGGACTGATTCCTCCTGGTTCAAGAACAGCTACTTCACCATAACCATTAGGCTCTTGAACAAAATAGGATAACTACACTCACTTGCCCACAGCCAATAATCTCACTTTAAGTACTCTTTATCTCATGATTACACATTCTTGTTATTTATTGCTATTTATTTATATTTGCATTTTGTTGTCTTCTGCACTCTAGTTGATCTTTCGTTGATCCTGTAATAGTTACTATTCCACAGATTTGCTGAGAATGCCCACAAGAAAGTGAATCTCAGGGTTGTAAGCGGTGCCATATATGCACTTAGATAATAAAAAATTACTCTGAACTTTAAGATTTTCATTCATAGAAAGTTGCATTTTGTAGGGTAGAATTGGAAAGAGTTGGACACTGAGCTGCAGTTGGGAAGTTCTAAAGGGGAGTCTGAAGACATGCCTTAGAGAGGCTGTCATTGGTAGGGAGGGGGTGAAGGATTGAGGTGTGATTTCTAACGAGCAGGTGCTTAACGATCACAGAGCCTGTCTCCTGTGGGAAGGCAAAGCAGAGAAAAGCAGTCATCTGGAGACACAGAAATGAAGAGTGGATATCTGAGGGCAAGATACTCCAGACAGTCCAGCGTTGCAAGTCCCCATCTTCAAAGGCTTGGAAACATATTTGAATCTTGGGGGGAGGGGCTACTTCCTTCTTCACGCGAACCCTCCACAGTTCGAATAAATAAATAAAATCAACTTGCTACAATTGGCGGATCAGTCACCAAGGGTCAGAGGTGAACGGCGTAAGAATGACACTTGAAGCAGTTCTTTTCTATGCATTGTAGTTAAATTTGGAATCTATTCCTCCTAAAAAGCAGTGAAATGGATTCAGAAACAGCCTTAAAGCCCATGGAAGAATAAAAATTTGCAGGTATATGCACTTAGTGTCAACTTTATTAGTGTACTTTATAAAGCGGTCACTTGAATGTATGCTCGTGGTCTTCTGATGCTGAAGTCCGTCTACTTCAAGGTTCGGCCTGTCGTGTGTTCAGAGAGGCTCTTTTGCACACCATTGTTGTCGCACATGGTTGCTTGATTTACTGTTCCCTTCCTGTCAGCTTGAACCAGTCTGGCCATTCTCCTCTAACCTCTCTCATTAACAAGGTATTTTCACCCACCGAACTGATGCTCACCAGATTTTTGTTTTGTTTTCTACACCAGTCACTGCAAACTCTAGGGACTGCTGTGCATGAAAATCCCAGAAGATCAGCAGTTTCTGAAATAATCTGGCACCAACAATTATTCCATGGTCAAAGTCACTTAGATCACATTTCTTCCCCATTCTGATTCCGATGTCTGGTCTGAACCACCACAACAGAACCTCTTGACCATGTCTACATACATTGAGTTGGTGCAACATGATCGGCTAATTGGCTGATCCAACGGGATCCCACTACCAAGCGCATTTTTCCCTCCCCCGCCTTTCTGCTTTCCGCAGGGATCGCTCCCTACACGACTCCCTTGTCCACTCGTTCCCCCCCATCCCGTCCCACCGATCTCCCTCCTGGCACTTATCCTTGTAAACGGAACAAGTGCTACACCTGCCCTTACACTTCCTCCCTCACCACCATTCAGGGCCCCAGACAGTCCTTCCAGGTGAGGCGACACTTCACCTGTGAGTTGGCTGGTGTGGTATACTGCGTCTGGTGCTCCCGGTGTGGCCTTTTGTATATTGGTGAGACCCGACGCAGACTGGGAGACCGTTTTGTGGAACACCTACGCTCAGTCTGCCAGAGAAAGCAGGATCTCCCAGTGGCCACACATTTTAATTCCACATCCCATTCCCATTCTGATATGTCAATCTATGGCCTCCTCTACTGTCAAAATGAATCCAAACTCAGGTTGGAGGAACAACACCTTACATACCGGCTGGGTAGCCTCCAACCTGATGGCATGAACATTGACTTCTCTAACTTCCTTTAATGCCCCTCCTCCCCTTCTTACCCCATCCCTGACATATTTAGTTGTTTGTTTTTTTCTCTCTTTCTGCCCATCACTCTGCCTCTTCTCCATCTCCCTCTGGTGCTTCCCCCCCTCCCCCTTTCTTTCTCCCGAGGCCTCCCATCCCATGATCCTTTCCCTTCTCCAGCTCTGTATCACTTTCACCAATCACCTTTCCAGCTCTCAGCTTCATCCCACCCTCTCCGGTCTTCTCCTATCATTTCACATTTTCCCCTCCCCCCACTACCTTCAAATCCCTTACTATCTTTCCTTTCAGTTAGTCCTGACGAAGGGTCTCGGCCCCAAACGTCGACAGTGCTTCTCCTTATAGATGCTGCCTGGCCTGCTGTGTTCCACCAGCATTATGTGTGTGTTGTTTGAATTTCCAGCATCTGCAGATTTCCTCGGGTTTTGCTAATTATTTATTTGCACTAAGAACATAAGGAGCCAGAGAAGTGGGACCAACGAGAGGGTCTTTGAAAGAGGCACTGAGTGTACATTTTTCCAGGTTAGGTGCTGGTAACTATCTTGCAGTTATTTACCCTTCCCTAATTGGGAGAAGCCAAGTCCAATTTCACTAGCTGAGAATCAGTTTGGGATTCAACTTAATCCACACAGCTCTGCAGACAACAGCAAGCAAAGACATTCCGTTCATATGTGAGCGCCTAGACCCAGTAGGCTGTTAGAAAACTATCTGTCACGCAATTACAGGGCATGCACCATTTAATCCCCCCAAGTACGGCGCTTCTTCGAGCGCTTGCTCATTGAAGAGTTTGGCTCTCCTGTCAGTGTAACCAGTGAATGAAAAGGGAGAAGTGACTATGTCTAATGAAAGGAGAGCCAGAGGCCGAGAGAGAGGGAATCAGGCATGGGTTACACACACTTACACATGATGCCGAAGTGCATTTGGTTCATTTAACAGTTTAATACCGACAAAGCAGAACGAGGAGGCATTATTTATATCTCCAAGCAGCTCCTGAGATGGAAACTAGATCCCAGTGCTGTGCAGGTGCGTTCTGATTGATCAGCCGCATATTCAGTAGTTGAAAATGACTCCAGTTGCAGACTTCAGGCTTTGAGGTCAGAAGGTGGTTATTTTTATCAAAGCCAATTAACAGGCAGCAGATGCAAAGGTAAGGGTAATATCGGAAGTGGGCTGACTGGAGATGGAACAAGTGACGTGCGGTGAGTCTCCTGGTGTAACCCGAAGACCAGGTGGAAATGGTGGGTGGGCTCCCGTACGGCAGCTGCAGGATGCAAACCTGTTATGCATCAGGCTCAATTAATTTCTTCCGATGGGACCTGCCAGCGCCCAGTGTTCAGGGGTTATTAGAGATTTCGGGTACCGTGTGCTAATGTATCGCACTAAAGCTTTTACCATAACAAAGCATCTGCAGCCTGCTAATGTTAAAAGGCAGCTGTCTTTACAACAGAGTGTTTGGCAAAACCGTTTCCCATTTGTTGTCAAACACATGGCTAGAGGACAAAAATTATTTACAAATGCGCTAAGTATCATCCCTCTGATGGCTTTATGAGAAAAAAAATTGCCAAATCTTCCTTGAAAATAAAAAAAACATTGCCAATGTTCAGCTGTTACAGAGGCTTTGGACAATCACCAAACACTTGCAGGGCCCGCCCTGTTGGGATTGTCCTCTTGCTTCAAAGTCAGAAGACCATGGGCTCAAGTTGCATGTAAGTAAATAATCCATACAGTACTGACGGTGTGCAACATTGTTTCAGGTACTTACATTTCAAATCCGTTAAACTGAAGACCCATCTGTTTTTATACTTCATGGATCATTCCACAAAGAAGACTCTGGGGATTCTACCACATGTCAAAGTCGCCTGTTATCCTGAAGGCAACATCTCTGTCCTTTTCAGAACCAAGTTAACTCGACTTGTGTTTCTGGCACTTCAATACCAACTATACATAAATGGCTGTGAAATGCTCTGGAACAGCTAAGATCAGGAAAGGTACGTCATGAAAACAATTTTTTCACAAATTTGCTACTCTGACTTCAAAATATTTCGGCTTTCTATCACCTTCCTGCTTTTTTGTGCTCTCATTAGAACTCAAGAGAACAAAAGAAAGTCTCATTTTAAAAAAAAGTGTAAGATTCTGGGCAGCTTAACATAGTGATGCTTTCCCTCACGGAAAGATCGAGAACTAGAGGAGGTAACCCATTCAAGATGGAGATGAGAGTTGCCCTTTATCAGTGGGTCGTGAATCTTTGCAATTTCCCAAAGAATAACGGAGATAGAATCTCCTGACTGAGCATGGTTTGTTTTATTTGTCACACTTACGTCGAAATAGCGAAACATACAGTGAAATGCGTCATTTGCTTCCGACTGAGATATGCTGGGGGGAAGCCCGTAAGTGTCGCCTTCTTCTGCTGCCAACATAGCATGTCCACAGCTTACTAACCCTCACCTGTAGCAAATCTTTAGAATGAATGGGAGGAAACTGGAGCACCCAGAGGAAACCCACTCAGTCACAGGGAGAACAGACGGCAGCAGGGAGTGAACCACAGTTTTACAGTTGGTTCTGTAAAGGGTTATACTAGCTGCTATGCTACCATGCCACCCTAGACAAATCATTGGAATATGGGGAGTTAAGTATCACAGGGACAGGCAGCAAGGTGAAGTTGGGGCCAAATAGAATGGTAGACTGGTCCCACCTAGGCCTCAAAGCTCTAGATCTCCAACTCTTGATCTCTCACTCCTTCTTAAGATATTCCTTAAACCCCAAACTACCAACCAAGCTTTAAGCTAACCAGCCTAATTTTTCTTCATCTGGTTTAGAGATATATGGTGTTTGATAATGTTTTACTGCACATTAAAAGCACTATATAAATGCAAATGTTGTTGCCGCACATGGTTAAACAGCCCTACTCATTCACACTAACTGCATGTTGCCCAAGGGAAGGAGTTTCCACAGTCTGAATCCAGGAGTAAATGATACAGAGATTAAAAATAGTAAACAAGTCTATATCAGATCGTCCATTATTGTGAAGCAATTCTAACCCAGGCAGTTCCAAGTTATTGAAGAAACAATGCTATAATCCACTGAAAACTATAATAGACAATAGACAGTAGGTGCAGGAGTAGGCCATTTGGCCCTTCTAGCCAGCACCACCATTCACTGTGATCATGGCTGATCATACACAATCAGTACCCCGTTCCTGCCCTCTCCCCATATTCCTTGACTCCGCTATCTATAAGAGCTCTATCTAACTCTGTCTTGAATGCATCCAGAGACTTGGCCTCCACTGCCTTCTGGGGCAGAGCATTCCACATATCCACCACTCTCTGGGTGAAAAAGTTTTTCCGCATCTCTGTTCTAAATGGCCTACCCCTTATTCTTAAACTTTGGCCTCTAGTTCTGGACTCACCCATCAGCGGGAACATGCTTCCTGCCTCCAGTGTGTCCAATCCCTTAATAATCTTATATGTTTCAATCAGATCCCCTCTCATCCTTCTAAATTCCAGTGTATACAAGCCCAGTTGCTCCAATCTTCCAACATATGACAGTCCCGCCATTCCAGGAATTAACCTTCTGAACCTCCGCTGCACTTCCTCAATAGAAAGAATGTCCTTCCTCAAATTTGGAGACCAAAACTGCACACAATACTCCAGGTGGGGTCTCACCAGGGCCCTGTACAGCTGCAGAAGGACCTCTTTACTCCTATACTCAATTCCTCTTGTTATAAAAGCCAGCATGCCATTAGCTTTCTTCACTGCCTGCTGTACCTGCATGCTTGCTTTCATTGACTGATGTACTATAGTTACATAGACACTGGCATTTGCAAATGCATTACCACAAACCACAGGGAGAGGATGGGTTTGAAGTATGGAACTCA
Organism: Hemitrygon akajei; assembly: GCF_048418815.1. Classification (NCBI taxonomy): domain Eukaryota; kingdom Metazoa; phylum Chordata; class Chondrichthyes; order Myliobatiformes; family Dasyatidae; genus Hemitrygon; species Hemitrygon akajei. The sequence goes on along the minus strand of NC_133139.1, from coordinate 20,669,928 downwards.
AAGACTGGCACTATCAAATATTTATTTATTGCTTCAGTTCTATGGATGCTGCCAAACATGCTGAGATTCCCCAACATTTTGTGTGTGTAACCCTTTAATGTGCCTGTATCTTTCCACTTTACCTTTCTGGGGGAAAGCTCAGGATTCTGTGGGGAGCGAACTTCCCTCCAGTCCTGATGAAGGGTCTCAGCTGGAAAGGTCGACTGTTTATTCCTCATATATGATGCCTGACCTACCATGTTCCTTCAGCATTTTGTGTGTATTGCTGTGGATTTCAAGATCTGCAGAATCTCCTGCGTTTGTATTCTTATATTGTCCCTTTATCCCTCTTATTCACTTTTATATTTAACCCAGTTCTTCCTTGATCTATCCAGCCAGGAGCTTCAAAAGTGTCCGTCTTTCAAATTTATCCCACTCTCTAATACCTTCCAAATTCCTTTTAGGATTTTTAGTCACCTCCATAGGTCACAACATTGGCCCTTCCCATATGTATAAATATCATCAGCTTAAGACCCCTCTGCTAGGAAATCCAGACACTAAATCCATTCCAAGGTAGACCTCATTTCAGTGAGAGAGAACTATCTGTTTTTTCGGTTTTTGTACATGTGCCCTGCTTGTTAGTAACTCACATCCTACTGGGCTTAGAAGGTGGGACACTACAAGACTGACATGTTGGGAGACCAGTGGTTGGGGCATGAAAGGAAAGTTGGTTGGCAGCAAGATGTCAAGCAAGGATGTCCTCCAAACAGATCCAATCAGGTTGGAAGATCCTACTCAACATGGAACTATGTGTTGACAAAAACAGAGGAGACTAAGAAAGATTTATTTTTGCAAGCAGGTAGGATTCTCCTGTAATTCATTTAATCTCCCAGCCACTTCATCAAGGAAACTTGTAGCAAAAAAAAACATAATTGGATTACAGGATCAACCAGGCACCCCACAACATCTGTCAGATTTTTTTAATAAGATAAAAAGATTGTACGCCAAAGCAATAATTCCCTTTGCACGTCACTAACATCCTGCTCTTTGGCATAAGCACAAATGAAGCAGCATCAGAATTAGGATAAATGATTCCCCCCACCCAAGCCTGCTCCTCCATTCAATGGTCTGGCTGAACTACAGATTTGCCACTTTCCTGCCTGATCCACATATCCCCCATTCCCCAGACTTTTCAAAAACCTATCGATCTAAGCCCTAAGTACCCAGATCAAAGAAGTGTCCACAGCCCTCTTGGGGATGAGAATTTCAAAGATTTACACCCCTCTGAGTGAAAAAATGTTCTCCTCAGCTCAACCCCACATCACCTTTGCTCTGCAGCTACAGGGCGGCCATTTTCTACAGCTACTCTGTCAGTCGGTCTCAATGAGATTGTGTTCGTTCAGTCTCACTCAATATTTCCACATCGGACAGACATAATAATTCTGCATTGCCTCCCTGGCAAGAATGTCCCACATTTAAATACGGTGCAGGTGTAAATGTAAGTTTGGTAGGCTCTAGTACAGCTACCTATAAAATCAAAGGGTTTTGCCCACAGGCATGGGCATCTTGATCTGGTAGCTACTGTTTTCTAAGCTTTATGAGCTAACATGTTTAACCAGAATGGAAATAGATAAATAAAAAACACATGTTTTCACAATATACCAAACCAACCTGTGATTAAAGACTTCTGAGGTGCAGCCATTGTTGTAAAGCAAGAAACATGGCAGCCAGCTTGCAAGCACAGCATCCCACAAACAGCCTGGCCGCGGTTTCAGACCATCTGGAACTGATGGTCAGGACTCTCCTGCTCTTATTCAATGTCACACCATGGAATTGTTAATACCTAGCTAAGAGAACAGGGGCCTAATGCTTTACCCAAGAGCAAGGACGTCTAACAGTGGCTCTCCTGCTCTGTTACACGGGTGTGTCGGCCTGAACCATGCTACGGTCAGGGTGGCATGGTAATGTAGCAGTCAGTGCACGGATTTACAGTGCCAGCAATCAATAACTGGGATTCAGTTCCATTGTCTGTACGTAGTTTGTACATTTTCCCCATAACTGCACGGGTTTCCCCTGGGTACCCCATTTTCTCCCACATTCCAAAGGCATACAGGTTAGGCTTAGTCAGTTTTGGGCATGCTATGTTGATGCCACTTGCAGGCTGCCCCCAGCACAATTCTCAGACTGTGTTGGTCACTGACACAAAAACAACACATTTAATGTTTCAATGTGCATGTGACAAGTAGAGCTAATCTTCCTTTTTCTATTCCCATCTCTTGAGAGGAAACTAATTTTCCAGCTCAGAGACAAGTGCGCTGCCCATCGCACCAGACCAACCTTGTTTATTTGGCTCGGTTTGTTGGTTGGTAACCTCAAAGCCAGCTGAGGGCAAAACTGTCAACAAACATCACCTCAGCAATGAGCACTAAGGGATGAGTCACTCTGTGATCTCAGTGTCTGACTGAGACTTGTGTTCCTGTATCGTGCTTAACACATCAGCAATAAAGTTTCCGAATGGGCTCAGCTGCGTGGAGTGTTTCTCCAATGGAATTCTCAGAGCCCTGGGGACAACGTTGTCTCTTCTAAGTATAACATGAGACAATTATAAAACACCTCATTCTACTTATTAGTCAGTAGAAGGGAACTGCCGTTATTAGCTGGGATATTTATAGTCTATCCCAAACAGATCAAATTCCCCCTCACAGCCCCGAGCCTGCACAGGTTGGACAGCAGGCACCGGTATAAACCTACGGGGTGCAGTTGGTTTAGAGAGATTAAATCCAGCTGGGTCCTGCCCCAGAAATGCACTTCTCACTAACATACCTTGACAGCCCGTCTCCAGGGCCTAAATAACTCTGACACCAACCAGTACTGGTGTACTAAGCTGAGACCTCTCGCGCTCCCTGCCTGCCCGTTGAGCTCTGACGTTGAGCCAGTGCTTCGGCTAGTAACACCCTTTCCGCACATTGGTACCTGCTCTGCGGCTGCCGGCCTCCTGCATTTGGGGTTTTAGTTTGCTGAACTGGTACTGGCTCGGGAAGTTCGGCTACCCGTTTTCTGCATTTTTAACAGTGGGGAGAGGGGACACAACAATTTCAGAATCAGGTTTGTTATATCTGACATACAGTAGGTCACGAAATTTGTTCTTCTGTGGCATCAGTACGATGTAAGACAAAAAAAAAAAGCTGAAATAAATAAATAAATGGCTAGATAGATAAGATAGTGCGGTAGACAGAATATGGAACTGATGCTTCTGTTCATGGACCATTCTGAAATCTGATAGTTGAGGGGAAGAAGCTATTCCTAAAACATCAAGTGTGGGTCTTCAAGTTCCTGTAAGTAGTATTGGGAAGAGGATACGTACTGGATGGGGAGGGTCTTTAATGAAAGATGACAGCTTCTTGAGGCCCCATCTTTTTGAAGATGTCCTATGTGGTGAGGTTTCATACACAGTACATGGTAGGGAGTACAAAGGAAAGGTGAGACATTCTATCAGAATCAGGTTGATACGTCAAGAAAGTTACTGTTTTGTGGCAGTAATGCAAGATATTAAAAATACTATATATTCCAATAAAATAACAGACAAATAAATAAATACTGAAAAAGAGGAATAGTGTGCCAGTGCTCATAGGTTCATGAACCACAGAAATCTGATGGTGGAGAGGAAGAAGCTATTGAGTGTGGGTCCTCAGGCTCCTGTGTACCTCCTCCCTGATGCTAGTAATGAGAAGAGGGCATGTTCTAGATGGTGAAGGTCTCTTGTTAATGGATATCATAGAGTCATAGAAATGTACAGCCCAAAAGCAGGCCCTTCGGCCCATCTAGTCCATACTGAAACCATTTAGACTGCCTACTTCCATCACTTTCTTGAGGCACCATCTGCCAGTAGGTACTGCTTGTGTATATGGAAAATGTATTGTGCATGTCGATAGAAGAAAAGTCTTGGTCGACAGTGCATGACGTTCATGAGTTACATCAAGGGGTGGGCAGGCAAAATTTTTGAAGAGCTTATTCGAATTTCTCAGATTAAAAACAGATGGAAGACCATGATTGCCCATGTCCTACACCATGGCATATAATAATAGTGGTGATGATGATGATATCGAAAATAAAAATATTATATATTCTTGCAGGGTAAGGAACAAAGTAAGCAGGAGACCTATAGATACTCTCCCTCCATGAGTGATCTTCTTCCTGATGAGGTGATTCAACGTTACAATTTACCATCTTGAAACAGGCCAATAATTTTCAAATTGTGCATTAAATTGTGAAACAGGATTACTTTGTTTTCTACTTAAAAAGTGAACATATTTCAGCTCTCTTTTTTAAAATTTGAGAATTTATTAGACAATGCAATGTTGTTCCTTGACTTTTCAGTCAGTTATGGCTCAGTGGACAGCCCCCTTGTCTTTAAGTCACTAAGTCATAGGTTTCATCATCACTCCAGAGATGTGTGCTCTGAGTTAGGCGGAAGCTCTGCTGTAGTTCTAGGGGAGTGCTGTTCTGATCAAGAATTTAAACTGAGACCCATTCCACTCTTTGATGGTGGAATTGGAAATTTCCCACTTCACTAATTGAGGAGGAGGCGGCACTCTTTCTCTCGATCAATATGACTTGATGAAAAAAAACCATCTGGCATTGGTGTTTGTGGAAGCTTGCTGTGTGAAAATAGGCTGCTATGTTGCCTAAATGACAACAGGGATAAAATAGGAAATGAGTTGATTGCCTGTGAGGTGTTTGTGAATTCCCTGTGGCAGAGAACAGTGCTGTAGAAATTCAAATACTTCTCTCCTGACTTCCCTTAATACAATCAATTCATTACCCCGTGTAACATTCTTTTCCAGCCTATTAGCACTTTTGCCTCTGAAATATGGATTTAAGGCCTCTCTGTAAACGTGAGGACCATATCTAGGCCAGCACCTCAATGCAAAACTGAGGGAGTGTTAACTGTCGGCAATGCTATTCAGGTGGGCCATTAAAGATAAATTAGCTTTATTTGTCACATTTACATCAAAACGTACAGTAAAATACAGCATTTGCATCAAATCTAATCAGTGAGGATTGTGCTGGGCAGCCCGCAATTGTCTCCACACTTCCGACACTAATATAGCATGCCCAACGCTCACTAACACTAACCCGTATGTCTTCAGGATGTGGGAGGAAACCAGAACAACCAGAGGAGACTCACGCAATCATGGGGAGTGTTGTGTATTTAATATTTCAATAATATTTAAGTAATCTTGTATATATGCTGGCTGGTGGGAGTAGTGGCATCATATAACCATATAACAATTACAGCACGGAAACAAGCCATCTCAGCCCTTCTAGTCCGTGCCGAATGTTTACTCTCACCTGGTCTCACCTACCTGCACTCAGCCCATAACCCTCCATTCCTTTCCTGTCCATATACCTATCTAATTTTTTTTTAAATGACAATATCGAACCTGCCTCTACCACTTCTACTGGAAGCCCATTCCACACAGCTACCACTCTCTGAGTAAAGAAGTTCCCCCTCGTGTTACCCCTAAACTTTTGCCCCTTAACTCTCAACTCATGTCCTCTTGTTTGAATCCCCCCTACTCTCAATGAGCGCCAGACTTTGGAGCGAAGGTTCCCGAGTTCGAATCCAGCCGGCTCCCATCCGTGCTGGGTTGAGAGTCAAGCTAGCAACTCGGCCTTGTAAAAACAAGAAAGCCTGCTAAAAAAACGCCGTCACGATGACTCCACTCGGAGTTAAGGGCTTTCTTCTTCAATCTTGTATATATATTGATTGATTAAGCATTCTTGTTTGTTCAAATAATTAATTATGGGTTATATGTAAAAATACATGAATTGCATCCTCATCTACCACATGATACAGGTGTGCCTTGCTTAGAGTAAACTCGAACTACACTCATGTCCATGACCCCTGTGTCTTCTTTAAAGTCATTTAATATTCTGAAGTTACAAAACATACTGGGGAGAACATACAAACTCCTTTAAGACAGCAACATGTATTGAACCCCGATCTGAATCTGGTGCTGTAAAGCACTGAACTAACCACTTCGCTACACCTTGCCGCCCTAGAGAGCAGAGAGATAAGCCTGCCGCTCACTTGAATCTTGTCGATCCATGGCATTTTGCAAAAGTTTTCTGATGTGGTCAATACCAAGCCTTCAACAACAGGATAAAAATAAATAAATTTCTCATGGTCTCCGTCCGAAATGTTGACTGCTTATTCCCCTGACTTGCTAAGTTCCTCCAGCATTTTGTTCATTATATTTATATTTTCTTACAGCAAGTGGCCCAGACATTTCATGTTGATTCCTGTCAATTCCATTCCTCCACTTATTTTCCACAAGCCTAGACTTTCACACATGCCCATTAACTTGCCTCCCCCATTTACCTCTTGCCTCTCATCTTCATTACAGGGAATTTACAGTAGTGACATTAACCTACTCACAGATCTTTGGGAAGTGGGAGGAATCCGGAGTGCTTAAAGGAAACCCACATAGCCATAGGTAGAGTTTGTAGACTATGGACGGACAGACAGCACAGGAGGTCAGAATAGAACCCAGTCACTCGAGCTGTGTACAGTAGTTCTTCCAATTGCACCATTGTTATGATAGTTATTTTGCCTGTGGAACTTACTATATGAAGATTGATCGCTTGGTATTATCAAGGATCCCACCCATCCATCCAGCATTTTCTTTGACTTTCTACCATCAAGCAGGAGACTCCAATGCAGGAAAACAAGAACGATCAGGATGGTAAGCAGTTTCTTCCCTCAGGCCTACAGGCTTCTGTAGCCCCTGTCCCATCACATTCGAAGGGTTAATCTGTTCTGTACTTTACAATATTCAATTTATGCACTTCACTTTGTCTATTTATGCATAATCCATCTGAAGATTTTATCCTTACTTTCATAAGTTATTGTGTGCTGTGTGTACTTCTGTGCTTTACACTCCAGATCGGAGAAACGTTCTCTCGTTTGACGTTAAATGACAATAAACTGGACTTGACTTGATTCTCTATATTGTCCGTCGTAACTTCAAGAGCTTTTGTGTACCTCACAGGCCATGGAGCACGTCTGAGATGGAGTCACTGTTAGGATAAGCAACCAATTTGTACACAGCAAGTTCCCACAAACAGCAATTTGATAATGACCAGAGAGTCTGATTACATCGCTGTGTTGATTGAGGCATAACTGTTTGCCAGACCATGAAAGATCTTTGAATTATGGCCAAGGGGTCACTTCATGCCCATTAGAGAAGGCCGGTAATTATTGTCCCACTTGAACAATGTCATCTCCATCAGTGTGTTATCTCCCAATAGTCCATTGGAATGTCAGCCTGGACTTTGTGCTCAATTCTCTGGAGCTGCTGCGTAGCGTTGCCGATTATAATTTAAAAGTTTGTAATTGAATGTGCAGCAGTCTGGGACATCCTTAGGACATGACAAGATACCATATAAATGTGGATTCTTTCTTCTTTCCCTGCCCCTAGCTCTTCCGCGGGGAAGCAACCTCTCTGATGCTTTTTGCAAAGACAGATGAATCAAGAATTCCCCAAGTGGGAAATCCCAGAAGCGCAATTCACTTTAAAATCCTCCATAACTCAAGGACAAAGAACATGAAGGGCACCACACATTAAACAGTCTCTTCTTTCAACAGAATGAACTTGTTTCTGTCTTCAAGGCTGCACAGATACCCACTTCAAGACCTCGCTGATGATCGAAGGTAACTTCAATAAGATGGTTTGAAATTTGGTAAAGATAGCAGACGTTCATTAAATGTACATCAATATTGAGGAAAGGCTCCTTACTTTGTTTTGGAATTTGTTATTTTACAAGGAAAACAACGGCAATAAGAACAAAAAAAAGAGTTGAAAGAATTCAGTCAAATTCATTGTTATTTTTACAGCCTCATATGTAAAAGTCACAGTTTTAGAATCATGAATACATTGAATCATTGTCGCCAAGGAAACTATTCAGCCCTTCAAGTTCCTGTCAGCTCAGTCTCACTCCCCACATCTTTCCTGATAACTCTGCAAATTCATTTTCCTCAAGCTTCTACGCAAATGTACTTAGAAGGTGATCACTGAGTCTGCACCCACCAGATCTTCAGGGAGAGAATTCCAGATTGCGACGCGTCACAATGTGAATTTTTTCTTCACCTCATTTGACACCTGCTTCATGCCACAGATCCCCTCAGTTTCTCTTCAGCCCAATATTCAGTCCACCTCAGCCTTGGTGGGAATCCCAAAAATTCACAAACTTCTGAGGGCAGAAATTCCTCCTCTACTTTGCCGTTGGTCACTGATTGCTGATTCTGAAGTAATATCCTCTACTAGATTTCCCGGTCAGGGGAAACTCCCTCTGAGCATCCATCCCATCAAGCCCTATCAGAATCACCCTTTATTCCTGTGGAAGGGAAAGGCCCAATCTGCTCAACCTTTCTTGGTAAAACTGCAACACCCTAAGAAATGATAGAGTAAAATTTATTTGCTCTGCCTCCAAGGCAGGTACATCGTTCCTGAACTGAAAAGACCAGAACTGTATGCATAAATGCCATTCCTGATTCAAGCAGGCTTCAATTATCCTGGTGCCCAAGAAGAACATGGTATCTTGCCTCAATGACTATTGTCCAGTAGCACTTACATCAATTGTGATGATGATCATTGAGAGGTTATTGATGAAGAACATCAACCCCTGCCTGAGGAGTGACTTGGACCCGTTCCAGTTTGCTATCATCACAACAGGTCAACAGCAGATGCCTTTTTATTGCCTCTTCACTCAACTCTGGAACATCTGGAGACTGCAGATGCATACATCAGGATGCTCTTCATTAACTACAGCTCTGAATTCAATACTATCATCCCTTTAAAACTAGCTACTTTCTTAGAAGTTTGCGAAGATTTGGCCTGTCACCTAAAACTTTGACGAACTTCTATAGATGCACAGGTGGAGATTATACTGACTGGTTGCATCATGGCCTAGTATGCGAACACCAACGCCCCTGAATGGAAAAACCTACAGACTGTGGTAGATACAGACCAGTCCATCACAGGACTAACCCTCCCCACCATTGACCACATCTACCAGGAGCACTGCCGGAGAAAAGCAGCATCTATCATCGAGGACCCCCACCATCCTCTCTTCTCACTGCTGCCATTCAGGAAGGAGGTACAGGTGCCTCAAGTCCCACACCACCAGGTTCAGAAACAGTTATTACCTCTCAAACTTAAGTTCCTTGAACCAGTGGGGATAACTTCACTCAACCCATCACAGAACCGATTCCACAATCTGCCGACTTACTCTTAAAGACTCTGCTCTCGATATTTATTGCTAGGTTAATATCATTATTATTATTATTTTCATTTTTTGTATTTGCACAGTTGGTTGCCTTTGGCAAATTAGTTGCCCGTCTTTGCTGCGTGCAGTTTTCATTGATTCTACTGTGTTTCTTTGTATCTTCTGTGAATGCCAGCAAGAAAAAGAATCTAAGTGTTGTATATGGTGACGTATACGTACTTTGACAATAAACTTACTTTGAACTGTTAAAAGGCCAACATTTCATTTAACTTCCTAATTACTTACCTTACCAGCATGCAAAATTCTGTTTTCTTGGTACATTGAATTGCCAGTTAACTTAGAATCAGAATCAGAAGCAGATCTATTTACTTAGTTAGTTAGTTAGTGATACAGCATGGAGTAGGCCTTTCTGGCCTTCGAGCCACTTCACCCCAGCAACCCCCAACAACCCCAATTTAACCCCAACCTAATCGCGGGATAATTTACAATATCCAATTAACCTACACGGTTCGTCTTTAGACTGTGGTTAAAAAAAATGGAGCACCCAGGGAAAACCCAGGGGGAAGGACGTACACAGACTCCTTACAGACAGCGCCAGAACTGAACTCTGAACTCTGGAATGCCCCGAGCTGTAATAGCATCATGCCGACCACTGTGCTACTGTGGTTCCCATTTGTCATGAAATTCGGTGTTTTGTGGCAGCAGCGCAGTGCAATGTATAAAGTATACTACACATTGTAATAAAAATGTATATTAATAAAGTAAACCAGTAGTGCAAAATAGTGAGGTAGTGTTCGTGGATTAATTTTCCATTCAGAAATCTATGAGTGCATCAGAGTTGTAAGCAAGACATCATTACATCTGGTTATGTCTAAAAGGTTCCCTCATTTGCACATGACATAATTACAACCACATCCCCTTGCTGCTATGTAATACCTTTGGCACAGTAAAACATCCCAAGGCATCCTATAGGAAACCAAATAGTATTTAACAGAGGGATGCAAAATCGAAGCAATGGCAAAGAAATGGGTTTTAAGGAGCTCATTTAAGGAAGGGAGATGTAAAGGGATTCAGGATATAGGAAAGTGCTCTAATTTCAATGCCAAGGTTGTTGAAGGCACAGCTGGCAAAGGTGTAGTTGTTAAATTTGAATATGCTCAAGAGTTTAGAACTGGAAAAGTACTGCGATTTTAGAGTGCTGTGGGTTACAGAGAAAGGAAGCTACAGGCAGATTTGAGCAAAAGTATAACATCAGCAAAAAAAAAATTAGCTTAAAATTGAACGAGGGCTGTTTTGGATGGATTACGGTATTTCAACAAGAGAGAATGCTGCCCTGTCTGACCTTTCAAAATGACTTACTTTCCTTTTTTGAAGAGAAGTATTTTTTGTGTCTGAGGCAAGCACTCTACAAAAATACATGGCTTGCTCCTGACCCTTAGCCAGCCGACTCTTTCCCCGCAGCTGAAAGAAAAGAAATACTTCCAGGAATTTCAACAGAAACCAAACATGAATAAAACGGGCCTCAAGTTTCTGTCAGCCTTTCGGGTCAAGTCTCCTTGCAAGCAACTGCCTTTCTATTGAACAGCAACTTTTAACCTGGAGAGGTCCTTGGCAGGTGAATTTACAGACGTCTGCACACTGAGCAGCACTGAGGTTTGCTACCCCCAAGGGCTGAGAAGGCCACAGCTGAACCACAGCTATTTTTTTTTGAAAAGACTGTCTTCTCATGAACCTTGACTAGGAAAACACAGAAAGATACCCGCTTCCACAGAATGAAGTCTACAGCCCAGCTGGCAAGCATTGTCCCACTCACTTTTAAACAATATGTCTTTGGTGGATGTTTATTCTGTATTAAATCAATTCCAGATGTCTAATGATTGAACAATTATTTACAAAGCAGCTATGTTCCTCATGGACATTACATTCAAATACCCATAACTGTCTCTTACACACACACACACATACGCACACACACACGCGCAAACGCACACCCACACACATACACACACACTCACGCACACACACACACGCACACACATACACACACACGCGCAAACACAGACACACACGCACGCACACACACGCGCACACACACACACGCACACACATACACACACACGCACGCACACACGCGCAAACACACACGCACACACATACACACACACGCACGCACACACACGCGCCGCACACACGCACACGCACGCACGCACGCACTTGTTCACCTCAGTTCTTCAGGAATTTTAAGTGCATGTAATGCAGAGCATAGATCAAGTTCTTGCCATCTTTGATTTGAATTTAAACATCATGCTGGAAAATCTACAACAGTGGATCAAAATAATAATCATTACTTGATCATTGATAATGATCAATGAATAATTGACAAATAATCAGCAAGTTGCCAAATAAGCAACAACTAACAACAGCTTTGTTGAGCACCTTTGCTCCAGGGAGGATTTCTAGGTGACCAGCCACTTTAGTTCCTTGCCCATCCCATTTCGACATGTCTGTCCATGGCCTCCTCTTACTGCCAGGATGAGGAAACTCTCTGGTATGAGGAGTTACACCTCTCATTCTGTTTCAGTAGCCTCCAACCTAATAGCATGAACATTGATTTTTCCAACTTACAGGAGTTTCTCCTCTTCCCCCTTCTCTCCTTTTCCATTCCCCATTCTAGCACCCCTCTTACCCCTTCTCTTCTCCTGACCTGCCTAACACTTCCCTCTGATGCCCCTACACCTTCCCTTTCTCAAAGGTCCACTTTCCTTGACTAACAGATTCCTTATTCTTCAGCCCTTTACCTTTTCCATCTATCACCTCCCAATTTCTCATTTCCTTCCTCTTCCCCCACCCACTTTTCATCCCACTCACCTGGTTTCACCTATTACCTTCTAGCTTGTACTCATTCCCCTCCCACACCTTCTAATTCTGGATTCTCCTCCTGTCCTTTCCAGCCCTGATGAAGGGTCTTGACCCTAAACATTGATTCTTTATTTTTTACCATAGATGCTGCCTGACCTTCTGAGTTCCTCTAGCATTCTGTGTGTGTTACTCCAGATTTCCAGCATCTGAAGAATCTCTTGTGAAAATACTGATCATGGTAGATTTATACCAACTCTGAGTTTACAACCATTCAAGAAAGCCTTGAAATATTTAGGCCAAAAGTAAGTTTTAAGAGTAATTCAGCTTACTAAGAAAGCAACTAAAAGGCACCAATGAAACATTTAAGGGAACTTTGGAGAGGTACATGGATGAGGGGGGTATCTCTGGTCCTCGTAGATGGGACTAGGCAGAAGACCAGGTCATCATGAACTAGATGGGCCAATGGGCCTCTTTCTCTCCTGTACTGCACTGTGACTTAATGACGCTAGGTCAGTGATTTAAAACTTGCCTGTGGGAGGGAAGGGATTTCAATGAAATAGCCTAAAGTTTGGTGATAAATAGATTTCATCTACTGCCATACTATCTCACCAAATAAATACAGAATCATAGAATAATACAGCACAGGAGCAAGCCTTTCAGTCACTTTTTCTTTGCCATCCATCCATGTTAACTCCATTTTCCAGCACTTGGTCTTAGCCTCTCATGCTGTGCCATTTTAAGTGTTTGATACTTGCCAAAAGTTATGAGAGCCCCTGCCTCCACTGTACCTCTGGGAAGTGTGACATGGATTACAGCCACCACCTGGGTAAAAAATTATCCTCGAACCCCCTTAAAACTTCCTATCCTTCACCTTAAACTAACGTCTTCTGGTTTTAAACATCTCTACTCTAGGATAAACGCTGGAAGGACTCTACAGGTCAGGCAGCATCTATGCAGAGGAATAAACAATCAACGGTTCAAGATGAGACAACTTCATCAGGTACTGACGTAAGAGTCTTGGCCCTAAACGTCGAATGTTTATTCCTGTGCATAGATGCTGCCTTATCGACTCTAGCATTTTGTGCGTGTGTGTTTCTCTGGATTTCTGGCATCTGCAGGATCTCTTGTGTTTATGGTTTCCAACTATCTCCCCTATCGATGCCCTTCATAAACTTGAGTACTTCTATTTGCCAACCCTTCAGCCTCTTCTGCTCGAAGGAAAAGAAACCCGGTATCTCGTCATTACTGAAATGCTCCTCCATAGTCAGAATACTTTAAAATGGAATTGTAAGAACAATTATATTTTATTGTGAATGATTTTACATTTGGAATTGTGTCAGTTCTCCTCCAGGTCACAGATAACATTGACATGGAAATATGCAGTCATTCCTTCAGCATCACTACATCTAAATAAATTTACATATTTCATATTCTTCTGTTTCTCCCTTGCTTTGAAGGAAGTAATTTGGACAATCAAATTTATGCTGGTTCTCAGAGTAACCCTGTTAGTTCTATTTCTTCGCTTACTTCACCCTCTATAAAAGCTGAAATTCCTTACAAACCAAAGTAATGAAATTAAGGAATGATGAAAAACATCAAAAGGTAGTGGTCTATTTGAAAAACAGAACATTCGGCTTGCATGCATATTGAGATTTCAGGCGTCTACTGTGTGTTTCATTCAATTTCATTATTGTAAAGGAGCCACATCACATACAGTACTGTGCAAAATTCCTAAGCCCGTAGAGCACTATGCAAAATTCTTAAGCACATACAGCACTGTGCAAAAGTCTTAGGCTGTACTGCTGCAAAATAAAACAAATTTCATGATGTATGTGGGTGATGATAAACCTAATACTGATTGTGGACTGAGAGTGCGAATGAGGCAAGGAAAGAGGATTCATAGTTAGGAAAAGGGGAAGGGAGGGCAGGAACCGGGAAGCACCAGAGATATTCTGTAATGATCAATGAACCAATTGTTTGGAATCGAATGACCTTGTCTGGTGTCTCAGGGCTGGGTGCGTCTGCACCCGTGCCACCCTCCCGTCCCTTCAGTGCCACCTGTCTCACACCCCTCCTACCCTCGCTATTCCCAATTTCCTTTGCTCCTGCCAGATTTACAAACTCACTCTCCGCTCCACCTTGACAAATACAGTAATATGCAAAAATCTTAAGCACCCTGGTTATATATATGTGCCTCAAGACTTCTGCACAATATGTCTTTTCAGTTACAAAATAACACTTAATACTACTGAGCTAATACAAAGCTTAATTCTTTCCCAACCACCTTCCTATTTAAACCACTATACAGTACTGTGCAAAAGTGTTAGGTACCTTAGCTATATATATAGTAAATGCCTAAGACTTTTCTACAATACTGTAACTCTTCTGACCAACAGACTCACAATACGTCCACACACTTAAGACACCCACACAAGAGACAAATGACCGCTCAGATAAACTTCCCGAAGATTCATGATTAATTTTCTAGTAATACTGTCAGCCCCTCCAGGGAAAAAATAAACACCTAGAGGAGTACAAAAATTGACATTTTTAATTCCTCCAAATCCTTGTTAACTAGTTAAGAAAATATTGGGTTTAAGAAAACACTTTTGATTGATGTTTAAGAAGCCAAATTGGATGAAGAGCCTGATGAGTTTCTGATTGGCTGGGGGAAGGCAGGACACCGTGAAGATGGATATATTAGCTGGCCAGTGACTGTAGGATGAGGTGGAGTGATCTGAAACCACCTGGCAAAGGTTCCAGGAATACGTCCAATCACAGTTGGCAATTCTTTCGCCCTGCTCCCATCCATTAGAGTGGATGCCAAGGATTCAACTGTTAAAACGAAGCACTCAGCACAGCTCATTAGCACTGATGCTAAAGTGAACTGACACAGAGACAGGATTGTGGCTCTCATCAGCCTGAACTGCGCACCAGGCCACTGCCTCCATCTGCCCCCTATTCATACCCGTCATTTCATTTTAATTAGCAATGTGCTCACTTTGCTTACTGCCGGATTTCTCAATCACTTGGGGCCACCTGCAGCCCTCGTGGACTGCAAGATACCAAGGCACATTAATAGTGGGGAATAGAAACTGTGTTCAACCAGATCTCAGCTGAAATCCTATCCTGCCTGGGTTTCGCAGATGTATATACCAAGTGGCCACTTTATTTTGTGCCTCTTGTACCTGAAAAAGTGGCCTTTGAATATAAGTTGGTGCTCTTCTGCGGCAGTAGCCCATCCACTTCGAGGTTCAACGTATAGTGTGTTCAGAGACACACACCACTGTTTTAATGTGTAGTTATTTGAGTTACTGTTGCCTGCCTCTCAGCTTGAACAGGCCTGGTCTTTCTCCTCTGACCTCTCTCATTAACAAGGTGTTGACCCTCAGAACTGCTACTCACAGGATGTTTTTTCTGTTTTTCATACCACTCTCTGTAAACTCTAGAGACTGTTGTATGTGAAAATCCCAGGAGATTAGATCTGAGACATTCAAACACCCCCCCCCCCCCATCTGACACCAACAATCATTCCATTGTCAAAGTCACTTAGGTCACATTTCTTCCCTGTTCTGATGCTTGGTCTGAACAATTGGACCACCCCTCTGGGATCAACAATCATTCCATTGTCAAAGTCACTTAGGTCACATTTCTCCCCTGTTCTGATATTTGCTCTTAACAGCAACTGAACCTCTTGACCATGTCTGCATGATTTTATGCATTGAGTTGCTGCCACATGCTTAGCTGATTAGATATTTGCAGTAAAGAGCAGGTGTAAAGGCGTACCTATTAAAGTGGCCAGTGATATACCGTCTCCAACTTCATTGCTATTACTCTCCATGTCAAGTCCTGTCCTTGGGAAGTATACCCCAGTCCTTTAGTCCTTCCACTGTCCTCTTTTCCTGAAGGGTTAAGCTTTCAGTGTTTATGTTATCACACCTCAAAGGTGAGTTCAGACCTTGGAGCTTTAAATAAATTTCTATACAATGTTTTCTGAGATCTCAGCCAGAAACATCGTGAAGTTTATTAAAGCAACTAAATAAAATTTGGCTTAAAAAGCAAATAAAATTGAGAATAATGAACTACTGAGATGATTGTACTTAAGTCTCAGTTGTTCAGGCTGGCCTTCCCTTCTTCTGCAGAACATCAGTTCTCAGTGATCTTCATCAGCTCTCATTTCATAACTGCTTGGATCTTAAAGATCTCATCCTTGATTACAAATCCCTCTAAGGTCTTGCCTTCCAAATCTCTGTAACCTCCTCCAACCTACAATCCCTCATTATATCTGAACTTCACAACCTTGGCCTCCTGTTCATTCCGAAACTGATGTCTGGCAGCCATCCCTCCAGATGACAAGCAATTCCCTCCACGAACCTCTCTGCCTCTCCACTTTCTTTTCCTCCTTTAAGACTTTGGTCACCTTGTCTGTATATGGCTTCCTGTTCAGTTTTGTTTCTTATACTCTTCTGAAGCAAGTTAGCATTCTTGAGAAGGTGGTTGTTATTATTGAAGTATAAGAGTACCAGAATATTCAACATGAACATACATGAATTTAACTATACCTACAAGACACCCTGCTTCCTATTGTCACAAATTTCTTTTGTTTCATCTTTACAAATGGCATAATTGCAAGTCGAATTTGTAATGAAAACTGCCCGTGTAAACAAGTCACTTTGTATTCAAATCCACCTTCTATGAAGATGCCACGGTGCCTGGAATTTGCATCTCTGAGCTTCTTTACTTGAATTACAGAGAAACGCTAAAAATCTCTGCGTCCCAAACTTGTACAAAATGAGTAAGAACAATAGGTTATGTATTCAAAATGGGAGCTGACTTATAGCCATGTGGCTTGGGTTAATTAGTCTCTGGCCCCCAACTCCGCTTCATCTGAAGGCTGTTTGATTCCCCATGGGCATATGGGAAGAGGAATGACGTGCAGGCATTAAACTGAAGTGTTATGGAAACGGAAACTCTCTGTTCCTCATCTAGATCTGATCCTCTGAGATACGGTATCTGCACGCTATACAGTCAAGAATAGTGCACATTAACTTCTCTTAGCAACAGAGTGCAGCAGTATGGAGCAACCTGCTCAGCCAGTGTTTAGAAAACAATCATATCTTTACAATCATATCAAGAAAAAACCTGCACCATTAAGAGATTTGAAACTGCAGTGATCAGGTATCAGTTGCTGTTCTAATGCACGATGAAGAGAATGTGCAATTTTTAAGTTTTTTTTCTCTGACAGTGTTTACATCCAATATTAACCAATGCCATGCTCTATAAGTTAGAAGAATGAGGCTGTTTGTGTCCAAGATGGCCTGTGACCTATTCAGAAAACGGACTTGTGTTTGTTCAGCCATTTTCACTACTTCAGGATGACCCCAAAGTACCTTACAGCCAACCAGGTATTTTCTCTTGTAGGAAACTTGTGTGGAGCAAACTTCCACAAACAGCTGATATTTAGTCTTGCTTTAGTGATGTTGAGTAAGGTATAAATACTTCCTGAGATTCCAACAGCGAATGCCCTAACTTCTCAAACAGTGTTATAGAGTCATTCACCTTGAGAGAACAGATGGGACCTCAGTTTAACACCTCATCCAAAAAAAAATGGCATTTCCTATGGAGCAGCAGCCTCTCAGTACTAACCCAGAGCTCCAGGACTGGTGTGCTCAGAGGTACTTGAGTGGGATGTGAACACAGAACCAGAGGCGAGAGTGTGGGGCATTGTGTCAAGACTAACATTTAGAAATCGTGTAGATACGGGTTAAAAGAGAAACATATGTATGCATATAGCCCTTTATTTCATTGTTAAAATGCCCTGATGTGCTTTACAGAGCAAACCGCCCATCAATGAGCAACAAGTCCTATTATAGAACATAGAAACTACAGCACATCACAGGCCTTTCTCCAAGATCAATCAAACTCTTTTCTCCTATTTTTCTATCATCCACACGTCTAAGAGCTTCTTAAATGTCCCTAATGGATCTGCCTCTCACACTGCACCTGGTTCTTCCACGCACCCACCATTCTCTGTAAAAAAACACCCCCCCCAGTAACAACAACACACACAAAATGCTGGTAGAACACAGCAGGCCAGGCAGCATCTATAGGGAGAAGCGCTGTCGACGTTTCGGGCCGAGACCCTTCGTCAGGACTAACCGAAAGGAAAGATAGTAAGTCACCTTACAATTAAGACCCCTTGTTTTAGCTGTTTCCATCCTGCAAAACAGTCTTCGCTATCCACTCGATCTATGTCTCTTATCTTGCATATTGTATGTAGGGAAATGCACCATCATTTCGGTGTTGGCATCAAAGTCAAACAGTGAGTTGAGTAAGCACGTATTTAGAAGGTACGATCATGTAAATGGAAAAGGTATACTTAAAAACTTGTACCGTACCAATTAGCAGACATGTTCTATGTACAACTTGTGCATAAAAGGCAATTTGTTTACAACAGAAAGCACAAGAATAACTTTCATGACAAGCAACATCCACTGGGAAACCATTGTCAGTTGCATGCCTACTGTGGCACAAATGGTGCAGTATATGTTGCCTTCACTGGGAGCAGGGATTACAGGGATTAGAGCTAGAATGCTTTACAAGTCACTCAGGGAAAATAAAAACATGAGCACGTTGTTTGAGAACTCCGTTATGGACGTTTAGGAAGGATGGACATGGGGCTGGCAACCCCATCCCATAAAAACCCCGAGCTACAGAAATGCCAACACAAGCTCCAGAGACATTGTCCCTGGGAGAGGAAGGACATTCAAAGATGGGTTATACCTGGGGACAATTTGAAGGACTGGCCCAGGGCAGAGGGCTCCGGTGAGCTGTTGTCAGTGGCTATGCCTCGGTAGGGGTGATGGATTGTAGAAGAATAATCCATCATGTGGTATTGATATTATTGTTACACGTACCAAGAATCAGTGAAAATTTTAGTTTTGTAAGCCACCCATACAGATCATTTCAAAACATAAGTACAATGAAGTAGTACATGGGAAAAGTAATTACAGAAAACAGAATATAGTGTTGTGGTTACAGCTGCAGTGCAGGTAAACAGTAAGGTGCAAAGACCATGACAAGGTAGGCTAGAGAATGAGAATTCATCTTTAATTTACAAGCAGTCCATTCAAGAGTCTTATAACAGCAGATGGAAGCTGTCCTTGAGGCTGGTGGTGTGTGGTTTCAAGTTTTTGTATCTTCTACCTGATGGAAGGGGGAAGAAGGTAGAATATCTGGGATAGATCCTGGCTGCTTTTTCTAGGTAGTGAGAAATGTAAACAGAGTCTGTTTTTTTTTGCAATCATCTAAGCTATATTCATAACCCTCTGCAATTTCTTGCAAACTTGGGAAGAGCAGTTGCAATGATGTGTTCAGATAGGAAGCTCTCCCTGGTGCATCTGTAGAAATTGATGAGGATCAGGCTAAGCCCAGAAATTAAACAGCAATTAATGGAGTGAACGCTTTCACATTAATGTCCTGCATGCGGCACCTCTAGGTTCACTTTTCAATGGTTAGTATAATGTCATTGATTCACTGGAGTTCCCTTCATTGATCCTGGCCTTTTCTTCAAATATCACTCACGAGCTGCCTGCGGTGATCGCTCTCCCCTTGATCGGCTCACACCTCGCTGAAGTCTGGTGCTAAATGCATCATGGGAGTAGAGCTGGTCAGCTTTATCACGAGGGAGGAAGGAATGATTGGGGTGTGATACCCAGTCACACAGGGGATCCAGTATCCAGTGCTTGTCTCATGTTTGCTCTTCTCTCCACGGGAACTTTCTGGCCAATTTACTGTGGCTGCCAGGGGAAGAGTGTATTAAGTACTGACCCACTTCCAATGAAGTGATGGCTGCAAGCTGTCAGCAGAGCTCCAGACAGCAACTGCTGTGAATGAATTTGTGGGCTGAGCGTCATAGTTTGACTTTTGATATGTTCTTGCCCAATTTCCTGATTTTTTTTTCAGATTCAGATTAATTTACACGCATATCAAAACGTACCATGAAATGTGTCATTTGCAGTAACAAACAGCACAATTTAATAATATGCTGAGGACAGGCCAGAAATGTTACCTCAGGTTCTGGCACCACCACAGCTTGCCCGCAACACCCAGCAGAACAATACAGAACACAACAAGCAACAATACACCAGGAGCAAAGCAAGCCTTATTCTGCACACAAACACACAGTTCCCTAAACCCCACGCCAGGTCTTCTCCCACCTTCAGTGGACTCACAAACACTGAGTTTCCAAGTGGTTATGACAGTGAAATTCAGCACATGTTGAACACACCAGAAGAGGGTGCAATAAAATTCTCTGCAGACATTTTTTTTGGGACGGTTAAAACTACGTAATAAAGCGTTGCATGAAAATGAGTATGCTCTTCTCCAATCTTCGAGCAATCTTCAACTGTCTTGGTGAACTGAACTCCAACACTGAAGCTACTGAATTCAAAGCCAACCTCAGGGATGCTAGCTCAAAACTCTAGACCAACTCTCGAGCACCGTGCTAATGGAGGACTGCTCCAGGGTTTGGATGAGATGTCAGATTGATATCTGTCTGTTTCCTCGGACTCTAAGATCCTTTGGCAGAAATTGCTCTGTATTCAGTAGCAAAGACTGCAGGGTATGTGAAGGATGAATTGACCTAACTACTGTTTAAATGTTAAAAGAATTCAAAAGTGCGGATGCAGATACATGTTCCCCCTTGATGCAGTGATTAGAATTGAAGGCATGTAATCTCAACATTAAGGAGGGCAATCATACAATGATACAGCTTGCGGGGAAGCTATTTGGCCCATTATATCTGTGCTGGATGCTTGATAAGGTTATCCAATTAATCCAAAACTGCCACAATTTACCAATAGTACTGTAAAACCATCCACTTTAATTAATTATCCAAATTCTTTTTGAAGCTACAGATGGTTTTGCGTTCACTCTAGCTTCAGGCAGTGCATTCCAGGTTATTGTAACATACATACTTATTTTCATACAACATTTTATTACATTGTTTAATCATCCCACAAATGTCTGCAGAGAATGTTATTGTAACCCACTGTATAAAAAATGTGTTGCCCATTTCTTTTTGGCAATTGCCTTATATCCACGTCTGCTGCTTTTGAACCTCCTGTCAAGGAAAACAGTTTCTCTTTACTTAACCTTGTCAAACCTTTTTTTGATTTTGAACAATATCAAATCTGTGCTTAATCTTTCCTACTCCAAAGGGAACAACCTCAGAGGAATCATCTGGATTGTTCTTATATAAAGAACACAGAACAGTACAGCACAGGACAGATCCTTCAGCCCATCATATCTGTGCTCACCATGATGCCAATCTAAACTATCCCATCTTCCTGCACATTGTCCACAATCTTCTAATTCTTAAAACATCTTAAATGCCGTTATTATGTCTGTTTCTATCACCCCCCTGAGCAGCAAATTCCTGTTAACTGAAACTAACAGGCTCCTGGATTGGCTGTAGTGATGACTGGCTTCATGGCTGTGGACTCACTTTCGTGAATTTCAGTTCTGAATGTTACTTCTTTATTTTTGTTGTTTGCACGATTTGTGTTTTTCCCCCTGGGCTGCCTGTAAAGGAGATGAATCTCAAGATTTTATAGAGTTTACATACAAACGTACTTTGATAAATAATGTACTTTGAACTTTGATCTCTGTCAAAACACCTTCAAAGTTCAAATTACATTTATTATCAAAGTATGTATACGTCATCATATGCTACCCTGAGATTCATTTTTAGAGCAGCTTTTTGTTAGGGGCATGGCAACTCTGGAATGGGTGTTACACAATGAGCCAGATTTGATTAGGAAGCTTAAGGTAAAGGAACCCTTTGGAGATAGTGATCATTCTACAGTTTGAGAAGGAGAAGCTGAAACCAGATGTATCAGTATTACAGTGGAGTAAAGGGAATTAAGGAGGAGGAGGAGGAGAGAGGAACTGGACAAAATTAGGGGAAATTTGGAAGGTGCAGGAAAGAAATGGCAGACAAATTTTGTAATAATTTTGCATTAGTATTTACTGTGGAAGGCACTAGCAGAATGCCAAAAACGTGAGAGTGTGAGGGGCAGAAGTGAGTGCCATTGCTATTACTAAGGAGAAGGTACTTGCGAAGCTTTATAGCCTGAAGGTAGATAAGTGACCTGGACCAGATGGACTACACTTCAGGGTTCTGAAGAGATTGTGGGGGCATTAGTACTGATCTTTCAAGAATCATTGGAACTGGAATGGTTCTTGAGGACTGGAAAATCGCAAATGTCACTCCAGTCTTTAAGTAGGGAGGAAGGCAGAAGAAATTATAGGCCAGTTAGCCTGACTTCAGTGGCTGGAAAGATGTTGGAGTCTATTATTAAGGATGAGGTTTTGGGGTACTTGGAGGCACATGACAAAATAGGCTAAAGTCAGCATAGTTTCCTTAAGGGGATATCTTGCTTACCAAATCTGTTGGGATTTTTTGAGGAGATAACAGGCAGGATAGACAAAAGAGATTCAGTGGATGTTGTTTATTTGGATTTTCAGAAAGCTTTTGTCAAGGTGCCACACATGAGGCTGCTTAACAAAATTAAGTGCCCATGGTATTACGGGAGAGGTACTGGAATGGATAGAAGATTGGCTAACTAGCAGGAGGCAATGAGCCAGAATAAAGGGGGCCTTTTCTGGTAGGCTGCCAGTGACTAGTAGTGTTCTGCATGGGTCGGAGTTTGGACTGCTTCTTTTCTCGTTGTGTGTCAATGATTTTGATGAAGGAGTTGATGGCTTTGTGGCCAAGTTTGCATAAGATATGAAGATAGGTGGAATGGTAGGCAGCACTGGGGAAGCAGGGTGTCTGCAGAAGGATTTGGACAGATTAGTGAAATAGGGAAGGAAAAGGCAGGTGGAATATAATGTAAGGAAATACATTGTCATGAACTTTGACAAAAGTAATAAAAGTGTGGACTATCCGTAAATGGGGAGAAACTCTGAATCAGAAGTGTGTAGGAACTTGACAGTCTTTGTGCAAGGTTTTCTGGAGGTCAACTTCCAGGTTAAGTCGGTGGTAAGGAAATCATATGCAATAACAGTAGCCATTTTGAGAGGACTAGAGTAGAAAAGCAAAGATATAATGCCAAGGTTTTATAAGCCATTAGTCTTGGGAGTATTGTAAGCAGTTTTAGGCCCCTTATTTAAGAAAGGATGTGCTGTCATTGGAGAGAGTCCAAAGGAGATTCACAAGAATGATCCCAGGAATGGAAGTATTTACATATGATGAGTGTTTGATGGCTCTGGGCTTGTACTTGCTGGAGTTTAGAAGAATGATGGAGCTCTCATTGAGACCTACCAAATATTGAAAGGCCTAGATAGAGTGTATGTGGAGAAGATGTTTCCTAGAGTGGAGTAGTCTAGGACCAGAGGGCACAGCTTCAGGATTGGGGGGCAGAGATGAGGAAAATTTTCTTAAGCCAAAGGGTGGTGAATTTGTGGAACCCTTTACCACGGAAGGCTATGCAAGCTAAGTCATTGAGTATATTAAAAGCGGAGGTTGATAGGTTCTTGATTAATCAGGGCATCCAAGGTAACCGGGAGAAGGCAGGAGAATGGGATTGAGAGCGATAATAGCTCAGCCATGGATTGTATGACAGAACAGACTTGATGGGATGAATGGCCCAATTCTGCTCCTAGCTCCTATGGCCCTGATAACAAGTGGTTTAAAGTGTTTACAGAGCAGTGCAGTAACGGGGGCATTAGACAGAGAGGGTGTGGGTGCTAAGCAGAAACAGCTGATCAGATTAACTGTCTGGAGTCAAAACTTTTAAGATGCTGTGAGGTTTTTGTTTTAATAATCTATTGCACTTTACAGAAACGAGAGCTTGCGGGGTGGATAGTGGTTTTTCCAGCTCACTTCTTTGTCCTGGACACGTATAAATCCCAGTGTTTCTAAAGGTCCACTGATTTACTGTGTCGTTTCATTTTGCATTTGGCCTCCCAATGTATTACCTCAACCTTGTCCAGATTAAATTCTATCTGGCCATTCCATTGCCCAAATTTCTAATTGCTGTATCCTTCCTCGCTGTTCACATGTTCACTGCTTTTTGTTCTACTTTCATGTTATAAATAGAGGTCCCACCACAGATCCTGTAGAACAAGACTGTACAAATTAACAGGCTGAGTGACTGCCTTCCTCATTGTTACGTTTCTGTGATTTGGACTCCGTGGCGGTGAAGAAATGGGAAAATATTTCCAAATATCAGAGAGTCCTAGAGCATTGCAGGGTGGGACTAGGCCCTTTGGCCCATCTAGTCTATGCTGAATTGTCATCCTGCATAGTCCCATTGACCCACAAACGGACCATAGCCCTCCATATCCCTCCCATTCATTTACTTATCCAAACTTTTTTTTAAATATAGCAATCAAACCCCCATCCGTCACTTCTGCTGGCAGCACAATCCACACTCGCACCACCCTCTTACAGGGGGAGTCTCCACTGGTGGTCCTCCTATTGCCTTTGCCTTCTCCTGTGATGGAGCTGTGAGTTTTGAGCTGGATTGTAAAGATCTTAGTGTGCTGCTGTTGTGATGCTTTTTTTTGGGACATTGCACACTATCGCAACTGTGTGGAGTGATGGTAGTCCTCAGTACTTCCTTTGGTGGTAAGGGTGCCTATCCTGCAGGCTGCCTTTTCCAGGAAAGGTGTCTAACTTCTTGAGTGTTGTTTGATGAGGTAAGTCATAGCTTTTCCATCATAGTCCTAACTTGTGCCTTGTGAATGGTGAAAATGGTTTGAGGAATTAGAAGGTGAGTCATGCTGTGTGGGACACTTGCCCACTGACCTGTTCATCTATTTGGTTGGTCCAGTTAATATTTATTGTTTTATCACTAGCTCCGGAGTTGGAGTTCCATGTGGGTAAGAGGACTGAGGTCCGATGGCCCCCTTGGGTAAGACTGGAGTTTGCCGCCTGGTGTTCAGTGATCAGTGAGTCCTGTGGTCAACGCTGAGGATCAAGGAGTGAATTTCAGAAGTTGAGGCCTGTTGGCTGGAGCTCCAGATCTGTGAAGTTTTGCAAGTCCACTGAGGTAGTCAAAGGCCCAATATCTGTGAATCCATAATCAAATCTGGGTCCGCTGGAGGCTTAGGAAAATGGACTGTCCTGAGTTTAGAATGTATGCATGTAGATGGGAGGGAGGAATGGGGCGTATTTTGCTGTTGTTATGTTCTGTTTTGCTGTGTTCTGTGTTGCTCTGCCAAGCATTGTGGGCATGTTATGTTGGCACCAAAATGTGATGACACTTGAGGGCTGCCCCAAGCACACCCTTGGATGTGTTGTTTGGTAACATAAACAACACATTTCACTGTACGTTTCGATATGCACGTGAAAATAAACAAAGCTTTAATCTTGAGTTACTAGCCTCAAGAGCCAGGGCTGCTTGGTACCAGACAGCACTTATTTTAAACAACGTTTTATGCCTCTGTCAATTTTTTTGTTTTTTGCAAACTGGACCAAAAGAGCTAATCCCAGGAAGGCAAATCCACTTGATATGTTTACAGACCCCTCAAAAAAATCAATCAGATCCCAGGAACTAAAGATAATTGTTTGCAAAGAGTTTCAGAATCAAGCAAACTCCTTTCAGGAAATCCAATAAGGTGACATTTTTGCTCCGTCAGTAACCTTCCTTCCTGCTAAAAAAGCATCACCAAGAGAAAATATGACTCCAACTCTACAGACCTAGTCAGTCGTACCCTCGCCTCTGCGTCAAAGGATTAAAGGTCCGAGTTCTCCACATGAGGACCAGGGCGTAATTTAGGCTGGCATGGCACAGAGATTGTTTGAATGAGATGTCAACGCAAGATCCAGGCTCTCTGTTGAGATCCTTTATTAAAGAATGTCCAGCCCCACATAAGTAAACAAGGATTTGTGCCCCGGCCAACCTTCTACTCTCCAACATGAAACAAATGTACTGGTTAGTTATTTGCTTCCTACGAAACAGCAGTGTGCCAAAGGCTGTTACACTCAACATGCTTTACGTCAATAATTTCCGCTCAAAAAACTAAAACAGAAAAAAATTATCCTGATTTTATTGTTATGCTATCTAATTGATGTATTGTTGAATCGGCCTTACTAATAACTGTGTTTTAAACCTGTTAAAAACCATGTGTGTAATATAGAGCTTATGCAGTTTCTAGTTTGGGGAAATAAAGGAACAGCTATCACATTTCCACTTGACTGAGCAGCAATATATGCATTAATCACAAATAGGATTTAATAATTGGAGTATACTGTTAGGAAGAATTATGGAATTATGTGAATATGGAGGTATTATTAGACAAGAGCCAGTCTTCATCTCCTCAAGTAAATTATAAATTGCAAGCTGTAATCATCTTGAAATTAAAAGTACAACTTTGCAAAACAGCATTACAGAGCACAAGTGAAGAAACTCTGAGACGTTCTTATCTGCAACGTAAGAAAATAGGGTCATGTTATTTGAACAAGGCAACACTGGCTAAGATATTTGCACCATTGTGACCTGAGTTTACGTGGGCAGACCAGGCTGATCTTTGTCATTTAGCATATCAAATATGGTCATAGGTATAGTTGTAATCAATAGATGGAATATTTGTGCCCTAACACCATTTCTTTTATGTGTCTGGGGTCTCTGAACTACGAACTACTTTGTCCCAGCAGAAGGGTTTGAATATTCAGATGTGTAATTCAAAGGAAGCATTGTCAACCCCAAATATTGAAGTAAATGATGTTATAATGATGACTGACATTGTACTGAATCACCTAGTTACTTTTGATCTTAATGGTATACAGATGTGATGAACTTTGAACTTGTGAGACTCTACTAAGAAGTTCTCCGGAAGAATGCCTGCTTGTCCTAATGA
Organism: Hemitrygon akajei; assembly: GCF_048418815.1. Classification (NCBI taxonomy): domain Eukaryota; kingdom Metazoa; phylum Chordata; class Chondrichthyes; order Myliobatiformes; family Dasyatidae; genus Hemitrygon; species Hemitrygon akajei. The sequence goes on along the minus strand of NC_133139.1, from coordinate 20,642,928 downwards.
ACAAAGGCTTCTATATTGCCAGCTTCAGTGACTTATATCACAATCACAACATATACAATTATTTCACTGTGCTTCTGCAAGCTAGTTGCTGCATTGCCTTGTGGGCAGATTCTTCTCTAATTTGATCTACAGGGTTGCAGATAGTAGCTCCATAGTGGGGAGTATCTCAAATAAAGACAATTTGGAGTACTGCAAAGAGATAGTAAGCCTAGTGACATGGTGTCACTATCTTTCACAATGTCAGTGAAACAAAACAGGGGGTGATACACATACACCTATTTATATGTTTACAATGGTGCTGAGGTTGAAAGAGCTGACAGCTTCCAATTCCTAGGGGTATACATCACCAATAGCCTGTTCTCACCCAGTCATGTTGACACAATGGCCAAAGAAGCTCACCAATGCTTCTTCTTCCTCAGGAGGCTAAAGAAAATTGGCTTGTCCCCTTTGCCCCTCACCAATTTTTATTAAAGCATGACAAGGGAGCATCCCATCCGGGTCATCAACAATTTGGTATGGCAACTGAGCTGCCTGTAACCACAAGAAACTGCACAGAGTTGCCAACACAGCCTCCCCTCCAATAATTCTGACTACACTTCCCACTCCCTCAGTATAACTACCAACCTAATCAAAGACCCCACCCTCCACGAATATTGTACCATCGAACAGAAGATACAAAAGTCAGAAGTCATGATCACCAGGCTCAAGGACTGCATCTTTCTGCAGTTACAAGATTATTGAATGCTTACCCCTGACTATAAAATGGGCCCTTGACATTACAATCTACCCTGTTATGACTTTGTACTTCATCGTCTCCTCCAAGAGGACCACAACCTTGTCGCAGGGTGTGGAGGCCTGCGTGCCTCAATGACCTGGAGAGCTATGTTGGCTGGAGTCAGAGCTTTATGCTTTGGCTCTTGACAGGGTCACCCATACCAAATAGGTCAGAGGGTAGAGGCCAGACAAAGAGTGGTCCACCGGTCCTCCAGGTTCGAGGGTTCAGCTCAGGGCTAGCAACCCCGGCTGGCCAAAAGGAACTGTTACGGAAACAGTAACAAAGAATCCTTGCACACCTAAGTGTGGTGACGGTATTCCTGACTCTCCATCCGGGACTTGCATGACCGACAGTGGTGGAAACTGAGCTACTGACACGATGAAGGAAGCCCTGAACGCCACCAGAGACGGAGAATCTTCATTGCTGCCCGAAACGCCAGCAGCAGGCAGGAAGGTACTCCATTGTCTACCCACACTGCAGTTTTTCTTTGACTGTAACACTTTATTCTGCACTCTGTTATTGCTTTACCTTGTGCTACCTCAGTGCACTGTTGTAATGAGTTGAAGTGTATGGATGGATTGGAAGACAAGTTTATCATTGCACTGTACCTCAGTACACGTGACAATAATAAACCACTTTACCAGTTTACGTTACCACACTCCACATCTACTGCATTGGCTGTGAAGTGCTTTGGAATGTCCTGAGTTGTGAAATACATTAAATACAAGCCCTATATGCATGTGAGCAGGGAACGTGCTGCTTATTGAAGTAAACACTGTTCTGGAGCTGCAATTCTCTCGGTTTATTTAAATAATCAAGTCACTCCTTGCTGCAAAGTGATCATGTTGTTTCCAATAACAAAATTATACCTGACTAAAAATGTGTTTGTTAGTCCGAGTAAATTAGATAATTTGACAGTGAAGCAAGCTAAACCAAAGTGTGGTAAAGCAATGAAAGATATAGATAGAGCTACATGAAATGAATATTTAATTTTCCTATTATAAAACTGACACTGCCAGCGAGGAAGAGAAGCATCACGCAGTTGGTTCTGCTTAAGTGCATACCTGATGAGAGTTTGGTTAGAGAAAAGCAAGATGTTGTAAACTTTACATCGAATGTAAAACATAACAAAAGGTGATTTGTCCTGACTGGTCTGTGTAAGAATACACACATTTTGATGATGCCGTGTTTCAGGTTTTTATTTATTTATTTATCTATCTATCTATTTATTTATTTATTGATTATTTAAAATTGTTATATTAGTGGTGGGGATACGTTCCCACTACAAATATTCCCAATGGCATGCATCTCAATTAGCCTCTGACAACTAAATCCAGCTCCAGGCCTTCACAGGTGGCTTAGCTATTAAGCCCGGTGGAATTGTTTCTACTGATAGGAGAAGGGGCAAAGGAGGGCTATTGGCACCTTAAAACTAGTCGCTTTGGGCAGATGGTGCTCCTCAGCCGTGCTTGGCAACTTGTCTAGGAAAAGGAAAACTCTGATCCCAAACCTCCGCTGCCTTCTAGCTATATCCAGTCAAGAGGAAGTGTTTGGGGATAAACCTTGAGTTGCAGTCCTATGCAAGGCAGTCTGTGTTGAGTTCAGCACTAACTGGCAACTCCTGCAATGCTGCTGGTGCCAAACTCTACCGGTCTCAGCTGTTGGGTTGGGTTCATCAGAGGGGGAGCCTACTGCACGGGCAACAGCTTGCTCTCCATATTGTACTGCCCTGGCTTGCATATCACATAGACAGCTAGGACACAACATCCACGGTCAATGCTGACCAACGGAGGGCCTCAATAGTTATTTAGACATACAAAGTGGAACAGGTGCTTCTGGCCCAAAGTGCAACACAATGCAGAAACCGACCAATTTAACACTAGCCTAATCACAGGACAATTTTATAATGACCAATTAATCTACAAACCAGCATGTTTTTGGACTGTGGGAGGAAACTGAAGGAGCTGGAGGAATCCCACACGCAGGGAGAATGTACAAGCTTCTTACAGCTGATGCTGGAATTGAATTCTGAAGCCCGTGGCACCAAATTGTAATAGCATAGCACTAACCACTACACTTCTGTGGTGCCCCATCATCAACTAGATCCAGAGCATAGTAGTTTGCAAGTCAGCTGTTGCTTCTTGTTAAATAGTTCATATTTTGGAATGTGTACAACGCTACTGAGACTAGTATTTATCTCTCATCTGAGTAGCTCTTCAGAATGTTCAAAATTCAAAGTTCCAAGTAAATTTATTATCAAAGTACGTATGTGTCAGCATATACAACTCTGAGATTCATTTACTTGAGGGCATACTCAATAAATCCATAATAGAATCAATGAAAGACCACATCAACTTGGGCATTCAACTAGTGCAAAAGACAACTGTGCAATTACAAATAGAAAGAAGAATAAATAATAAATAAGTAAACAATAAATATCGGGAAGATGAGATGAAAAGCCCTTGAAAGAGAGTTCATAAGTTGTGGGGACATTTCAATGTTGGGGCAAGTGAAGTTGATTGTAGTTATATGGTTCAAGAGCCTGATGGATGAGGAGTGATAACTGTTCCTGAACCTGGTGGTGTGTGTCCTGGAAGAGGGTGGTTGAGGACTTCCGATTGGCAGCAACAAGAAGCGAGCTTTGCCTGGGCGACGAGAGTCCCTGATGAACCACTACATTCCATCAGATTTAAAAACAATTCACAGAGCTATTGACATTGCAGTTTCGTGAATTAGAATCAATGACAATAAAGGAACATCAATGTATTTCCAAGTCAGGATGATGGGTGACCTGAGAACATGGCAGTGATTCTGCACACAGCCATATTCCGCAGTGTGTTAGGAAAAATACACTGTGTTTTAGGAATCAAATGTTGAACATGGGATATTATGATTAGCACCATGCTCTTCTCCAAAAGCTTTTACCCTCACTTAGGGTGTCTTATGAGGATAGGCTGAGTGAGCTAGAGCTTTTCTCTTTGGTGGGACAGGATAAGATGCTACTTGATAGAGGTGTATAAGATAATGAGAGGTATAGAGTAAGTGGATAGCCAGAGATGTTTTCCTAGGGTGAAAATGACTAATGTAAGGGGATATAATTTTAAGGTGATTGGAGAAAAGTATAGGGGGGTTGTCACAGGTAGGTTCTTTACAGAGAGAGTGGTGGGTGTGTGGAACACTCTGCCAAAGGTGGTAGAAGACACAGGTTCATTAGGGGCATTTAAGCAACTTTTAGATGGGCACATATATGACAGAAAAATGGAAGGCTATGGGGGAGGGAAGGGGTAGATCTTAGAGTAGGTTAAAAGGTTGGCACAACATTATTGGCCGAAAGGCCTGTACAGTGCTGTAATGTTCTGTGGTCTTTGTTAAGAGAGCTGATGGACTCTGGTTTAATTGACTCATCCAAAAGACAGTACATCCAAATGAGCAGTACTCCTTCAGTGCTACGATTGAGCATCAACCTAGAACTTTGTGCTCAAATCTCAGGAGGGGACCTTGAATCCGTAACTGTTCCTTTCAAACGTTTTGCAACACAGAAAGATGGTCCACCAAGTCCATTCTGGGTTCCTTCAGAGCAGCTCCAGCACTCCCACACTCATTATCTTTATCAGAAGTGAGACGCAGCTGTCCACTGATTCACAGAAAGTGCATTATTTCTTTATTTATTTGTTTCTGGAATGTGGACATCAAAGGCACCTATTGTCTAAATTGTCCTCATACAGGTGATGGTGAACAGCCTCCTTGAATCACTACAATGAACAAAATAGTTTGTTACAACTGATGCAGCGTGCCTTTTCCACGAGTCAACCATCTTCATATGATTCTATCATCACGTATAGAACAGACCCCCAGTTATAATCCCTTAAAGAACATTATTTAACCTGATCATTCTTAAATGACAATCCAATAAGATCATGGATACCATTACTGAGATTAGCTTCTTCTTTAATATTCCAGACGCTTTAATAAACTAAATTTAAATTTCCAAACTCTGTGACGGTATTTAAATTCATGTCTCTAGGTTATTAGCAGAGGATTATTAGTCAAATAATTTAAATACCATTCTATCACTCCTGTTGAACAAGCATTAACATTCACCAAGGCATTTTCCCATCTCAAGCAGCACCTTTAATAGTCTCTTTGTCTTAATACTGAAGTATTTTTAGAGTATATGACTTGGTGCAATGCTTGTCAGAATATTGGTGTACCAGTAACAAGAAAATATCTATCAACATCTTTTAATATCATTATTGAGACCCAAAAAGTTTTGGCACTTCATCAAGTAAAGTTTAAAAGCAGCAGTTGCATGGAACAGACCCTTTCATCCATCTGATAATGCTTTGGTGCTGCACGTGTCTCTAGTTAGAAAAGTACATTGTAAAATGGATTTAGGAGCCTAATTCTAATTGCCAAACGACAAGAACTCAGAATGTTAGGTTACCATTGACAGTTCGCAAGCACTGACTGAGTTGCCAGTTTGGTATTAGTTTATTATTACTGTCACATTTATCGAGATACAGTGAAAATGTTTTGTTTATGTGTCATCCAGACAAATCCAGCCTGGTATGGAAACACCAATGCCCTTAAATGGAAAACTCTACAAGAAGTAGTGGATTTGGCCCACTCCGTCAAGGGTAAAGCCCTCCCAACCTTTGAGCACATCTACATGAAACGCTGTCACAGGAAGGCAGCATCCATCATTAAGAACCTCACCAACCAGGATATGCTCTCTTTTTACTGCTGCCTCAGGAGTCGCACCACCAGATCCAAGAACAGTGGCTACCCTCGACCATCAGGGTCTTGAACCAAAAGGGATAACTTCATTCAACTTCACTTGTCCCAATCATTGAAATTTTCCACAATCAATGTTCCCACTTTCAAGGACTCTTCATCTCGTGTTCTCAATAGTTATTGTTCATTTATTTATTATTATAATTTCTTTCTTTTTGTATTTGCACAGTTTGTTGTCTTCTGCACTCAGGTTAAATGCCCTAGTTGGGCAGTCTTTCATTGATTCCATGACAGTTACTATTCTATAGATTTATTAAGTATGCCCACAAGAAAATGAATCTTATGGTTCTATATGGTGACATATATGTACCTTGATAACAAATTTACTTTGAACTTTGAAATTAGGCCATGCATAAGTGCATTGAAGTAATGCAGTGAGAATAGTACATAGTGTTGCAATTCTGTGTAACGTGAGATTGTTCAGCCCATCTACTTCACCTGGTTATTTAATTCTGGCAATGCCTTAGCTGGATGTAAAATCTTCCATGAGACTTTACTGGCGAGTTAACCCTGGGCTGTGTTAACTAGAATGGGCAAACAGATAATCAGGTCGTATTACATTACTGCTTGTGCCAGCTTACTCAGCAAGAAAAATGCTTCTGCCATTCAGAGATATAATGATCATCTGGGTAATAAAAACAGTAACTTGGTGAAAGACTCACTTCAGCTTGCCTGAAACTTGTTAATCTTCTTGTCTAACAAATTTTCTGTGAATGACTGCTGCCGACTGGCACATTCCAGGCTGCAGGAAAATGTGCTGAGAGATGAACTGAAGCTTAGTGCAGACACTACCAGGGTTTGGGGGAAGAACCTAGGGTCTACGGTTCTGTTGCCACTGAACACAGGGGGGGCTGGGCCCTGTATAACACCACAAGGATCAAGGATTACCTTTACTTGCCACAGAATTGTACATGTACAAGTATTAGGAATTTGCTGTGGTGTGTCGGTCAGGGTATGACATACATCAATATTCAAAAATTATAAAGAATAAAGAATTATATAAAATATAAAGTTCGTACTTAAAAGTACAGATATGGAATAAAATGTGCATAAATACATAAATACCAACATGTATTTACAATGTAAGCAGCACTATGAAAAGTGGTTTAAAGTGTTTCCAGGGCAGTGTGTTAACAGGGTTTATAGACAGAGGGTGAAAAAGAATGGTTGATCAGGTTAACTACCTGGGGGAAGAACCTTTTAAGATGGCGTGAAGTTTTTGTTTTACTAGCCCTATAACACTTTCTTGAAGGAAGCCTTTGGAATGGACAGTTTGTGATGATTTATTTCCACCCATTTTAGACTTTTGCGGAGAAACTACTGAGGCAAATTCCCTCCTTGTCTCACCACCAACATTACATTCCTACATATCCCTTCAGAACAGAGGTTCCAAACCTTTACAATGGACCCTTATAAATTAACTGAGACCAAAATTTGTCCCTCTGATTTACAAGTTTCTTTTTCTACCTTCAAAATATTAGTTTGCAGTTCATTCTTTTAACCAAAAGCTCAGATAAGTAATAAGTTTCTATAATTTTCTATAAGTTTCTACAAATTGAACTCAAGTGATTTATAGTTCATTAACTGTTCATTTTTTTAAGTTTATCTAAGATTAGAAACCCTTAGAAATGCTCTTCAGCATAATTTAAGTTCTGCAGCTTTTATAAAATGGCAGTCTTTTTTCCCCTTCAAATGACGAGGGCAAGAAATAACGGATTAATTTTCTTGTCTGCAGTTTAATGGGAGTTGATACCATTCAGTTAATTATATTGTTTTATACACTCTGTAACGTGCCACTCAGGACAATAGATTGCATCCTGGCTCACTGAATGGTGCTCAGGCTGGCAATGATGCCCCTTTGGTCAAACATAAAGGCGCACTTCCCCTGCCACATATGCATTCATTTCAACCAAGATGAAATTACATCAAATTTTTAACTGCTGCAGGCATTTCACTAACATTGAGAATTTAGCCAATGTTCACTGATTATGTTGGCCACCTTTTTTGCCAGCATGCCCTACCACATTACTTTCACTTCTGGATTCAACACCGTCCAATATTTATGGCAAGGGTATTCAACAAAGTTCTGAAAGTTTGGATTGTTCAATGAAAGCGTGAGCCCCAGTGACCAAAAAGGCTCCTTGACTTCAGCTTACATCTCAGTGGATGAATAATCTTGCTGTACATTAAGAGTAGAAGTCCAGACTTGATCTTTCTGTCAGATCATTTCCAATGGCCAAACTAAGTGCTACTAACAACCATGGCACCAATGGGGCAGTGACTGAACGTACGTGATTTAATCATTAGGTTCTCAAGACTGAAGCTGAGATCTTAGACATGGGAAATAATTGAAATGTCAATAAGTGCCCAATATTGTCAAATTCCTTGCTAGTGTACAGAGCAGCAGATCTGAAAATTGGTTAGCAGAAAAGGGGAAGAAAGTGCTTGGGTTCTTCTTTTAATTCAGAAGCCAACCTAAGTCCTTGTGATAAAAACTTCCTTTGTTCTCTAGCAGGACTTCCATCTCTCTTTTTATCCTCTCAGTGGTTTCACTTTCTCTTCCTGTCTTCAATAAGGTTTTGAGCAAAACATGTTTCCATAGCCACGTGGTTCTGTTAAAAGGTCTCAGATAATTCCATTTCCCCAGATAATGCCAGACATGCCAAGCCTTTACAGCATTTTTAGTTTCTGTTTCAGATTTCCAGCTATACGCCTGAGACAGGGGGAACCAGCATGGTTGTTCAAGAGCCAAGGAAAGAAAGCAGACACACCAGTCCTTATTGAGGGATCAGTAGTGGAAAAGGTGCGCAATTTCATATTCCTGGATGTCAACATCTCTGAGGATTTGACCTGGGCCCAATGTATCGATATAGTTACAAAGAATGCATGATGGTAGCTAGATTTCAATAGGAGTTTGAGGAGATTTGGTATGTCACCAAAGCCACTCGCATATTTCTGCAGCTGTACGGTGAAGAACATTCTAACGGGCTGCATAACCATCTGGTATGGGATGGTATGCTGAGGAGGCACTGAACAGGATCTAAATAAGCTGCAGGAAGTTGTGAACAGTCAGCTCCATCATCATGGGCACTAGCCTCCCCATCATCTTCAAGGAGCAGCGTCTCAAAACAGTGGCATCCATCATTAAGGACCCCCATCGCCTAGGACATGCCCTCTTCTCATTACTACCATCAGAGAGGCCTAAAGACACACACTCAACGATTCAGGAATAGCTTCTTCCTCTCTGTCATCAGGTTTCTGAATTGAATCCTTGAACACCATCACACTACTTCTTTTTTAATCTTTTTGCACTGTTTGGTTAATTTAACCTTTTAACAAATCAAAAAGGGTGGATCCATCCTTGGCTACAGCCTGGACTCTTTTGAGTTAGTGGTGGAGAGGTATTGGTTATCCAATAAGGACAATCTGGCACCTCCTCTCCATGACCTACAGAGTCAGCAGCAGAGTGCTCTTTTGAACAGATTCATTCAGCTTCACTGTCACAAGGATCGTTACCAAAAATCTTTCCTACAAAATGCAATAAGCATATACAACAGTTCATCACTGTCTGGCAGGAGGGCACACATCCTGGTACAATAGACTCTGTTTTATTATTTTGTACATTATTATTGCACATTATGGCAAATTATTACACATTGGTAAATTATTATTGTGTATATTATTATTCTGAACTTTATTATTAGTTAAGTCTGCACACTGCTAAGTGTGGTTTTAAATGTTGCTGCTGTAATGAAAGAATTTCCCACTTGGGATCAATAAAATATTTATTATTGTTATTAAATATATATATTTACTGTAATTTACAGTTCTTTAATTATTATGTTGTACAATGTACTGCTGCCACAGAACAACAAATTTCATGATGTATGCTGGTGATATTACACCAGATTCTGAAGAATTTTGCAGACCAGTTTACAGCTGACAAAGAAATTTCATAAGTATCACCTCTGCAATGAGAGGTGATTGAATAGCACGTACGTGCTTTCAAAGTAACGTGATTGCACGAGGAATGGAGTAAGTGGAAGGAATTTATTATATCCCTTCATGATATCCAGAGTCCAAAAGTGCCGCAACACCAAATTCTTCAGTCATGTTAAAAATAAAGGATCTGTGCAGTTGATTTGTCCATAACAAGCTGCTTTATGACGTTGATGGAGATAGTCATAAATTATTACAATACAGGAGCATGCCTGGCTTGCTCATGCCTAACAAAAGACCGATTTACGATAGTCCCAGTTGTCCATATTAAGTCCATATCCCTCTAAATCAGGGATTCCCAACAATTACAATTAACCGAAGGGTCCATGGACCCCAGGTTGAGCACCCAGCTATAAACCTTTCCTATCCATTTACTTGTCCAGATGTCTTTTATACATTATTATTGTATCTGCCTCAACCGCTTATTCTGGCAGTTCATTCCATATACGTTCAATGACCACTTTATTAGGTATACCTGTTTGTTAATGCAAATATCTAATCAGCCAATCACGTGGCAGCGTTTCAATGCATAAAGGCAGGCAGACATGGTCAGGAGCTTCAGTTGTTATTCAGACCAAACATCAGAACAGTGAAGAAATGTGATCTAAGTGACTTTGATTGTTGAATGATTGTTGGTGCCAGACAGGGTGGTTTGAATATCTCGGAAACTGCTGACCTCCTGGGATTTATGCGCACAATATTCTCTAGACTTTACAGAGAATGGCGTGAGAGGCAAGAAATCCAGCCAGCGACAGTTCTGTGGGCAAAAATGTCTTGTTACAGACAGAAGTCAAGAGAAGAAAGGCCAGTCTGGTTCAAGCTGACAGGAAGGTGACAGTAACTCAAATAATCACGCGTTACAACAGTGTAACACAGTAACGTGTAGAAGAACAGCTCTGAATGCTCATCACATTGAACTTCAGAAAGGATGGGCTTTAGCAGCAGGACGTACACTCAGTGGGTGAGGTACTTAATAAAGTGGTCACTGAGGACATATACTACCTTCTGTGTGAAGAACTTGCCCCTCATACTCCTTTTAAATTTCTACTCTCGTATGTTAAACCGATGGTCTATTAACTTTGAATGCTTTTTCACTGGGAAAAAGACTGTATGAATTCACCCTGCCTTTCCTCTTCATGGTTTTATAGGCCTTTACACAGTCACGATCGCTCCAAGGAATAAAGTCCTAGCCTGCCCATCCTCTCTCCATCGCTCAGGCCCTTGCGTGCTGGCGACATTCTCGCAAAGATATAACCACTGGCTTCAAAACATTTGGAAAAATTGTCCTGCTTGTTTTTAAAAATGTGCCATCGAATCTTTAATTGGCAGAGCAGGTGCACTTCCTTGTCAAGTGTACCTCCAACAGTGCGGCACTCACTACGTTCAGTTCTGATACACCGGCACACATTTTTGGCTTTGGGGAACTTAATAAAAATCTGGAAAAAAAAAGGAGATATCTGAACATCTTTGTTTGAGCTCAGTTCAAAAACTTTCCCTTGCGCATGTGAATTAAAGCAGTTCCTAATGATTAAAAAAATGCATTGTAACACTGCTGTAACATTTATGCTGAAAATGGCCACCAAAATGATCAAAAATTAAATCTACATAAGGGTACAATGATTCACTGAATATTTGATGAATAATTCATGTTGCAGTAGTCAATTATTAATGGTGTATTCACATATCTCTCTTTTTGGATATTTTCTATCATTTTCTGGACAGTACATGACATTTCACAAGTCCATGTCGGTACTGTCACACGCTTCACTGCAATTCCACAAGATTGCACTCCGCACATCATCAGCGCGGTTGAAATATTGAGGGATTGTCATATGTTGCCTTGCGATAGACCAATAAGACAGGTAAATGTCAGCACTGAGGTGCAATCACATTTGTGATAGATTACTTAACCCCTTCCTCCTAAAACTATCAGCGATGTACACACCATCTCTTGGAATGTAATACCAGGGTACCAGGACCCCCTGTTGTTGCTTCATATTGGAATGTGCATCTGATGATTGTTTTGCATTTTATCCGTTATGAGCTGAGCAGATTGCACATCTGAAGAATGCAAAGGATCTTGACTGAAAGGCAATATCTACAAACACCAAGATACGTGATATAAATTCATAATCTGGAATAAAACTCTTCCAACAACTTCAATACCTCTGGTACTAATATATATCATGACCAAATGAGGAAGCCTCATTTGATTAAAAAAAGGAGATTTATTAGGCACGTTGCATTCAAGTAGTTATTTTACCTACATTTCTCTGTTCATCTGGGGTAAAATGTAATTGAAAACTAAAACTCGAAACACAAGAAAAACTGCAGATGCCAGAATTCCACAGCAAGGCACACAAAATGCTGGAGGAACTCGTTCCTCCCTACTGAATTCCACAGATGCTGCCTGGCCTGCCGAGTTCCTCCAGCATTTGGTGTGTGCTGCTCTGGATTCTAAAATTAATGGGTGGCACTACAGTGTAGTGGTTAGCTAACGCTTTACAGCACCAACAATTGTGATTGGGGTTCAATTCCCCCACTGTCCGTACATGCTCCAAGTGACCACGTGGGTTTCCTCTGGTACTCCAATTTCCTCCCATATTTCAAAGAGGTGTGGGTTAGGGTTAGAAAACCGCGGTACACTAAGTTGACGTCGGAAGCTTGGCGACACTTGTGGGCTGGTCCCAGCCAAACCTCGGACTACACAGGTCACTGATGCCAGGAGACACATTTCAATGTACGTTTCGATGTTTCAATGTATATCTGATAAATAATTTTTTAATTATCATTCAATAAAGACTTGTTTTTCTGTGATTTTAAAAGGGCACATTAAACTTAAGTATTTTCCTCATGTAGGTATGTCCAAAATCAAGGAGAAAAACTTAAAATTAAACACAGGGATTTAGTAAACATGAGTAATTCTGCAGATGCTGGAAATCTAAAGCAACACACACACACACACACACACACACACACACACACACACACACACACACACACACACACACACACACACACACACACACACACACACACACACACACACACACACACACACACACACACACACACACCCCCCCCCCCCCCCCCCTGGAAGAACTCAGCAGGTCAGGCAGCATCCTTGGAAATGGATACACAGTCAATGTTTTGGGCCAGGAGTGGAAAAGAAGAGGGAAGACGCCAGAATGAAAAGGTGGTGGGAGGGGAACGAGGTTAGCTAGAAGGTGATAAGTGAGGCCAGGTGGGTAGGAAAGGTAAAGGGCTGGACAAGAAGGAATCTGATAGGAGAGGAGAGTGGCCCATAAGAGAAAGGGAAGAAGGAGAGGTATTAAATGTGAGACACAGGTAAAAATGGTTGGTGGAAATGGCATCAAACTAACTTGAATATAAAGGCTTTCAAATCAGGGATTGGCAGGATTATATTAAACTAGGGTGTAAAAAGGGATATTGAATCACTGCGAGCCGATCGATAGATCACAGGGTGGCAAACAGTCCTGGGGGTTGAATGGCCTTCTCTAAGTGCTCTGTTCTGAAGAACAAGCAGTTGCCATGGTGTCTTGGCCAACAGTCCGCCCTCAGTCAACACCAGCAAAATGAACAGGATTAATGCCGATTCATCTCCCTGGTTTGTACTATTTCATCATGCTCAACATTGCCTGTACTTCAACAGTAATTCATCACTTGTGAAGAGCTTTAGGGCACCGTCTTTCTTTCTTTCTATAAACAAACTGTCAGAACCATTTAGGCACACTTTATTCAGCTTTCACAAGCATTCACAACTACAAATCAAGACCGTGTGAAATACATATCTAGATATATTTTTTATTGATGCTGCATGTCAGCTAATACAATCAATAAAAAATAGTTCAGAAGTAATAGGTACTCATTTGTAATGCGTGGAGAAATTAAGTCATAGAACAATCACACGCATACACAAAAATTGTGGAATTTAAACACTGAATGGACCCCAGTAAGATACTTATGAAACAGTGATTTTACTTTGTTTTAGTGCATGTTTGGAGCTTTTATCACAGACTATTCATATACTGCATGTCATGTGAATTCATGCAGGTTTAATCAAACTTTATCACTCAGTATTATCGGTCACTCTTGCATGGCTTTCAGCAACAGTTTGCTAACCACTGGGTTGGTCAGATGCTACGTGGACCCTTGCATTCCTTATGGCGAAAGAGCGATGGGAGCTCCGGGATTTGGTCCCAGCAATAATGAAGGAATGGTGAGAGATTCCCAAGTTAGGATGGTGCATAATTTGGAAGCCCGCCCAGAAGCGGTCATGCAGAAGGCAACCGAGAGTTCGGTGCCGACAGCCTTCCTTTTGATTGCAGCTGGAGACGGAATCTGTGAGCGGCCAGTTGCCGTAGGGCTCGCTGTGGTAGATGGGTAGGCCTCTCTGCCACGTGCGGCGTCCCTCTCTTTCGATGGTATCGTAGCATGGCATTGTGGTTCTGCTGGGCTTATGGTCTGTGGATTTTTTCAGACTTATGGTTTTTATATTGTGTTTTTTTTTAAATCACCCACTCCTTTTCTGTTTTGTTGTGCGAGGGGAGGGTGTTTTAGGGTTCTGTAATGTTCCATCAGTTTTTTGTGCAGGGGAGGAGTTGTTTATTGGGGATTGGCATTCTTGTTTTGTGGCTATCTGGAGAAGACAGATTTCAGAGTTGTATATGGACAAACGCCTTGATAATAAATGAGCCTTTGAATCTATTTGACCTTTTTTTTTAACCTTTGAAGCAGCTAGTAGAGTCACTGCCTCACAACTCCAGAAATTTGTGTGGTCTTGACCTTAGTTCAGGCATTCCCAACTTCTTTGATGCCATGGACCAATATCATTAAGCAAGTTGGGAACCCTTGCCTTATTACTGCCTGTGCGGAGTCTCTTTGTGACCACATACTGTGGATATATTGCCTCAAATTACTAAGCTTTCTTTATTGTGTTATACTTAAGAAATAATGTCCAGTGCCATGATGCCAAGGATCAACTTCAAAGGTCATCACGATTCACCATATACATTTACCATGCATTAGGGATTTGCTGTGGTATGTTGGTGTGGCATGCAACAAAGAAACGACATTCAACAATTATAAAGAATAAAGAATTATATAAAGTTTGAAGTTAAAGAATAAAATGTGCATAAATACTTAAACACCTGCATATATTTACAATGTAAATAGTATTGGAAGTGTTTCAGTGCAGTTCAGTGACTGAGATAATAGATGGATGGGGCTGGAGGGGCAAACTACAATGGTTGATCCGATTAACTGCCTGGGGGGAAAAGATTTTTTAAATGGTGTAAAAGTCAAAGGACCGCATTGTGCTCAATCTGGCATGTGAGCTGGCATTTGTGACCCTTTGGAGCCTAACCAGTTGCAGATACCTGGGCCCAAATGTGGACAGTTGGTCTCACTGGCCCTCCTGGACCTTGAGTTAGGCAGAGAGGTTCAGAGGGAAGAATAATCCTCAGGAAATGAAGTGCTGATGCCTTTCTCCTGGAGTGTCCTGACAACCTCTGACGGAGACTAGACCGGTGGCAGTGGGTTGATGTCACTTTCCTCTGGAACCTGGAGCAAGGCAGAGGGGTCCAGACAGAAAATAGACCTCGAGCAGCATTTGCCTCCTGTCAAAGCCTAATAAGTACCTCTGGTATTTAGAAATATT